>NC_073356.2:9972500-10301250 GCF_027580225.2 Misgurnus anguillicaudatus
GAGTGCAATACCAGAGTTTATTCAGAATAAACAAACATCCATCCAAATTCTTTAAGTCTTAAAAGTAATAATCAATCCGATTTGTAATATAATGTAAACGATATCTTTATCTTTTTGGAGTCAGATAAATGAACCTAAATCACGTAACGCCAAAACATCATCTGCAAATTGCCGGAAAAGACAGAACACTCAAGAATCCTTTACCATGCCGTTGGTTACCGCCATTGGGCCAACAGGATGGATGGGTGACATGTCTACCCCCTTACAAAGCCATAGGGAATTATCAAAAAAAAATCATGCTATTATACACTCGTATCATGAAGCAAAACTACAAAAAAACAGATCACAATTTTAATATCCAGAGATGAAAAAATCAGAGATGACCAGAAATGGACTCATCATGGTCATGGATTATCAGGGTTTATACAGAAATCCTTGAGTTAAATTTACTACTTTTTACTACCTTTTTTACTACCTTCAGAATTTTTTTTAAAACCATCACGACACTGAATTGCAAGTGTTAATCAGCGACCTTTCTATTATTTACACAGATTTTGACATATATAACATACAAAAAAGAATTAAAGTGAGAAAAATTCTTTTGACTGAAATATTTTTCAGGCCAAGTCATATTCCTTTACCTAACACATTATGTAGGCGAGACCAATAGCATTTTAAGGGGAGATTTTTTTGCCATAAATTCCATATTGAAGTCTCATGTGGCATATAGCTAGCTGTAGTTTGCAGGGCATTTCAGATTAAGGCGAAACAGCTAAATAACTCACTATACTGTATAAAAAGAAAACATGAATATCACCACCTTTAATGAATCTTTTATTAATTATTTATTAATTGTAAATGTATTAATTTTAGCATTTACTAATAATTTTTAATCAAAGTTGAAACTGTTAACATTAGTGAATGCACCATGAACCACCGTCAATTACTGTAATGACATAAACAATAATTAATTAATGATTATATACTCTATATTTTTCATTGTTTGTTTATGTTATATAATGCATTTACTAATGTGAACAAATACAACTTTTTCATATCATATTATTCAGTACACATAAACAAATAATCCAGGGTCTGTTCTGTTGACACAACAGCTTACAGTCACAGCTCTAATACAGTATGTATAAATATAAACCCTGAACGAGCAACTCGAGTCAAACTCGTGTAAAATTCGCACAGGATGTCTGTAACCATAGTGACAGTTGTAAATTGAATGACTTTACCTTTATCAACAAATTATTATGTTACAATAGAGGCAGCGCTGATGTGCTAGTTTGTGCACAATGTTTCTGCTGTTTACTTTCTCTTAAGACCTAAATGGTCGTGTTTATATGAGGATATTTGCAAAGACGGGATTTTTGAGGCATATGTGTTATTTAAGGCCAATAAAGCGGCAAAAATACTTACAACACAAGCTCAATGAGAAACGAATGCGCGGTGTGGGATTTGATTTTGTTTTATTAATCGTGCTGTTTATAATCTTAATTTATGTGTATTGTTACAACAATGATTTCTGCGCTGAGTACAAGAAAGTTGTCTGTGTGGTTTCGTTTGGGGGAGAAACAGGATTAGCTGAGGAATTTATATCTGGAAATTGTCAAAGATAAGAGAGAGACAACCATGTATTAACCAATGCTTTAATATTCATAGGATAAAATATGCAATATATTTCTTACTTAATCAGTATTAATCAGTGAATAATTGATGTAATAAATATAAGATGTTGTCTTTGATAAATGTGTATTAACCAATGAAATGAAGGTTGCATACAGAATAATCTAATGGGGGGATGGCAGCTCAACTTGGAAGAACAGAATCTCCTGCGCTTGTTCTTTGTGTGTGTGTTTTCTTCCCTAACAGATGTTTTTTTGAATAATGATTAAAGTGTTTTGCTTAGAAGTAGTATTGCAGTAAAAGATTTAATATGTGTTTATCTATCTAAAGAAGTTAATGTGTGCCTTATTCATATAACCAATTTTACGAATAATGAAATTATGTCATGATATTGAAATGTGTTCTACATAATAATCACTTTTATCTTACAGTTTGTTTTTTATGAATAAATGAATGTTTTATTAATGATTTGTTTTTAAGAAAGCATTGTAAAATGCTATGTGAAGTCAATCATATGTAAAGTGGAAAAGTACTGGTGGGAGAAGGGACAAACTGCAGGACTCTCAAAGTTGGGGGAGAGCAGTTGTTTTTTCCTTTGTCTGTGTGTTTATCTTTGCCTATAGGCTTAAATTGGGTGTGGTGAGGGAGTCAGATTCACGAGGAAAAGCAGCCTTTGTGGGAGGAGATTCTAAGAAGAAGATCGACGTCACATACTTTATAAATAACTGTTTTCCCCAAATGCTGGCTGTTAGTCGATTGCCTATTGTGGCCTTGAGACTGCCCAGTGCACTGTAAAACTTTTTCATATCTGATCAATAAATAGTTTAATTTTAATACCGTGCCTTTCCTCTAATTATGAACATGCAAATGGACACTTTAAAGTCCAACAACTGGTGACCCCTGACGTTTTGTGGAGGGAAAGGAGAGAGTGAGCGGAAGGAGGGTTTCACATTGAAGAAACCAGAGTAAGCGAGGATTCCCTTTCAACACAAAAAGAGCGCTCTATTAAAATAAGGTAAGCAGAAGCCTGTTTTATCAAATTCTGCTAATTGGATATACCAAATTACTTGTGTTGATAAGGAGATCCGAACTGAATTACAAATTTATATTTTTATAAATTGATCAGAGTGAAAAACTTTTAATCTAATTGATTACAGTATTAAATTTAAGGGTTGAGAAACCTTTGGGTGAAAGGCCCAGGAATAATCTAATTGATTACAGTATTAAATTTATGGGTTGAGAAACCTTTAGGTGAAAGGCCTAGGAATAATCTAATTGATTACAGTATTAAATTTAAGGGTTGAGAAACCTTTAGGTGAAAGGCCTAGGAATAATCTAATTGATTACAGTATTAAATTTAAGGGTTGAGAAACCTTTGGGTGAAAGGCCCAGGAATAATCTCATTGATTACAGTATTAAATTTAAGGGTTGAGAAACCTTTAGGTGGAAGGCCTAGGAATCATCTAATTGAGTACAGTATTAAATTAAGGGTGTGGAAACCTTTGGGTGGAAGGCCCAGGAAATTCCATTGTGTGCTTGGTTCTGCAGTTACATTTGGGTATATTTCATTTTGACATTATATAAATAGAGGAATTGTATTTACAGTTGTATAAAGAATGGTTGAATTTCAGAAAGAGTGTGATGAGTATGGGTGTTCACCAGTGTATGTACAATGGCAAAAAATTATTAAATTAATGATGGCCCAAACTGATCCTAAAGATGTTAAGAAAAGACAAAAAGAGGTTGCATTAGCGTGGAACACGTTGAGAGAAGAAAACTGTTGGGAGGCAGAGGAGAAAAAGAGAGTTCCTCTCACGCCTATTATTTTTGCCATGGAACATAGACTGGTAAACAAAATTAAGATTGTAAAAGCAGAAGGAAAAAAGTGGTTTGGTAAAGGGCCAAATGTGACAAACTTAGAGAAAGAGTTGAGAATTTGGACGAGATTAGCTCTGGTTGCTGCTGCCATGCAGGCTATTAAATCAAATAAAAAAGGGGAAGTTGACAGTGGTGCTGCTGCAAAGCAAAAGGAAGTTAAAAAAGGAAACAGTCAGCCAGACTCAAGTGTGACACCTATGGCTCCTCCTCCAGCTCCACCCCCGGTGAAATCGATCTATCCCTCCTTGCCCACACCTCCTCCTTATGAGGAAGCCAAAGCCCCAATGCAACAGCCTGTTTTTCAAATCAATAGCGGTCATGTAGATGTAGAGGATAGTGAAGAACTAAAAGAAATAAAACATGAACTGTACAAACTAACACAAACTGTTATGAAACAGGGAGAGTTTATGACTTCTCCTAGAAAGTCTATGGTTGTTGAAAAACCTATTGATTTACTGCAACCATATTCACCAAAGACACCAGTGATACACCCGCCCAGTGGTGGTGATGTAAATGTTGCACATGGAGCATGTGGGGGCCCTGAGGGTGACACACTTGTTGGTCTTGGCCAAGAGAATGAGGAAAAGGAAGAGTTAGATAACCGTTCTGAAGCCAGTGAACAGAATGAACACGGCACACACTCTAAAGCACCGAGTGTTCGTAGTCACGCTTCAGAAACATCAGCAGAATTAAGACATAGCAAAGAACATAAAAGAATGGAAGGGATGAAAAGAGAAGTTAAGCAACTAAGGAAAATAGTGTTAGAGCATGACCGTAATAAGCACAGCTTAATACATTCAAAAGAACCCCTGAGAGTCTCTATGCAAGGTGAAATGTTTCTTGAGAGGTCAGGCACCAGATCAGGCTTAAACTACCACCCACTTTCTGATCACGAGTCACAGGGCCAACTAAATGTAGAGAGACCAGACACAGGAAGCGAGCGGAAACATCAAGTTCATCAGTGGGTAGCATCTCAATCACTGAAGAGTAAGTTATTAAACATAGAGCCAGCACCACTTCCAACAGCCACCTCACAACTTTTCGGAGAACCAGACCAAGATAAGGTAGATGGTACACAATTTCCCATAGTGGTGCACAAAGGAACTAAAAAATATCAACCATGGACACATAGTGATCTTACTGCTATAATGAGTAAACTACCACCAATCACTAGTGGTGGAGGGAGATGGTTAAATAAATTAATTACAATGAGTCATGGTGTAGCTCTGGCCGTGGGTGATATCAGATGTCTGTTAGGGCAAATTTTAAGTAAAGCTCAAGTACAAGATTTTGAAGAAAATGCCAATTTGACATTGACAGACAACGAAGCATTGTATAGTACGGTGAGTACAGACATCGGTAAGGCGCTTAGGGCCCAGTTTCCCACTCCACCAACAGTGTACCAAAATATCAAATTCAAAATTAAACCAGATGAGACAGGAGCAGCTTATTATTTCAGATGTAATGCTGAATGGGAACAATTAACAGAAGAAAATGGGTTAAATAACCCAGTCACCAGGGACATATTCAGGTCAGCTGTAATGGCAGGTGCACCAGCTGGAGTCAAACACACCATGGAAAATAATCCAGACATCCCATCAGCTTCTAATGAACTATGGGAGAGACATTTGATATTTTACATAGAAAAGGCCTTAGATAAATCTAATAAAGAGTTGGCTGAGGTTGATAAATTGAAAAATGAACTACTTAAATTACAATTGGAGCAAGCAAAACAGGCCACTAACAAAAAGAAACAAATGCCACAACAAGCCCAACCACCCACCACTTCAGGTCACCCCAATGAGCAGAGACCTAACCAGTATCCAAACCAGTATGGCCCACCAGATCCATATACAGGCCCACCATATTCAGGGAATCCCTGGGGAGGGTATCAACAGTATAGAGAGGCTCCCAGAGGTAGGGGTAGCGTAAACAGAGGAGGATACGGCGGCCCTGGAGGTAGTACATGTTATGTGTGCGGACAAAAAGGTCATTGGGCCCGTAGATGCCCTCAAGCTGGGCCACAGCCCCAATATTCCGGTGTAAGGTATCCACTTAACGCACCAAATGCAAGGGGATGGGGTCCCAATAGAGGAGGTGGCGGGCGTGGAAATGGTGGTTTTGCCAGGGGACCACCAGCGCCACACAACTCATCATCACCTGATTTAATGGCGCCTGTGCACCCATCATGGGGTCAGGGTGATGGTGCAGAGGAATGACGGGGCACACAGAGAACCACTATGAGGGGAATGGCTGAGCCCCTCATAGACGTAGTGGTAAATGATAGACCACTAAAAGCTCTTGTGGATACTGGGGCTACATACTCCACTGTAATAAGAGGCACCATACAGTCAAAAGATCTGAGTAATAAAACAGTGAGTGTGATGGGTTTCTCTGGTGAAATTGAAAAGTGGCCATTAACTAAACATTTACCAACAACAATTGCTAATCAATCTGTCTCGCATTCATTTCTGTACTCCTCCAATGCACCCATTCCTTTACTGGGCAGAGACTTGCTAATTAAATTAGGGGCCAGCATACTATGCTCACCAGATGGGGTCATAGTCGGATTTCCTGATGGGAATACCATAAATTGTTCATTGGGGTCAACAGAGACAGGAAATCAATGGATGTTGGTGGGGGGAAAGTATAAAGAGTCAGTTGACATTTATTGGGCAGAACTAGAGACAGATTGGGAAGAGGAGATGTCCAGTAATAGTGTAGTGACCCTTTACAACACATATAAGCCATGGATACAAGACATAGCTTTATTTCTACCACCCATAGATCCATTACATTGTACTATGTTTTATGACAGGTTTGATAACAAACCTATGAGGAACTTTTTCAGACGAGTGAGGGAACCAAGTGGAGGTTGGTGGGTGATGGCATATTTGTGTGCCAACAGGGTGTGGCTGCCACAATAATCTTATCAGAAAAACAAAAAGAATGGTATAAAATGTCTGACACAGCTGCACCTCACATTTCACTGGCATTGCATCTTAATCATGAGGCTAGAGAGCTAGGCAGTATGGTTAAGAAACTTCTGACAATTACTGATTGGCAGAAAACACACATCACAGGGGTATGGCATTCACATAGCCATGATGTGTATTGGATCAAACAACAAACTGAGGATGTCGCAATTTTAAAACATGAGCAGCTGGCCAGAAGTCATGATAGAGAAAAACAAAAACGGTGAGGGCACAGAACAAATGATTGAAAGCATGCCACATGACCTATGGTCACAAGGCCCCACAGATGTGGGTTTTTGTAACATTACCCCAGTCTCATTCAAACTATCCACCTCAGAGCCAGTATGGGTTCCTCAATATAGAAATAAGCCAGATGCAGAGGAAGGGGTGAGGGCTACAGTAGAAGGTTTATTGTGTAAACAAGTTTTAACTCCAACATTTTCTGAATGGAACACACCAATTTTCCCTGTACCAACACCCAGCTCAAACAAGTACAGGTTAGTACATGATCTCAGGGCTATAAACACCTTGATGGTGACAGGAACACTGAATGTACCAAACCCATATGTGGCCCTGTCCAATTTGTTGCCTGAACATCAATGGTTCACATGCATTGATTTGGCTAATGCCTTTTTCTGCATACCCATTGCTGATGAATGTAAACCATGTTTTGCTTTCACCTATAGGGGGCGCCAATACCTATAATCGTTTGCCCCAGGGGTTTGTTCTGTCCCCAGGAATTTTTAATCAGGTGTTGCAACAAGAACTGACCAAATGTGTACTACCTGAAGGATGTGTATTGATTATGTATGTTGATGACCTCTTATTAGCAGCCACGTCCATGGAAACGTGCATGAAAGCTACCAAATTGGTTTTGAAACAGCTACACATCAGGTTTCAAGGTGAGCAGGGAAAAATTGCAAGTTTGCAGACCATGTGTAACCTTTATGGGCAGAATGGTAACAGCGCAGGGTTCAACATTAACCCCACAACAGAGACAGAGCATCATTTCTCACCCAAGGCCAGAAACTGTTAAAGATATGTTATCATTTCTAGGCCTCACGGGTTTCAGCAGACAGTATATACCAATGTATGTGTCTGCTACTGCACCTTTAAGGGAGTTAGTGAGAGAGCAGGGCATGAAAAACCTGAAAGCAGAGTTACTGTGGACCCCAGAGGCAGAGCTGGCCTTCATTTCACTAAAAGCACAACTATCACAGGCAGCCCATTTGAATTGTGCAGACTACGCCAAGCCGTTCATCTTATCTGAAACACAAAACAGTGCACACGGGGTGTTATACCAGAAGTCGCCAGGTGGTAGGAAGGTTTTGATGTACAGTAGTGTTTTATTGGACCCCATTGAACAAAGACAGCCAGCATGCGCACGCTACGCAGCAGGACTTGCGAAATTGATAACAAAAACATCACACATTGTCATGGGCCATGCACTTACAGTACTAACCACACACTCTGTGATGTCATTTGTAAATTCAACTGCTTTCACTTTCTCTCCTCTCAGGCAGCGGAAGTTAGCAAAGATTTTGGCAAGCCCCAACATTACGTATGTGCATGAGGGAGTTAACATGGCAGATCTAATCACTGAGGGTGAGCCACATGATTGCATACCATTGACTGAAAAAGCAAACAAATTGAGAGATGGTTTGTTCGCGGTACCACTGACAACTCCCCCACCGGTAATCACGTTATTTATGGATGGCTTTGTTTTAGAGCATCAGATGGTACGCAAAAGGCAGGTTTTGCAGTTGTTGAACAGGTTGAAAATGATTTTGTAACAAGACTGAGTGGTAGGTTGAACGGTAAACAGTCAGCACAGAGAGCTGAAATAATAGCTGTTATCAAAGCCTTGCACTACACTGGTGAAGAGAGGGTGATTTTTTATAGTGACTATGCATATGTGATTGGTGCAGTATATATGGAACTGCCATATGGCAGATAGGTGGGTTTGAAACCAGGAAAGGCCGGCCTATAATAAATGTTAGCGAAGCCTGACACATAATACAGGCTGTGAAGGTACCTAATGAAGTGGTTGTTGTCAACTGCCTAATAAACCACTTATATCCCCAACCATGGTTTCCCAAGACAAAGTTAGATCTGACAAACTGACAAACACGCACTGGAATTGACATATAGTTTCGGGGCTGCTTATCACCCCAATGCCAGAGCAAAGCTGAAATAATAAACCTGACTTTGACATTAAAACTTGACTTGACAACATCTGTGCACAGACAAAAATAACATGGCTTGAGGTATTACCTATTGCATTAATGTCTATTCGCTCTTCTGTTAACAGGATTTCTGGTTTCACATCCGTTGAATTGCTTACAGATCGACAGTCTCCAGGCCCACGGAACGTCTTGGTGTAGGATCCAATCCTGCCACTAACTAATGATGTTTATTTCTAGAAAACTAACTGCTATGATTAAACATTTTTCCTGCCAGGCTACACGACACCGGGACAAAGACTAAGCTGTTACAAATGATGATTGAGTGAAAGTGAAGGTGTTCAGACGGTGCTGGGCCGAACCGAGACGGTCTCTCACAGAAACCGGTGTGGACCTGAGGACTCAGGTCCAAGAGAGGGAGAGTGTTGAAAGTGAAAGTGAATCAGCTAGAATACAGAGAGAACAAACAGGAAGTGAAACATCAGTGGTAACACTCACACAACACCAACAACAATTTCAAAAGACAATCTGTAAAATTGTGCATAAAAAGGTGACATTTTTTCCTAGCCCAGCAACAGAACCTTTAGCACACTGCACAGATTGTTCCTACGGAGCAGGTATAGCCGTACAATTCAAAGCGAAGTACGGTACACAAAAGGTTGTAAGACAGAACAAACACACAGGTGAATGTGCAGTTACCCATGAGGACGACGGCAGATTGATTTTTCATTTAATAACAAAACAAAACTGTACTGATTTACCAACATATGAGAATTTTACCAACAGCTGGGGTGTGGGTTAGATAAATTGGACTTCCATAAGGTGGTGGGAATCCTGACAGAAGTGTTCAGGGACCTGAACATCACAATTACTGTTTATTTATTATAACCTGGGTAGCTACATATCATATTGACCTTTGAATTTCTTAAGTTTCTTATATAATCTTACATTTCAATGTTTCCTTTTGAATCTAATTTTTAAGTTTCTTATACAATTCTACAGTATTAATTTTACATTTCATTTTTTTTTTTGAATTTATGATTGTTTTTTGAGTATTTGCCAATAGGCATAAGTGTATTTTTCCACAGAGATGAAGCTATATGGAGATTGGAAGGTTCTGTGGGCCCTAGGGGTTATGACTGCAATTATAATTACCATAATATTTAGCATAAACAATGAAGGTAATCTGAAAATTGACAAAAGGTCCAAAACTACATCACAAGATTAGTGTGTAAAGAGATATGGGGGAATTGAATTAAATTACACAAAAAATTTAACGACGTCATACACCTTTGATTTATGCAGTATGATAGACTGTGGAGGGCAATAGTAACCTCCATAGTAGTGTACATTGGTGTATTAGTGGCTATCCTGGTGACCTGTGGATGTTGTTGTATTCCCTGTCTTAGATCCCTGTGCAACAGATTAATAGTGTCAGCAATAGAGAAAAAAGAGAACAATCAGCCCCATATAGCATGCCCCTATTAGGCCTAAAGAACCTGGATGAGGAGGAAGTAGAAAATGTGTGACCTCTTTCAGAGGTCAAGAGAGGGAATTGTGGGATTTGATTTTGTTTTATTAATCGTGCTGCTTATAATCTTAATTTATGTGTATTGTTACAACAATGATTTCTGCGCTGAGTACAAGAAAGTTGTCTGTGTGGTTTCGTTTGGGGGAGAAACAGGATTAGCTGAGGAATTTATATCTGGAAATTGTCAAAGATAAGAGAGAGACAACCATGTATTAACCAATGCTTTAATATTCATAAGATAAAATATGCAATATATTTCTTACTTAATCAGTATTAATCAGTGAATAATTGATGTAATAAATATAAGATGTTGTCTTTGATAAATGTGTATTAACCAATGAAATGAAGGTTGCATACAGAATAATCTAATGGGGGGATGGCAGCTCAACTTGGAAGAACAGAATCTCCTGCGCTTGTTCTTTGTGTGTGTGTTTTCTTCCCTAACAGATGTTTTTTTGAATAATGATTAAAGTGTTTTGCTTAGAAGTAGTATTGCAGTAAAAGATGTAATATGTGTTTATCTATCTAAAGAAGTTAATGTGTGCCTTATTCATATAACCAATTTTACGAATAATGAAATTATGTCATGATATTGAAAAGTGTTCTACATAATAATCACTTTTATCTTACAGTTTGTTTTTTATGAATAAATGAATGTTTTATTAATGATTTGTTTTTAAGAAAGCATTATAAAAAGCTATGTGAAGTCAATCATATGTAAAGTGGAAAAGTACTGGTGGGAGAAGTAACAAACTGCAGGACTCTCAAAGTTGGGGGAGAGCAGTTGTTTTTTCCTTTGTCTGTGTGTTTATCTTTGCCTATAGGCTGAAATAGGGTGTGGTGAGGGAGTCAGATTCACGAGGAAAAGCAGCCTTTGTGGGTGGAGATTCTAAGAAGAAGATCGACGTCACATACTTTATAAATAACTGTTTTCCCAAATGCTGGGTGTGAGTCGATTGCCTATTGTGGCCTTGAGACTGCCCAGCGCTGTAAAACTTTTTCATATCTGATCAATAAATAGTTTAATTTTAATACCGTGCCTTTCCTCTAATTATGAACATGCAAATGGACACTTTAAAGTCCAACAGCGGCTAGCGTGCTCCTCTGACACAGAAACAGCGGACGCACTGTTGTTTGTGTTTGAATGGCTTAAAATCACTTGTTAAACTGCTGTGCTTAAATATATGTACAAATGTTACGTTTTTGTGACCACACGCAAATGCAACTGCAAGAACCGACAGGTGGATGACATCAAAGTCGCGCGAGAGCATTTCGGAAGCAGTCTCCTCTTATGATTCCTCGTCAATCGCTCTCAAGGGATTTGGATGTCATCTGCCTTTTGGTTGTTGTGGCGCCACATGAAGTTTACCCACGAGTTAAACAAATCCGTTGTACCAGCCACTGGCTATATCAGCATAGCATTAAAAAGCGTGCCGCGGATGATCAGTAACGTGAGAAATCATTGATTTACCCCCAAAATACAGGACCCCTTACGTTAGTCATACTGTGCAAAGACACGCAATTACCTGTTTGGTTTTCTTAGCCCACGAACTGAAAGGCTTGCCAATCTTCATCATTTCGCTAAGCCTTTTACAACTTTATCGATCTTCAAAACATCGGAGCCTTCCTGCATTATAAGTTTGACCATGCTAGCTGAAACTTTTACCTCAGATTAACGTGATACAGTCAGAAAACCCGGAGTGGATCCGGTCCGTAGTGATTACAGAACGCTTACTGCGGAGAGAGGAACGTGATTTGGCTCCACTCCAGGCTTTGATCACACCCCAGAGACGAAAGATCTTTGATTATTTGCCCAAATATGCGGGTGATTTGAACTAATTTCCAGGCATCATAACATTACAAAAGGCAATCGAAAATTTACTACCTCGTCAGATGACGCTTACTACTTTTTACTACTTTTTACTGGCCTTAATTTGGCATAATTTAATTTACTACCTTTTACAACCCCGCGGAAACCCTGATTATTTTTACATATTAAAATATTGCTGTCAGTGATTCCATGAACCTGGTGACTGCAGTGTACACTGTGAGTTTATAAAATTCACTTACGTAAATGTGTGATATGAATAAATAGTGCTCAATAACAGTAGAAATAATACCGTCTATTGAACTGAGTGAAGGCTTGGACCCGGAAACAGTATTCTTTACTTAAACAGGAACGTTTTCCATGTTTAAGTGCCATAAGTGGGTCCCCAGTGCCTCCACCAACCCAGAAAACGTGAGAAAGATCAACCCAGTAACTTTTGGCAAACCATTCTCTACAAGCATGTGAAAAAAAATCATACTCAGAAAAAAAGGGAAAAAACAGCAGGCAGGAGATGAAGTGATGTTAAATAAAATGAAGATGGTTTATTAAAATATTCTTAATTGTGATCTTGATCGTTACATAAATAGCAGCAGATCTAGAAGGTGTTATTATACTAAACACAGACAGTGCAGTTTCACAACATTCTCATTACGTTAATAAAAACCTTGAGAAGGAGACCATTGAAGATTCATTTCAGTTTCTCTCCAGTGTGAACTCTCTCATGGGCTTTTAAGGAAACGGAATGAGCAAACGTCTTGTCACAATGTGAACATTTGTAAGGTTTTTCACCTGTATGAGTTCTCTGATGCATTACTAACTGCACACGCTGCACAAAACTCCTCCCACAAACACTACAGTGATAAGGTTTCTCTCCGGTGTGAATTCTCTCATGGGCTTTAAGGTGAGTTAAATGAGTAAACGATTTCTCACACTGAGAGCATTTGTAAGGTTTTTCACCTGTATGAATTCTCTGGTGACCCACTAAATGGTCATGTCGATTAAAACTCTTCCCACAAACACTACAGCGATGAGGTTTCTCTCCAGTGTGAATTTTTTCATGGGCTTTTAAAGAACTAAGAACAGTGAAGCTCCTTCCACACTGTGAGCAGACGTAAAGTTTCTCTCCATTGTGAATTCTCTGATGGGCTTTTAAGTTAGTTAAACGAGTAAACGATTTCTCACACTGAGAGCATTTGTAAGGTTTTTCACCTGTATGAGTTTTCTGGTGTAACAGTAATTTGTGACGGAGAATAAAACTCTTCCCACAAACACAGTGATAAGGTTTCTTTTTAGTGTGAATTCTCTCATGACATATAAGATTAGATTTCTGACAGAAATGTTTATCACAGTGTGAACATTGATAGATTTTCTCTTTAGAGTGAATATTCTGGTGTCTTTTTAATGTACCTGAATCCCTAAAGGCTTTGTCACATTCACTACACTGATACGGTCTCTCATTGGTGTGTTTAAACACATGTTTCTTCAAATTGTTTTTATGTCTGAATCTCATCTCACAGTGAGGACACTCGTATGTTTTTTCTCCTGTGTGAATTCTCTGATGAATATAAAGATTTTGTTTGGTGGTGAAGTAATTTCCACATTCAGTGCAGCAGAAAGGCTTTTCACCACTGTGTAACTTCATGTGATCTTCCAGCTGAGATAAGAAGACAAAATTCATCCCACACTGCTCACAGTGAAACTGCTGCTGCTTCTTCTCTTCGTGATCTTTTGAATGATGAAGTTTCTTCTCTTGTAAGGTAGTAAAGCTGAGTTTCTGTTCTGTGTGTTTTCTCTCATGTGTGTCTAAATGTCTCTGTGAGCTGAATGTCTTTCCACAGGTGATGCAGGAAAGAGTTTGTGCTGTCAGTCGATCTTCTGATGTTGAGGACGTTTCTCCCTCGGAACATGATTCACTCTTCACATCTGAAAGAAACATGATACAATTAAAACAGCTGAGAGGATTAATAGTCTACCCCCGTCCAGCTCCAGGGTGAAGAAACGCATTATCCTTCCTGTGTGTTAAAATGCAATATTTTACAGTGCAACTAGGGCTACAACAACTAATTGATAAAATCTATTTAAAAAAACAATATTGAAATTCATTATCGATCAGTTGATCTGTGACGTTACATACTCCCGCTGGGGGGAAAGAGTTGACACTAAGGGCTGCATGATTAATCGAAAAAAGAATCACCATCTTGATTCAAACATAAATGCAATCTTCTTTCTAAATGATGGCGATTTACTTGAATATACAGTATTTCCCTGTTTCAGATGCTGCATTCACGTGTTCACGTATTTACATTACAATCAGTGCTTTAAGTGGGCCGGAACGCCCTTCACAATGTACACTTATTCGTCCCACCGAGAGCAGAGACTACATTACCCATACACCCTTGAGCTTGTGTTTGTGTGTGAAACGCGCAACCATAGCTGCTCGGTTAAAATGAAAATACAATGAACACTTAATATGCCCTCATTGTTTTAGACTCTCAGTAGTAAAAGAACAAGGTCAGAATCAGAGGACTCGCTGGCTGACATCCCACCACGCCAGAATGATATCGCTGCAGGTCAGACGCAAGCTTTTTCCAATACCCTTTTGTAGGTACGTGACAATTTACGCCAGGGCTTTTCAAATCTTACCCTGGAGGGCCAGAGCACTGCATAGTTTTGCTCCAACCCTGATCAAACACACCTGAGCAAGCTAATCAAGGTCTTCATGATCACTAGACAATCAGAGGTGGGTAAGTTTGATTAGGGTTGGACCTAAACTATGCAGTGCTCCAGCCCTCCAGGGTAAGATTTTAATAGCCCTGATCTATGCTATCGCGGCTGTCAGTTTGGTTCCCCTCTACGCAACTTTCCTTAGGCGATGTGCAGAGTAAAAACATTCTTGAAATTGTAATATACATTTAGTTTAATTGCTAAACTACAAGTGAACGAACTTTCAATGAATTTGAACGACGCGCACAGTTTTACCACCCGCAAAATGGAAAACAATGGGAAAAAATAAAGTGATGACTTTCTAGTTTCAAATGGCCAGTATTTTGTTATTCTTGAACCCATAGACATGGTATTGGTGTCATATTAAAGTTTTCACATATCTACCTTTTGCACATTTTATTTATGTTCAATACAATAGCTATTTCTAGCTCAAGCAAATCCACAAAATTATATAAGGATTTATTATTTTTTACAAGGTCGTCTGTTGACTGCTGAATATAAAACCCCTTCAAATATAGGAGTTGAGTCAGCAAAAAAAAAAAAAAAAATAGAGTACCATTTACATTATAACGATAACTATAAAAAAATAGTTTTGAAAATCGTTTTATATTAAAGTCAAAAGCAGAGTTCACACCACAACTACAACAAAAAAGATACAACGAACAATATCGTTGGGATCACTTTCTGAGCGATTTTTTTTTATGAACGATAAACCATCCCCTGCTGAAAAAACCAGCATACCAGCAAATGTTGTGTTTTGGTGCTGGTTTGCTAGTGAACACCAGCTAAACCAGCATCAAACCAGCATTAGCACCAGCTAAACCAGCATTAGCACCAGCATCCCATGCTGGTCATACCAGCATATGTTTTGTTTTGGTGCTGGTATGCTGGTGACCACCAGCTAAACCAGCATAATTCCCATGCTGGTTTGATGCTGGTTTTTACAGCAGGGGATCGACAGCCAATCAAATCCATTTGAACTTCAAGTGCACGTGAAATGACAGTGGTAAAGCTCAATGTGGAGGTCTTTAACATAAAATTGCCTAAGGTATCCAGTAGGGATGTAACGGTATTATAAATTTCGTGGTATTGCGGTAGAAGATTTTCCCGGTACCACCGTGGTCACATGAACGGTAAAACGTAAGGTCTTCCGGGCAACACGTGTAGTTTTTTTCCGGTCAAGTAAAGGGAGTGGAGGGACGCGGGAACTACAATTCCCATAATCCCATGCGTGCTACTCTGACGCCTCTCTACAAGCGGAGCGGCAATGGCGGAAGCAAAAGAAACACGGATTTTAAATCTGATGTGTCGAAAAAATTCGCGTTCGCTGTGACAAGAAATGAGGAAGGACAAAATGTGATGGACATTCAAAAAACGAGTGCGTAAATCCGTGAATGAGCAGAGTGTGTATGCCGTTTCTCAATTAGAAGGTTGCAGCCTCCTTAGGTCGCATATGCAGGCTGCATCCGTCATTAAACGCCTGGTGTATTATAGTTAACTGAGTATTACATTCGCAAGTCATAAGCGTGTTACAATAATATACGATTAAATAAGAATAATAGTCAACATGAAAAATGTTAATATTTTGAAATAAGACAGTCTTCATTACGTATGCAGCCTACAAATGCGACCCTTGGAGGCTGCAGACTTCCGATTGGGAAACGCGCCCCTGTATTAAGTGAGCTGACCTCAGCTCTAAGTCCAGCTACAATAAGTAAGCATTTTTCATTTTTTACTGGGTTGTTTTTGTTTTCAGGAATTGTCCCATCTTAAAACCCATCATCTTTTCTTGATTCTACAATCACAACCGTTGCTTTCATTAGCATTAATATTAATAATAATAAAAACTAGGTCAATTGAGGGAGTCACTCAATTCTTAAAACCTGACTGATTGGGAGTTGTTTAAAGTCGACAAACTAAAATGAAACTTTTTTTGTCCTTTTTATGAAAATTGTAAACACTTCACTACACTTTGTACATTGTAATGTTCAGTCTTGTTTAATAAACACTTATGGGAGTTTTTCCAAGTCTTCATTTGTTTTTTTTCTTCCTGCAAATGGTTCAATAATTACCGTACCGTGGGCATCATACCGGAAAAAAACTACCGTACCGTGAATTTTTGATACCGTTACATCCCTAGTATCCAGTGCAGATGCAGTTGCTTTGAAATTCACTACGTAATGTTTTTTTCCTACCACACTGACTATGCCAAAAGGTAAGATATTAACTTAGATTACATAAACTAGATTACACTGTTTAGACTTACACAAAACGCAGCGTGAGGGACATCTGCTGGTTACCCGCGTTGTAAATGCAACAAGAACAGCATAATTACATATTCAGTTACATGTAAACAATTGCAACAGTTTTTATTACAAGAAATATCCAATAAAAGTTAATGTCATTAAAGGCAAGTAGCGAATTAGCATAAAGTTATCGCTATAATTGGGACGCTAATATAGTTATCGTTAATTATATTTATCCTTATAATGAATGGCCCTTAATTCGTTGAAGTTGAGGGAAAACATATTAAAATATTGAAAACAAAACCCTATTAGATTACATTTGGGCACACATATTGTACAATAAATTTTATAAGTAGAGGGTGGTGGGGGCCTACATACATTTTTTAGGGGGGCCTGAATACTCTAGCTACGGCCCTGGGGTATAATAGGTATTCAAGATATCCTAAACTCCTTTCAGATTTAAGTCCTTTTTTTAGGTCTTTTTGTTGTGAGTTTTTGACTGAAATGACACTTAAAAAAGTATAAATTATTAATACATAAATACAACAATAATTAAGGAGACATACCTGATGAAATTAAATCATCTGCATGATTGTCTTCATCTTTATCGGTGTGATCTTCCTCTTTTGTGGGTTCTGTTTTAATCTTCATCATCAGGTTCCTGCAGTCGATCAGTTTGACTGAACACATCTTCAGTCTGGTCAGCAGGATCTGCTGCTGTTCTCCAGCGTTACAGACAGAATCCAGAGACTCTGTGGAGGTTTGATCAGTAGATTCCTCATCCTGTAAGCCCTGATTACTGTCACACACAGTGTCCTGAGCGTCTGTGGGCTTTGACTCAGTATAACAGAGTAAAGTGAGACTGAGCTCTGAGTCCTGTGTGTGTCTGGATTTCTCTTCAGAGAGTTTAGAGTCCAGCAGTGGCTGTGGTGTGCGGCTCTGATCTCTGCTCATCCACACTGAATCCAGACATCCATCAGTCACATACACTGAAGATTCACAACAAACCACATCCTGACAACACAACACAAACACACTCAGTGTAAAATTATAAATAATTTAATGTTGTCAAACAGACAGAGTGATTCATGTAAAAGATGTTTAAGCTGTACAAACCTCTCTCTTCACTCCTTCATCTCCTCTTGACCTCAGCTTTGTCTCCAGTAACGCCACCTCTTTCTTCAGCTGAGAGATTTCTGTGATGAAATCATCAATATCCAGCATGGACAGATCAGTTCCTACTGATTTACAGCACATCTCATCTGTCATCATTAACATCTCAACACTAAAATACACAGAGACAAGACTCTGTTTACACTCAATAAAACACTAAAGAAGAGAGAAAACACTGATACACAAACACATCACACGCTAGTTCTTTCTTTCTTTAGTGGGTTTATCGGCGGACTAAAGAGCTGCAGAGCGCCTCCTGCTGTACTGGAGAGTGAAGACGCTCAACACTTCATTCATCTGTCAAGGGGCTTATTTCGCGATACCTGCCTGTATTATCCCGCTTTCCAGAATAAATTTAGGGAAACATAAGGGGATGTTCTAAGGTATGTTTTTGGTTAGCCAGAAAATATTTTTCTACGAAAATAGAACGTTATTTTTAGTTTAATGTTCCCCTAAGGTTAACCTAACTTTCGTTTAGAGCCAAACGAATATGCCATGAAATATTGCTGTTTCATGCACTAATGGAAAAACGATTATTTAAGCTCTAAATAAATATAAAAAGCCCCAAACTATTGTCAATTATTCTTTATTCATTTCTTGTGTCATGTATAATGCTTTAGTAAGTACACACAATCAGGTCAATAAAGTACATTTCAATTGAATTGTAATAAAGACAAAAGAATGATAATTAGAGGCAGGGCGATTCCAGGATTTTATAAATGGGGGGACCAAGAACCAGTCGGGGGGGGGGGGGGGGGTCAGAAAATTCAAATGAAAATAAATACTGGTTTAGAAAATATTAAGCATGGTTCCCAAAATCTTGCAATGCCACTTTCTCTAATATAGATGGTATTATTTTTTTGTATTTTGCATGGATTAGACAACACAGTTCTGTTCCAGAATAGTTCACTTTAAATAAATTGCCATAATTTACTCATCGTTAAGTTATTTCAAACCTGTATGAGTTTTTCTTCTGCTGAACACAAATAAAATATTTTGAAGAATCTTAGTAGCCAGAAAGTTGATGAACCCCATTGCCATTGACTGCCATGTTATTTTGTTCCTACATATGAAGTCAATGGGATCTATCAACCGATTTTGGTTACCAACATTCTTAACTCTTTTCTTTTTTTGTGTTCAGCATAAGAAAGAAACTCATACAGGTTTGAAACAAGTTTAGGTATATGACCATTTAACCATTTAAATGAAGTGAACTATTCTTTTAAGTATCTAAATTACAAAAAGTTGCATGTAGCTGGTATTAGTTAACGTTCTGACATATCAGGACCGTTTGGGAAAATATTACTTAAAAATCAGTTTTTCTACTCTGTCTGATCTGACTTTCATTGTTTATTATATTGTATTTTAACACAACTGAATGCAATTTTTACATAATATCTGTTTTGTTGTCAGACACAAAGAAAGAGTTTAAAATAGTGACTTAACACGACCCAATAACACCTTGTGTTTAATCCAACCAGCTGCTACTTTATACTGCTAAATACTGATTTAAATGCGACATTGTCTGATAAAATCATCATACATTTACATTGAAGAGCTGATACGAAGTGATTTGGGATTACCTGCGTGTCTCATGCAGTGCAGAGCTTTACTGATGCTCTTCTCTTGTTGTGTTTATGAGCGCTTTTAATTTTAAATGCGAGTGATAGTTTTATTTTAGAAAGCGCAGACAATTCAGCGCAAATTCAAAAATATTAGGCGCGCGCGCATACTGTGTGTGTGTGTGTGGGGGGGGGCAATACTAAAATTTCGTTAAGTCATGATACTTGATCAACCATCTTCTCTTTTAATAACATCTGTTGACTGTTAACGTTTACGCAAAAAAAAAACAGGGGCCTATTGCACAAAACTAGGATAAAGGATTAAGCCGGGATATCTTGGTGATCCTGGCTCAATTGATCCGTGATCCGGTTGCACTAAAGCTGGAAGGGGGCAGGAGGATATGTTATGGTATGAATTACCACGGAGATCTCTTCTGTGGAGCTAGCCTGCTCCGGACCAGGCTAAATTCCAGGATCTATATTTAATCTCATCCCTTATGTCAGTCAGCAGTCACCACAAACGGAAACCTATAGTTATTTCACTGCCCAATATACATTGTTATCACATATAACTAGACCCACTGTCATTTTTTAAATGTTTGTGATCATTAATTTCAATAATTTTGGATAAATTATGATTTTTAGATGATGTTGCTATCATTAGATAATTTACAGTTTCCAAAAGACTATAAGGCTATATATAAAATGATAGAACATTAGGGCCACATAGAGAAAAAAACATACAGAGAATGAAGTCGTAATATTGTAACTTGTTGTTTTAGAGGAGGACAGTTGTTACAATAACAGTTTGTGGGGCATTTCGTGGAATTGTACTTTTTTTATTATGGTTTCACAAACAAGGACATACTTAATCTTTTGGCACATCAGCATCAAATTGTTATAAGTATCAGGACTGTAAAAACAATATGCATCTTTCCACAGAAAGAACCAGCCTCAAATGTAAGACTTTCTCCTTTCCTCGGTGTGGCCCTTATACTCTTTCGTATAAAATACCCATTCCATTTAAATATAAAAGCACAAAGTGTAACATTATGTTTCTTTATTGAATAAGGACAAAACAAAGCAGGTAAACCATCAGCTCTTTTCGAAACTGAAGTCACACAGGGACTCTACAAGACGGAAAGCACAGAATCAAAGCATATTATACAACAAAATGATAAATACACATTCAAAGGTCTGTATATAACACACCCTGCATGTCTGCACACTGAAATAAATGCAGGACAAATCCATACACATTAACTGAACAGACAATTTCAGACAACCGAAAACAAGACAATTAATGGATGCAGTAGCCTCCCTGCAAGCTTGTATTACAAACAGTATACACACAGTATACAGCACAAACATCAAAAGAAGCCAAATCAATAAAAAAAAAAAATTTGAAAGCACACATACTAACTAAAATAATTCAACACAGATTGGTCCCTCAGCAGCCGACTACTGTTGTCATCAGGGAAGATTTCCGGATTGTCCCAGTCCATGGCTGGCGGCACTCTGGGGGCCCTCTCCTTCCTCAGGCAGGCCACATTGTGGAGGACACCACAAGCCACAGTAATGTCACATGCCCTCACAGGGCTGACCCTTAATTTGTGAAGGCAGTGAAAGCGTGCCTTCAGGAGGCCAAAAGTCATTTCAACTCTGGCCCTGGTCCTGGCATGGGCATACTTGTAAGCCTGCTGTGCTTCCTGGGGGTCTGGGAAAGGTGTCAGGAAAAAAAGCTGGCAGCCATACCCCCTGTCTCCCAGCAATACACCAGAGAATTCACCTGTCAACAAAAAATCTCATCATTACTACCTCATAAACACAGTGATATTCTTGACACAAGCATTATGTAAAAAGTGGTTATTAATAGGGGTTGTGTGGCTCACCTTGTGATAGGCGCTGATAGATTTCAGAGGTCTGAAGGATTCTGGAGTCATGGACTGAGCCAGCCCATTTTGCCAGTGTTCAATGGAAAAAAATCAAAAAGTTATGTTCACCTGAACATTAATGCTGTGAAAAGATTTCATATTTACAAAATCTGCCTCATGGGCACCTGAGGGGGCTTTTATCCTTATGTGTCTGCAGTCCAGTGCACCAATGACACTGGGTCCTGTAAAAGAAATGAGATTTTGTGATGGCTCCAAATTATGACTCCTCACCATTGTAGACTGAATAGTACTTTCACAAGTTTGACATGATACATCATGCCTTCTGGAATCCAGAGAGATGGTCTCCTCGTCATCATCGCTGTTATGTGCTGATGAAATGGGGCCTTGACCCTATGACATTTAATCGGATTCATATTGAAGCTAGTAGACAAGACATGCCAGGCCTATAGTATGCCTTTGATGGAGTACTCACTGGATCAGCATCGTCTGGTGCTCGTGCTGGTGGCTTTAATAGTAACACAGTGCTGCCAGACAACGCAAGGCAATAGGCAAACCAAAGTTAGACATTTCAAATAGATTCAATATGAATGTGATTGTGTCCCATGTAGAGATGGAAGAACATACCTTGTTTGAAGCGGGTGGCATCTTGTGAGGGACCTATGCTTGTCTCTTTTCCCCCAGGGATCCCCTTCAACAGGCCTGCCTTTATCTAGCTCCAAAGCTGGCCTCTGCTGGGATGAGGTCAGCTTTTGATGACCCACTACCCGTGCCTTGTCTCTGGGTATTCTTTTTCACTGCTAAAACAGTACAGACAATGTGTAAGCAGGCACATTCTGGGTACAATCTATGCTTGTGCATTATTAAGTATTAGTCAGGGCCCTTACCATTCTGCAGAATGTTATTGTATTTGACCTGCTGCCATATCAGTTTGGCCCAGTAATCTACATCACACACACACCACACACAAAAAGAGAGACTTTCTTTATCACACAAGAACATTTAATGGACTCACACTGCAAAAAATCACTTACTTTGTATTTTTGTCTAGTTTTCAGTAAAAATATAAAAAAAAATCTTAAATTAAGATGCATTTTCTTGATTAGCAAAATGACCTAGGAAAATAAGCAAAAAAATCAGCCAATGGAATAAGAAAAATTGTTTTGAATTGTTTATGAAAAAGTATTTGAAGAAAACTTTTAATACATCTTAATTTAAGAAATTTTTGATATTTTACTGAAAACAAGACAAAAACACGAAGAAAGTCATTTTTTTTTTTTGCAGTGCAATGAGCAAGTGACCTTGGGTCCTTTGAAAGGCACTTTATAAATAAAATTGATTATTATTATAGCTCATCTATTTATTCAATTCAATTTTATTTATAAAGTGCTTTTCACAATTGTTTCATTGTTTCAAAGCAGCTTTACATTAATAAAAGCAGAAAAAAAGAAAAAGAAAAAAAAACGGTGGACAACATAAGAAGCAGAGTACATAATGAGCGTAGTAATAATGTAAGGCTTTCATAATAATTTATTGAAGCCTTATCCAGTGTGATGGAGTTACTTTACACAATTTCACTCATATTTGCAGTCCATTTCAATAAAAAAGTCAACTGTTTTATAATCAGAGTACAATTGCGTTTTTGGAGATGTGAATAAAATATTTTAATTGTAATAGTGATGTTTCAGCGGAGCGGTAATTGTGCACTACTTACGCATTCAGGCAGTCTGCAATACTTTGCCACGCTTTTTCTGCTTTATCAATGTGGCGGTGTTGCCTTTCTTCTTAATTATGTCTTTTACCTCCTCGTATGGATTTGTGCCTCAGACGGGCCGTGTGTCTCAATTCGTTCCCTAGCTCCCGAGGTCGTGAATCAGTATATCGTGTACACAGGTTCGGGCACTGGTAAGGACCCTAGCTCACTTCACATTGGGACGATGTTCACTTATTTTTCTGTCACGGCTGCTTAAGCGCGTTGTAATCACTCACAGCTGTTACTCATCAACAACCGGCAAAACCAACATCTTTCTGACTTAATTTTAAAAACAGTACATTGTGAAAAATGCTGTCATTATTCTCTTACATATCTGTGCATAAAATTGGAGGCATATAATTACATTTTAAATGTAATAAATATATTTACAATTTTAAATAAATATTATTCTTTTAAATATTGAGTAGATTGTGGTCCCTTACTGTGTAGCAATGTGTGTTTATATTTACAACTAAAACAAATGTTTGTCTTTATAAAAGTTCTGTAACATTTCATAAAGTTTATTGAGTTGGATCACGTGATGTTCGGTTGGCGAGCTTCAGAAAAGGTCACGTCACTCACGTGATTTCCGGTTAGGGAACATAGGGATCATCGATGCTCACTGGTTTTTGCGTTGCATTGTGGGAATTTTTAGGGAACGAACGTTCCAGTGCACTGAACGGATTTTGCGATTGAGACAGCCCTTAAAATGGCCGACTCCCTGATCAGTGCCCTGACTACTGAACAAGGGAGCTGATTGAGACACACGGGGGGAAAAGAACGCAGCTAGTTGCCATGGTGAATCGGTGAATCTGCGGGGTCTATTTGAGTGATCCGTGAGCGCGCACCTATCCAGGATTGGTTTCACCTGGCTTAATGAATCCGTGTCTGTTCATCCTGGCTTGGTCTTTGTGCAACCAATTAAGCCTGGACACACTTGTTTTGGCTTCACTGAGCTCAGCTCAGTCATTTATCCTGGATATCTTTTTTGTATTATTAAATGTACATTTTTAAGTGATTTTTGCCTTTATTTGATAGATAGTAATTACAGAGATGACAGGAAAGTAGGGTGAAGAGAGGGGTATGGGATTGGCAAAGGACCTCGAGCCGGGATTCGAACTCGGGTCGCCAGAAGTGCGTCTGCACCATGTGTCGGAGCACCGTCCACTACACCAGCGACTCCGACTATCCTGGATATCTTAATTGTACTTTTGTGCAACAGGCCCAAGGACACGGAGGAACCCAGGTGGAAAACAACGGCAACTTTTAATTCCTTCACAGTGTCATGTAAAGGGCGATTTATAGTCGTGCGTACGTTCTACGGCGTAGGCTATCCGTAGCCTGTGCGTAGCCTGACGCGCACCTCGCAAATTTTTTACAGCGCATCAGTTCTACGCGGACCGCAAGCGCTGTGATTGGTCCACCAGAACCCCTCCCATCAGGTAAAAAAACTGCGTCATAGGTATTTCCGTTTGCGACGGTAAAAACAAAGAATGGCCAAGTTGAGGAGTGATTTAACTCAAACTGCAACAAAAGTCGCTGTTTATTTACATCCATCATTGCTGGTCTTCATTTTTTTAAGATGTCAAATAAATCTTTGGTGTCCCCAGAGTATGTATGTAAAGTACTAGCTCAAAATACCATATAATTTATTATAGCATGTTAAAATTGCCACTTTGTAGGTGTGAGCAAAAATGTGCAGTTTTTTGGGTGTGTTCTTTAAACTGCAAATGAGCTGATCTCTGCATTAATGGCAGTGCCGATTAAGGGGCGGTATTATCCCCTTATGACGTAACAAGGGGAGCCAAATTTTAATTACTTATTTTTCGACATGCTTGTGTTAGATTTTCTTAAAATTTGGCGGCTCGCCAACGCATTAGGATGCATTTAATACGTAAAAAAACTAAGTTGGACCAATAAGTGCTTATGGGGAAAAGAGTTTTGATGAAGATTGTTGTGTAGCATAGTTCTTCAGGAGCGATGTTGTTGCGTCAACCTTCTACATTCTTAACTCTTTCCCCGCCAGCGTTTTTTAAAAAAGTTGCCAGCCAGCGGCAGCATTTTTCATGATTTTCACAAAAGTTTAATGCCTTCCAGAAAATGTTCGGTAACACTTTATTTTACGAGCCGCAAAGCACCGCGCAATTAAACCGAATTTACAGCTCACATTGTGAGTTTTGCCATAGGCGGAACTAAAATTGAAGAACATTGGTTCCGCCCGGGGCGGTTTCCACCCGGAAGACCCACTGGAGACTCCGGAATTTCCGGCGGCGTCGCGAGCTGCAAATCACGCCAGATGGGGCGCAGGTGCGGAGTATTAAGACAGCGGTTGGTGATTGGTGCATGCGAAGAAAGGAAGGAGCATAAAAGGGGCTTTGGGAGACACA
Source organism: Misgurnus anguillicaudatus (assembly GCF_027580225.2). Classification (NCBI taxonomy): domain Eukaryota; kingdom Metazoa; phylum Chordata; class Actinopteri; order Cypriniformes; family Cobitidae; genus Misgurnus; species Misgurnus anguillicaudatus. The sequence continues at coordinate 9,998,268 of NC_073356.2, forward strand.
AACGTGTGCTTGGTGACAGTGTTTTTTTTGGCTGTTGGTCCTTTGGTGATGGTGTGCTGTGCTGGTGATTGTTGGATGCCACAGAGGATTGGGAACTGAACGACGAGGTGAAAAAGAAACGCTAAGCGTGGAGTAGTTTGAATAGTGGAAGGAAAAACAGTGGTTGTTTTGCAACCGTAGCCCAAAGGGTGTGAGAGTATTACCTGTTCTGTGCTGTTAATCATTCCGGCCCCACTGAACGGAGAGAGATAAGCGTGGGCGAGCCGTGGAGCCATCTTAAAGGTGGAGCATTCATGTGAGTAGTATTGCTGTTTATTTTGTAATACCAATACCAAGTATCACCTGTCCTGTGCTGTTAATCATTCCGACCCCACCGAACGGAGAGAGATAAGCGTGGGCGAGCCGCGGAGCCGTCTTAAAGGTGAAGCAGTCGTGTGAGTAGTATTGTTGTTCATCGTGTAACCAACATCCAGTATTACCTGTTCCGTGCTGTTTATCATTCCGGCCCCACCGAATGGAGAGAGATAAGCGTGGGCGAGCCGCGGAGCCATCTTAAAGGAGAAGTATTCATGTGAGTAATACTGCTGTTCATCTTGTAATTCTACCATAAAGCATTACCTGGTCTGTGCTGTTTATCATTCCGGCCCCACCAAACGGAGAGATCAGCGTGGGCGAGCCGCGGAGCCGTCTTAAAGGTGAAGCAGTCGTGTGAGTAGTATCGCTGTTCATCTTGTAATCAAAACGAAGCATTACCTGTTCTGTGCTGTTAATCATTCCGGCCCCACCGAACGGAGAGAGATAAGCGTGGGCGAGCAGCGGAGCCGTCTTAAAGGTGAAGCAGTCGTGTGAGTAGTATTGCTGTTCATCTTGTAACCGACATCCAGTATTACCTGTTCTGTGCTGTTTATCATTCTGGCCCCACCGAACGGAGAGAGATAAGCGTGGGCGAGCCGCGGAGCCATCTTTAAGAAGAAGTATTCATGTGAGTAGTACTGCTGTTCATTTTGTGATATCAACAATAAAGTATTACCTGTTCTGTGTTGTTTATCATTCTGGCCCCACCGAGCGGAGAGAGATCAGCGTGGGTGAGCCGCGGAGCCATCGTAAAGGGGAAGCATTCATGTGAGTAGTATCGCTGTTCATCTTGTAATACCACCACAAAGTCTTACCTGTTCTGTGCGGTTTATCACTTTGGCCCCACCGAACGGAGAGAGATAAGTGTGGGCGACCCACGGAGCCATCTTAAAGGCGAAGCATTCATGTGAGTAGTGTTGCTGTTCATTTTGTAATACCAATACAAAGTATTACCTGTTCTGTGCTGTTTATCATTCCGGCCCCACTGAACGGAGAGAGATAAGCGTGGGCGAGCCGCGGTGTTCATCGGGATCACACGAGGAGGTCCCGTGCCTTTTCTTCCTGTCCAACCTTACCCCCAAGAAAGGCCAGTCCAACATCTGGACGGCATCCCAGGTCGAGGTCGGCTTCGTCCTTAAACTCACGAAGTGTGTGTGTAGTGCTGTGGATGAGTCCCTGTCTTCACTTGTGTGTGTGCGCTTGTCGCTTGCAGTGCTGTGCTGTGCCTTATTTTTTTGATAGAAGCCGGACCGAGACCCAGGGGGCTGTGAGGAAGCCCAGGCCATTGGAGGTCTGCGGGGTGTGAGGAGAGGCATACGCAAGTTGGGACCCCTCGTGTGCACAGTGGCCCGGTTCTCTGCCCCGACGGCCGAGGAGACGACGGCAGCAAGGCGTAACCAAATTCTGAGTGGAGCCTCTTCAAAGGTTCGCCCCGGTCCCGTATCCTTGACGCCGAGAGCGGCAAAAAAATCAGCCAATGGAATAAGAAAAATTGTTTTGAATTGTTTATGAAAAAGTATTTGAAGAAAACTTTTAATACATCTTAATTTAAGAAATTTTTGATATTTTACTGAAAACAAGACAAAAACACGAAGAAAGTCATTTTTTTTTTTTGCAGTGCAATGAGCAAGTGACCTTGGGTCCTTTGAAAGGCACTTTATAAATAAAATTGATTATTATTATAGCTCATCTATTTATTCAATTCAATTTTATTTATAAAGTGCTTTTCACAATTGTTTCATTGTTTCAAAGCAGCTTTACATTAATAAAAGCAGAAAAAAAGAAAAAGAAAAAAAACGGTGGACAACATAAGAAGCAGAGTACATAATGAGCGTAGTAATAATGTAAGGCTTTCATAATAATTTATTGAAGCCTTATCCAGTGTGATGGAGTTACTTTACACAATTTCACTCATATTTGCAGTCCATTTCAATAAAAAAGTCAACTGTTTTATAATCAGAGTACAATTGCGTTTTTGGAGATGTGAATAAAATATTTTAATTGTAATAGTGATGTTTCAGCGGAGCGGTAATTGTGCACTACTTACGCATTCAGGCAGTCTGCAATACTTTGCCACGCTTTTTCTGCTTTATCAATGTGGCGGTGTTGCCTTTCTTCTTAATTATGTCTTTTACCTCCTCGTATGGATTTGTGCCTCAGACGGGCCGTGTGTCTCAATTCGTTCCCTAGCTCCCGAGGTCGTGAATCAGTATATCGTGTACACAGGTTCGGGCACTGGTAAGGACCCTAGCTCACTTCACATTGGGACGATGTTCACTTATTTTTCTGTCACGGCTGCTTAAGCGCGTTGTAATCACTCACAGCTGTTACTCATCAACAACCGGCAAAACCAACATCTTTCTGACTTAATTTTAAAAACAGTACATTGTGAAAAATGCTGTCATTATTCTCTTACATATCTGTGCATAAAATTGGAGGCATATAATTACATTTTAAATGTAATAAATATATTTACAATTTTAAATAAATATTATTCTTTTAAATATTGAGTAGATTGTGGTCCCTTACTGTGTAGCAATGTGTGTTTATATTTACAACTAAAACAAATGTTTGTCTTTATAAAAGTTCTGTAACATTTCATAAAGTTTATTGAGTTGGATCACGTGATGTTCGGTTGGCGAGCTTCAGAAAAGGTCACGTCACTCACGTGATTTCCGGTTAGGGAACATAGGGATCATCGATGCTCACTGGTTTTTGCGTTGCATTGTGGGAATTTTTAGGGAACGAACGTTCCAGTGCACTGAACGGATTTTGCGATTGAGACAGCCCTTAAAATGGCCGACTCCCTGATCAGTGCCCTGACTACTGAACTAGGGAGCTGATTGAGACACACGGGGGGAAAAGAACGCAGCTAGTTGCCATGGTGAATCGGTGAATCTGCGGGGTCTATTTGAGTGATCCGTGAGCGCGCACCTATCCAGGATTGGTTTCACCTGGCTTAATGAATCCGTGTCTGTTCATCCTGGCTTGGTCTTTGTGCAACCAATTAAGCCTGGACACACTTGTTTTGGCTTCACTGAGCTCAGCTCAGTCATTTATCCTGGATATCTTTTTTGTATTATTAAATGTACATTTTTAAGTGATTTTTGCCTTTATTTGATAGATAGTAATTACAGAGATGACAGGAAAGTAGGGTGAAGAGAGGGGTATGGGATTGGCAAAGGACCTCGAGCCGGGATTCGAACTCGGGTCGCCAGAAGTGCGTCTGCACCATGTGTCGGAGCACCGTCCACTACACCAGCGACTCCGACTATCCTGGATATCTTAATTGTACTTTTGTGCAACAGGCCCAAGGACACGGAGGAACCCAGGTGGAAAACAACGGCAACTTTTAATTCCTTCACAGTGTCATGTAAAGGGCGATTTATAGTCGTGCGTACGTTCTACGGCGTAGGCTATCCGTAGCCTGTGCGTAGCCTGACGCGCACCTCGCAAATTTTTTACAGCGCATCAGTTCTACGCGGACCGCAAGCGCTGTGATTGGTCCACCAGAACCCCTCCCATCAGGTAAAAAAACTGCGTCATAGGTATTTCCGTTTGCGACGGTAAAAACAAAGAATGGCCAAGTTGAGGAGTGATTTAACTCAAACTGCAACAAAAGTCGCTGTTTATTTACATCCATCATTGCTGGTCTTCATTTTTTTAAGATGTCAAATAAATCTTTGGTGTCCCCAGAGTATGTATGTAAAGTACTAGCTCAAAATACCATATAATTTATTATAGCATGTTAAAATTGCCACTTTGTAGGTGTGAGCAAAAATGTGCAGTTTTTTGGGTGTGTTCTTTAAACTGCAAATGAGCTGATCTCTGCATTAATGGCAGTGCCGATTAAGGGGCGGTATTATCCCCTTATGACGTAACAAGGTGAGCCAAATTTTAATTACTTGTTTTTCGACATGCTTGTGTTAGATTTTCTTAAAATTTGGCGGCTCGCCAACGCATTAGGATGCATTTAATACGTAAAAAAACTAAGTTGGACCAATAAGTGCTTATGGGGAAAAGAGTTTTGATGAAGATTGTTGTGTAGCATAGTTCTTCAGGAGCGATGTTGTTGCGTCAACCTTCTACATTCTTAACTCTTTCCCCGCCAGCGTTTTTTAAAAAAGTTGCCAGCCAGCGGCAGCATTTTTCATGATTTTCACAAAAGTTTAATGCCTTCCAGAAAATGTTCGGTAACACTTTATTTTACGAGACGCAAAGTACCGCGTAATTAAACCGAATTTACAGCTCACATTGTGAGTTTTGCCATAGGCGGAACTAAAATTGAAGAACATTGGTTCCGCCCGGGGCGGTTTCCACCCGGAAGACCCACTGGAGACTCCGGAATTTCCGGCGGCGTCGCGAGCTGCAAATCACGCCAGATGGGGCGCAGGTGCGGAGTATTAAGACAGCGGTTGGTGATTGGTGCATGCGAAGAAAGGAAGGAGCATAAAAGGGGCTTTGGGAGACACAAACGTGTGCTTGGTGACTGTGTTTTTTTGCTGTTGGTCCTTTGGTGATGGTGTGCTGTGCTGGTGATTGTTGGATGCCACAGAGGATTGGGAACTGAACGACGAGGTGAAAAAGAAACGCTAAGCGTGGAGTAGTTTGAATAGTGGAAGGAAAAACAGTGGTTGTTTTGCAACCGTAGCCCAAAGGGTGTGAGAGTATTACCTGTTCTGAGCTGTCAATCATTCCGGCCCCACCAAACGGAGAGAGATCAGCGTGGGCGAGCCGCGGAGCCATCTTAAAGGAGAAGGATTCATGTGAGTAGTATTGCTGTTCATCTTGTAATCAATACGAAGCATAACCTGTTCTGTGCTGTTAATCATTCCGACCCCACCGAACGGAGAGAGATAAGCGTGGGCGAGCCGCGGAGCCGTCTTAAAGGTGAAGCAGTCGTGTGAGTAGTATTGTTGTTCATCGTGTAACCAACATCCAGTATTACCTGTTCCGTGCTGTTTATCATTCCGGCCCCACCGAATGGAGAGAGATAAGCGTGGGCGAGCCGCGGAGCCATCTTAAAGGAGAAGTATTCATGTGAGTAATACTGCTGTTCATCTTGTAATTCTAACATAAAGCATTACCTGGTCTGTGCTGTTTATCATTCCGGCCCCACCAAACGGAGAGATCAGCGTGGGCGAGCCGCGGAGCTGTCTTAAAGGTGAAGCAGTCGTGTGAGTAGTATCGCTGTTCATCTTGTAATCAAAACGAAGCATTACCTGTTCTGTGCTGTTAATCATTCCGGCCCCACCGAACGGAGAGAGATAAGCGTGGGCGAGCAGCGGAGCCGTCTTAAAGGTGAAGCAGTCGTGTGAGTAGTATTGCTGTTCATCTTGTAACCGACATCCAGTATTACCTGTTCTGTGCTGTTTATCATTCTGGCCCCACCGAACGGAGAGAGATAAGCGTGGGCGAGCCGCGGAGCCATCTTTAAGAAGAAGTATTCATGTGAGTAGTACTGCTGTTCATTTTGTGATATCAACAATAAAGTATTACCTGTTCTGTGTTGTTTATCATTCTGGCCCCACCGAGCGGAGAGAGATCAGCGTGGGTGAGCCGCGGAGCCATCGTAAAGGGGAAGCATTCATGTGAGTAGTATCGCTGTTCATCTTGTAATACCACCACAAAGTCTTACCTGTTCTGTGCGGTTTATCACTTTGGCCCCACCGAACGGAGAGAGATAAGTGTGGGCGACCCACGGAGCCATCTTAAAGGTGAAGGAGTCATGTGAGTAGTATTGCTGTTCATCTTGTAATCAATACGAAGCATTACCTTTTCTGTGTGATTTATCATTCCGGCCCCACTGAACGGGGAGAGATAAGCGTGGGCGAGCCGTGGTGTTCATCGGGATCACATGAGGCGGTTCCGTGCCTTTTCTTCCTGTCCAACCTTACCCCCAAGAAAGGCCAGTCCAGCATCCGGACGGCGTCCCAGGTCGAGGTCGGCTTCGTCCTTAAACTCACGAAGTGTGTGTAGTGCTGTGGATGATTCCCTGTCTTCACTTGTGTGTGTGCGCTTGTCGCTTGCAGTGCTGTGCTGTGCCTTATTTTTTTGATAGAAGCCGGACCGAGACCCAGGGGGCTGTGAGGAAGCCCAGGCCATTGGAGGTCTGCGGGGTGTGAGGAGAGGCATACGCAAGTTGGGACCCCTCGTGTGCACAGTGGCCCGGTTCTCTGCCCCGACGGCCGAGGAGACGACGGCAGCAAGGCGTAACCAAATTCTGAGTGGAGCCTCTTCAAAGGTTCGCCCCGGTCCCGTATCCTTGACGCCGAGAGCGGAGGAGGACCCAGGGAAGCGTACGGCTCCCCGTGTGAGTTTGTCCCGCCTGGTTACCGGAGGCCGTGAGTAAAATACCCCGTGTGCACCCCCTTGCTGCTTGGTCGGTCCATTTACCTGCCATTACTTACCTCAGCCCACACTGGGTCTCCTAGAAGAGATCCCCAGTAACGGTATTTACTTACCTTTCAAACCTCTGCTGAAGAAAACAAATCTGGATGTGAATATTCTTTCAAATTTCAGGCCAATCTCTAATTTACCTTTTATATCAAAAATTCTTGAAAAGGTTGTCTCCCTCCAAGTACTACATTTTTTGGAGACAAATAGAGTTTTTGAAAAATTTCAGTCTGGGTTCAGGAAACTTCACAGTACAGAATCAACCATACTCCGAGTGTCAAATGATATTTTATTATCTGTTGATTCGGGCCAGTCCATAGTATTACTTCTGCTAGATTTGAGCGCGGCTTTCGACACAGTCGACCATAACATTCTTATTTCGCAGCTTGAACAATGTGCAGGTATAAAAGGTCATGTATTGGACTGGTTTAAATCATTTTTGAAGGACAGAACTTTTTCTGTGTGTATAAATGGACATTTCTCCTCTAAATCAGCTCTGACATGCGGGGTCCCTCAGGGTTCTGTTTTGGCTCCAATATTATTTTCCTTATATATGTTACCACTGGGTTCAATATTTAGAAAATATGGTGTGTCATATCATTGTTACGCTGATGATACTCAGATATATTTGCCTATCAAGCAAAATGATAAAACTGGTATATGTACTTTAACTGCCTGTCTGGCAGATATAAAGGCCTGGATGGCAAATAATTTCCTGAGTCTCAATGAGAATAAGACTGAGATAATTGTGCTTGGTCCTTTAGCCGTCTCAGGCAGCGTACACCAAACACTGGGCAATCTATCTACCTATGTAAAGCCGTCTGTTAAAAATGTGGGTGTGTTTTTTGATTCTGCTCTGTCCTTTGATAAGCAGGTGAATTCTGTTGTTAAATCTTGTTTTTTTCAGTTAAGATTACTGGCCAAAGTTAAAAATCTGTTAAACCCTGCTGAGTTTGAGAGAGTAATTCAGGCGCAGTGTTTCCTCTAGGATTTTTTCCAGCTGTGGCGGCAGGGGGCGCCCATGATGATTTTAAATGTACATTATTTTTTTAAATATAGAATATTGGCTACAGTAAACTAACATGTATTTTTTATCATTTTCATTCTGTCATTTACTTTTCCTTATATTTATAGCATATTGCTTTTCTATGTTTGATCTAAACTGTATTTTCTTAAAAATACGTTACATAACCACGTAGTACGGATCTTTCATTGTAGTTTTAATTTAGTGTGCATTGCAAGTTCGTGCTCATGTTTCCGTGTTGCAAAGTCACGCACAGTCCTGTTTGATAATCCGCACCGCTGTGATTGACCGAACACCTGACCAGTTATCCGACATCAGCAGCAATTTTATTCCACACCCGGCCTGATTGACATAAAGACCCCGACCCGGTTTCACGCAAATCGCGCATTTAAATAGAAACCTTTAACGGTCTTTAGACAGATCTAAAACACACATAAGCACGGGCCATTTAAAAACAAGTCGAATTTTGGTCTTGAATGTTAGACCCGCATTTTACTCTTGTCTATTGGGTCCCGACCTGCATCTACAACGCAATGAGACGCGAATAGCCTATTATTACACCCGTTACATCAAATATTATGCAGTTCACCCGCGGGTTCCCAGAGCCTGCTGTTTCGTCTGAAAAGAGTTAAAACAGTCTCACAGTCTGCCTCAAGTTTCTCTTACAAACAGATTCGACTATTAATGTCTTACAGTCGCGAGTAGTATTCAGTATTTAGCCTTTTGTTTTTGGACAAATATCTTATAATTTAATGTGAAACTTAATGTGAGTGTCGAAGAACGGAAGATTGACAGCTGAGCGGTCAGCAGTGCGCTGCGTTTATAGCCTTTGTTCTAAATAACTAATGGCCAGATAAGTTGATAATATGAGTACAGTGATTCCAAATGAATGTATAAAAACTCGTAATATGTTAAATCGAAAGTTTAATCATGTCTTTTCTCGCAGCCCTGCGCTGCGTCGGTGTAGATATGCGCCGGTGAACATCATACAACGCGTAATGACCTTGCAGCTTAAATTACCCTAAATTTTTAGTCATAAAGATAAAAGTAAAACAACATTCGAAACTTCAAATGATGTATTTTTATTTGTGTAAACTCACAATAAGGAGAAAACATTGTGCTTATTTAAAATCATTAAAAACATGACGTGCCTTCTGCTGCTTGTAGAGCGCATCACAATAAAAAGATCAGAAACTCAAATACTTTTTTATTTGTTTTGTCAATTTAATAATTATTTAAGTGGAAAATATTTCGTATAGGCTTATTTATTTTATTATTATTTCTCAAAACAGAGACGTAGCCTAATCATCATCTGTTGATTTAAATCTATTTGTGCATGAAACTAAACCCAGGGAGGAAATTATGATATTTTAGGAGATTTATTTATAAATAAGAGAACGCGAATCCAGAAAAGAATTTATTTCTAAGACAGCCAGTCTGGCAGGTCGGACATTTCGGTAGCTTTATTTTGCGATCTGCCGCCGGGGGTTTTGTCTAGAAGGGATACAGCAAATGCCGAAAAGTTAAGGATTAGATTTGGAGGTAGGATTATTAGGATGAAAACAGCGGCTCTGGCTAAATGAGATACAAATACATCCTACAATCGTGTGAAATTTTGTGTTTAGAGTTGGGTTTGGGTGAAGGATTAGGATAAAACAGTGCTCATCCGGCGAGATTTCGTTTGCTGTATCCCTTCTATCCACTACCGCAGGCGTGGCGGGCCGCCACGGTGGAATGTATATAGCGGAAACACTGAGGCGTTTATTCTCTCTCGGTTGGACTACTGTAATTCGATCTACATAGGTATTAGTCAATCCTGTGTGGATCATTTACAAGTGGTCCAAAATGCTGCGGCCAGACTGCTTACAAGAACTCGCAAATACGACCACATTACGCCTGTCCTATTCTCCTTGAATTGGTTGCCGGTAAAATACAGAATAGAGTACAAAGTTTTGCTTTTTGTCTTTAAAGCTCTTAATGGGCTAGCTCCTGTATATCTCTCTGAGCTCTTATGTATAAATGCACCATCTAGATGCCTAAGATCTTCTACCCAAAATCTGCTGAAGGTTCCCAGAACGCGGCTAAAAACAAAGGGAGACCGAGCTTTTGCTGTGGCCGGTCCCAAATTATGGAACAGTGTACCGCTACATATAAGGGAAATTACCCATGTGTCCTGTTTTAAAAAAACTCTAAAACGATACCTACTACAGAAAGCGTACAATCAATGAGCACGTAATGTGTTATTGTCTGACTTTGTAAATTTTTGGTGTTATGTTTTATATGCTCTGTGTGTGGTTTTTATGTATTTATTTTTTATTGGCTATGTTCAGCACTATGGTCAACACCTGTTGAAATATAGTGCTATAAAAATAAAATTAAACTAAACTAAAACCTTTGTTCGCAGCATCAGTTCAGAGGGAGAACCAGTTTAGCACCGCAAAGTCCCTTACCTGTAATTGCAGCACGAATCTATAAGAGATCCCCAGTAACGGTATTTACTTACCTTTGTTCGTAGCACCAGTTCAGAGGGAGAATTAGTTTCAGCACCGTAAAGTCCCCTACCTGTATTTGCAGCACGAATCTAGAAGAGATCTCAAGTAACGGTATTTACCTACCTTGTTTGCAGCACCAGCCCGGAGGGAGAACCAGTTTCCGCACTGTAAAGTCCTTTACCTGTATTTACAGCACGAACCTAGAAGAGATCTCCAGTAACGTTATATACTTACTTTTGTTCGCAGCACAAAGCCCGGAGGAAGAAAAAGCTTCGGCCTTGTAGAGTCCTTCACCTGTATTTACAGCACGAACCTAGAAGAGATCTCCAGTAACGTTATATACTTACCTTTGTTCGCAGCACCAGCCCAGAGGAAGCAAAAGCTTTGATATTGTAAAGTCACTTACCTGTGTTTACAGTACGAATCCAAGAAGAAAAAAAATCCCAGCAACGTTATCCACTTACCTAGTTCACGACCCGAACCTCGACGGACGAAGTGCCCTTTGGTACACCGTGGGTCCGGACGCCAGGCTGTAACGAGAAGAACAAGCCAGACAATTAGGTGAGAGGAAAATTGAAGTGTAACGACTGTTCTTCTGTTTGATCTGCCTCCAGGAGAAGAGGAGGGCGCCACGGGTGTACAAAGAGAAAATTGCAAGACCCAGCGCCCGTGGGCCCCCGCCTGGAGGCATGATAGAATTCAGTTTTAAATACCCCTTCCCCTTTCCCTTGATTTTAAATAATTTAATAAAGATTTATTTTAATATTCATACTTCTCACTCGTGTTTGGTCATTGGGGTGGCTTTGGGACCTCCTCGAGGTGGAAACTAGGAAGGGGCGTGGCGGGTTTCTATCCCGGGTCCGCCCTGACCTGTGACATATGTATTAATTCGTGGAGGTAATAACATAGTTTAATATGGCAAAAGGGTAGACTATTCCTTTAAGTTTCAGTTAATTTTGACTTTACAAACTTCAAAGTCTCTGCTTTCAAATGAGACAAAACTTGCGCTTTTAGTGCCAACATGCCTTCATGAACGGTTTCTATTTGTGATCCAGTTTCACTAGATCTCTATCCCCGTCAGGAAATCACTAAATCTGTACAACTCTGTTGTGAAACTTAATCCACTTGTTAATTCTGATCATGCAGACTTCACTATGCGGTCCCGGGAAAACAACTCTCTACGATTCAATATAACAACAGAATTCAATGTTAAAGTATAAGTAAAACTTCATTCAATGTTGATAGACACCTTCCATCCTAAACATAAACCAATCACCCACTGTATAGAAACTAAGACTAGCCCTGAGTTTTACAACAACCAATCAGTACCAAATTCCTCTATGCTTTGTCTCTCCGGATATTTACGGAAATTATGCAAAATGGTTCAGGTGTCTTAGCTCTTATAGGCTGATTTCACTTCTAAATACAGATCAAAAAAATCTGGCAAAGATTTTAGCATGCAGACTAAATACAGTGATAAGTAACTTGGTGCATCCAGATCAAAATGGCTTTATACCAAAACGTAACTCTTCTTCTAATCTTAGGCATTTTTTTTAAATATTTTGTACTCGTCCAAAGCCCAGAAACAAGATTTTGCCATTCTCTCATTGGATGCAGAGAAGGCATTTGATCAAATTGAGTGGCCTTACCTATTTGCTGTACTGAAGAAGTTTAATCTTGGAGATAATTTCATCTCATGGATTAAATTGTTGTACTCTAGTCCATGTGCAAGAATTTTCACAAATCAAACAATATCTTCTCGTTTTGAATTACACAGAGGCACAAGACAGGATTGTTCGATGTCACCACTTTTATTTGCATTAGCGATTGAGCCTCTAGCTCAGGCTATTAGCCCATTCGGGTATTAAAGGCCATAAAAACACTGATAATAAATTGGCATTATATGCAGATGATGTAATTTTATTTATTTCTGAACCCAATAGTAGCATTCCAAATATCCTTAATTTGATTAATTACTATGGCACATTTGGAGGATATTGTCACGAATCCGGGATGATCAGTAGTGGGTGTGTGTGTTTATTTACCTGTTGGTGATGGATCCTCTCGTGTGCACTCACTCCCCCCTCTTGTTTCACTAATTATCCTCCAGCTTTGTCTCGTTCCTGCCTTTCTATTTATAGCCCTTTTGTTCTGTCTTTGTCACGCGCTCATTGTTAGTTGATCTCTGTCACGCTCGCTGTCCATGGTTCCAACTCGTTAGTATCTGCTTCACCTTTACATACTCTCGCTCCAGGTTCAGTCACCGGCGTCTGAGGGTTTGCTCTGCGCTGGATTCTGACATCCTGTGTTTCGGCTGTGGATTAAGTTTGAATGCACGTTGATCCTGTTCTCCGGCACTACAGGTTCGCGTCGCCTTCAAGCGGTACACCTGTATTCCCGGTTTCCTGCTAAAGACTCTTGTTCATCCGCGAGTGGATTACGTTGCGGAATTTGCTTCGGTTCTCCGGCTCTACAGGTTCGCTTCGCCTTTAAGCGGTACACCTGCATTCCGGTTTCCTGGCTGAGACTCTGATTCCATCTGCAAGAGGATTACGTTGTTGGATTGTTTACATCCGTGTGTGGACTAGTTGAGGTGCCGTGAACTGTGGAGTGACTTTCCTATCTCTCTATCTTCTTCTCTTATAATAAATTACTATTCGCAAGAGACTCCGACCCTTGTGTTTCCTGACAGATATAACATTAATTGGGACAAGAGTGTGTTGATGCCAGTTACTATCAAGGATTCTTGGCTTCATGGATTGCCCTTTAAGGTTGCTTCAGAACAATTTACATACCTAGTAATTGAGGTGACAAAAAAGTTTTCCAACCTAGTTAAAGCTAATTTTCAACCCCTGCTGTCGAAACTTAATTCCTTGATTGGTTTATGGAGAACACTTCCTCTTTCTCTGGTGGGAAGGGTAAATGCGATCAAGATGATATTTCTCCCACAATTTTTATATGTGGTACAGAACATTCTGTATTTCTGCCCAAATCCTTTTTCAAAAAGTTAGACTCTATCTTGGTCCCATTTGTTTGGAACTATAAAGCCTACAGGATTTCGAAACACCACCTGTGTAAATTCAAAATACAGGGAGGACTCGCTCTACCTAATTTTCTCTTTTATTATTGGGCTGCGAATCTGAGGTTCTTGACTTCATGGATAGATTTAACGCCGGCATGGGATAGTTTGTTGGTGTTGGAACAGGAAGAATGTGCCCCATATTCTATTAATGCAATTCTTTTATCACCCAAAGGTATTCATAATCCTATTTGTATTTGGAAACAATTACTGACACATTTTAAATTCACAGAAATGTCATTTCTGTTATCAATCTCAGCTAACCCCGCTTTTTGCCATTTCGGTGTTGGATAATGCATTTGAGATTTGGAAAAAGTTAGGGTTATGGAAAATAGGGGATTTATATGTGAATGGAAAATTTGCCTCCTTTCAGCAGTTGTGTGAAAAATACAATATCCCCTCTAATCACTTCTTTAGGTACCTTCAGATTAGAGACTTTGTGAAGTCTAACATTCTTAATTATGCCACAATGTCACAGGTCGGAGCGGACCACCAATGTTGTGAGTCTCGCCCCTCCCTAGTTTCCAGCTTGAGGAGGTCCCAAAAAAACCCCAATGACCAGACACACAAGGAGAATAAGTAAATTAAAACAATCTTTATTATTTAAAAAGGTAAGTAGGGAAGGGGAAAGGGTATCTAAAATCAAGCTCTCGGAGCCGGAGAGCGTCAGTTCTGAGTCGCTTCTGACTCTGTCACAGGGCCCACAGGTAGGCCTTCCGACCTCTTCTTTGATTCCCACAAGTGACCTCAAACAGAATATTCACAGCTGGGTCTTTGTTGATGTTTTTCAGCAGAACCACTGGTGGAGCCTTTTACACTCCCTTTCCTGGACATGAGGAAATGAAAACCGTTGGTTACACTGAGAAATAGATGAAGTGAGTACCTTGGGCTAGCGGCCACAAAGTATAAGGGGGGGCCCTTGGTTCGAGGTTTGAGCATCTAGCTGGTATGCAGGTGTGTTCCGGGGCTCAATGCTGGAGGCACCTAGAGGGTACACAGGTAAGTATATGAAGAACAACTGGGCCAAGTATGATGGACGTGCCGGTAAGTATACAGGTAGGTGCACTGGATTCTTGACTTTCGTCGTACGGGTAAGTATGCAAGGGAATACACTGGATCTTGACTTTGGGTGTACAGGTGAGTATACAGAGCGGTACACTAGCTCTTAGCTTTGAGCGTACAGGTGAGTATACAGAGGGGAACACTGGGTCTTGACTTTGGGCATACAATTAAGTATACAGGCAGGTGCACTAGCTCTTAGCTCTTTATAAGTGGGTCCCCAGTGCTTTTATCAACCTAGAAAATGTGAAAAAGATCAACCCAGTAACTTTTGGTTAACCATTCTCTGCAAGCATGTGAAAAAAATCATATACAGAGAAAAAGGGAAAAAACAGCAGGCAGGAGATGAAGTGATGTTAAATAAAATGAAGATGGTTTATTAAATAATCTTAATTGGGACCTTGATCGTTACACAAATAGCAGCCATGGCCATAGCTACCATTGAGGACACCCAGGTCATGTCCTCTGTAGTTTTTCTTGAAGTTTTGTTTCATTTTGATGTGAAAATAGCAGACGAAACAATTATCATTGCATCTACGGACCATCACGTGAAGTGATGGAAATAACGGCGTTATAAATAAACGGTGTTACTAACGGTGTTATTTTTTCAGTTACGAAAAATCTAATAAAATTCCATCGTTACTGTTACTGACATTCAAAAGGTTGCGCGTTAATCTCACTGAAGCGAGTAGACTATCAGACAGGCAATATTTTTCTCTTCAACTGATGATGATTGGCCTGTGTATGTTAAAGGGGGTGGGACAACCACATACCCAATGATGACTGGCTGAATTTCCATTGTTAGCCAACCAGAAGCAGGCTTAGTTCAAGTTCATACACTGTATAAACATGCACAGCAGTGCCGTGTTGCCAACTTGATGATGACTTTGTCCCTAGATTTAGCCATTTTTAAACCCCTTTAGCGACTTAAAAAAAGCGACAAAGGACAAATCTAGCGATCTTTTCTGGCGTGGTTGGAGACTGACGGAAGAGCATGTATCATTCTCTCCACTCAACGAGCAGTGGGTGCTGCTGCTAGACACTCACAGACAGCCCAGTCCTCACGTGCAGTCTGCCCGACAGAGCGATGAACGATGGCAAGTACGACAAGCTCAACGGTAGCAGTCGCAAACACAAAGGGCCCTATTTTAACGATCTAAGCACATTGTCTAAAGCGCACAGTGCAACGTCTAAATGGGCGTGTCCGAATTCACTTTTGCTAATTTAACGACGGGAAAAATGTTTTTTTGCGCCGAGCGCATGGTCGAAAATGGTAGGTCCTATTATAATGGGAGTATTTTGGGCGTAACGTGCAATAAACCAATGAGAGTCTCAGCTCTCATCCCCTTTAAAAGCCAGTTTCGCTGGTGCTATGTCCAATCCCTATTTAGATGACGGACTTTGTAAACTGAAAAACTAAGCGGAGGAAGAAGATCCCCAGTTTAAGTTTAATGTTAAATAATTGTGTTGTTTTTCACTTGTATTGAAATTGTAATTTTTTTATTAAAACCTTTAAAAATCGTTTTCTTTTAGTCATGGAAGTAAAAAAGCAGACTTTTAATTTATTTAAATGTATGGCTATCCAATATCATCAAAAAATAATTTACACATATGTAAGAAAAGGTTTGTACTCTAAAAATACTTTATTTGTAACAAACAGGAGATAAAGAATTTACAAACGACTCTCCAGCAGGTTCAGCACTTGGACAGCGTTTTTTTAAGCAAAGAGTTTTTTATTACTTAAAAATGTTTCTCATCTCACCATATACAATAAATCCGTGAGGTAGCAGATTCATTTGTTTAAAGCAAAGCATTTATTTACTTACCAGGCTGTAGGTGAAGCAGCTCTTTGCGCCTTCTAACGTCTCATTATTGGTCCTCATTTATGTCCAAGAGACTCAATAATAATCTTTTACATTCAATCCTTTAATCTTTCATATTTAAAAGCATTTTTTTGCTGCTGCGCATTCATGTACTATTTGATAAGCAAACCCGCGTTGTCCTCCCGTTTATAGGTGCATATTACTAATGCGCTCCTTTAAATAACAAAAAAAAAAAACATATTGCGCCATTGACTTTAGACTTTAGACCAGGTTTTTGTTGGTCAATGGCGTAGTCTATTTTAGTTGCCTCAAAATAGCAACGTGCCAACAATGCGCCTGAACACATCTCGTTTTCAGACCAGAACGCCCATGGGCGCAAAAAGGGGCGCAAATGCATTTGCCATTTAAACAACGTGGCGCTAAACGTAAAAGTTATAATTGTGCAGGGTGGAAACAGGCGAAAGACACTTGCGTTGCGCATTGCGCTGCATTGCGCCAGTTGCTCTGACCTAAAAAAAGGGCAACCCCCCCCCCAAATAAAAAAAACCTCACGGGCTATATGAAGGACTGAGAATAACAAGGTCTTTGTAAAAAAAACCCCAAAAATATATATATATATATATATACATATATATATACACACACACACACACACATACACAAAGATCTGAAAAATGATGGACATATGCATCTCGAACGATTAGGGGTGAGTAAATCATGGGTTTAACTATCCCTTTTTGAATAAAATAATTAATTTGACGCATTACTTCAATCATTCATTTTTCTTGCTAAAACAAAATGTGAGAAACTAAATATCAGCAGACATGCTTGCCTAATGCCTAACAATTAAATAGTAGCCTATGCTGCTTGTCTGCAAGCTAGCTAGCTGCTATTGGTCTGATTATTTAGGCTAAACGTGGCAAACTAGTTAAAGATTTTAAAATTTACTTGAATGAAAGTAAAAAAAGTATGCAATGAAAATAATACTCAAGTAGCGAGTAAGTAACTCATGAAAAAATAAATACAGATATACATACAAGACAAGATTTTTCTGTTTGCTGTGGAGACCATAAATTGTTAAGATGAATATCAGTATGTCAGAAGTTCAGAATGTCACATTTTATTAAACTTTGTTTATGTTTCAACACATACATGCTTTACCAACATAGAACAACAGCATTAAATGCTGACTTATGTGTGTTGTACCCAAATGCACATAAGTGTATCAAACTGATCCTACACATTTAACACTTTTAATGTGTGAGCAATTAATGGATCAGGACACAGTTCATCACTTTAACACTTCTGAGTCAATGGTCTCAATATGCCCACATTAGATAGAAGTATTAAAATACAAATTTTATACTTTTGTATCATGTTCATCTTTTAATGTTTAGACATTTCTTGACTCCATAGCAAAAAGAGGAATTTCCCCTGTATTTTCCCAATTCCCAATATGAAGGGCACTTATACAGTATGTATGTGTAAAACTGCATCATACATGTTAGATCTGGTCTCCACACCACAGACAAATAAAAAACGATCCAACCCCGGACACCAGATCACGTCAGAAAATATACGTTTACTTTGTTAAAGTATTTGTCAGATATAAGGCTGATCAATCGTTGCTAGAGGAGAGCATAAACAGAGTCGTGAGACGGAGGTTTTAGATAATAAAATAGAACAGAGTTTCAGTTGCATATGCCTCAATGTTCAAACCTCATCCACCCCAGGAATACAGCATGCACTTGTTATAACCAAAATTGCTCAGCTGTAACATCCCTTAGACCTTGGGCTTTCATAAACATTCTCTTTATCTATCTTGTTTACACACAGACAGAACCAGCTCTATGAATAAATGAATTAATAAACAATAATGTAATAATAAAATTGATAATAATGAAATTGATAATGATAAAATAATATTAAATAATCAAATACAATAATTAAATGGATAATAACTAATGATCATGATGATTATGTAATCAGGTCATTTCTGTTTTTCCCGCGTACCAGCGTCGGTTGAGGGAGTGTGTCTTATCCTGGATAATGGCCTTGATGGGCCTGTCACAGTCAAGTGTCTAATAAGACAAATCAACACTCTTATGACTCTTATGTACAAGAGCAAGATGACAAACACTTTTGAAATTGCGACTACCAAAGGTGGTTTTTATTTAGCTTAGCTATTCGTTTGTGCAGAACTTTAGCCAGATTATCAACCACTTTCCCATGAATCGTCTGGAATGTATAGGCAACATAACATTCAGTCGCAATTACAATTACATCTGCCCCCCTTGAGAAGCCAACAGCATGGCAAGCGCCATTTGATTTTGCAAAACAACTTCTAATTGCATTTACTTCATCCGAAATATTAGCAATAGAAATGAAAGTGACATTCGCTGTAGCTTCAAATGCTTCATTTAATGCGTGTACTTCGTTTTGTAAATCAGTTACTTCTCAGAATGGAGAAATCGGACGTTAAGTATGTCTCATGATTAAGTGCATAATTCCTCTGACAATACTCTCGCATCGCTGATAAAGGTACAAATAACAGGTTACCTTTCAGCCCTTAGGAAGTAATGGATAAGCTTTGTTACCACAAACGAAGTGCGTACCATTAGGGCAACTAGTGTTTCATTTATCATTATCAGAAGAGCTTTGTCACATCTGGAAAACTAGAAAGGCATTTCTAGTTTGTAATGTTTACCCCGTTTCCTTCAATATCAGAAAGAATTCCCTTCAATTTTACATTTAGTGCAAATCGATGGTTTGATTCAGTACTGTTGTATGCAGGCAAATACCAGGAATTATTTGGATAAGATAACTTTTTGTAGTGGCAAACACTGCTTATGGATAGCAGACTGCTTTCCCATGAATAATCGACAACCTTAAAAACACATCTGTAAGGATTTGACATTATCAGTGGTTCAATAATAATACACTTGACACTTGCCTTGTGATTTGGTACAATTAGAATCCCCCAAAAGGTTATGAAAATATACTCTTTACCACCCCTAAATGCCTATGCAATGGCCATTTCCAACTTTAACAATTCCAGCCATTTTCAGCATCTCTTCCCAGCAATAGGGCATAGTAAGATAAACAAATTGTCTGGTAAGGTTGCAACTTTGATAGCAAAACCATCAACTGGTGTCTACCAAAACCATCAACTGTGGATCACTACTTGGAGTGTTCAAAGATGGAAAAGAGGTGTCGATTATCAAATCAGTTAGCATTTTACAAATGTTACCCATGTTACTTTCTTCAATGATGGAGATTAAATTAGACAGCAACAAAGGACGTACATATAGATGTAGATTTTTTAAGAAAAGATTGACATACAACAATTGGAAATATTAAGCATCTTAGCGTATGTATGAGCTAGAGTTACTGCCGAATTAAGATTACGGTGATTTCTAACCATGGATGGAATAATGGATCTGAATCATGATCAGAAATCAACACAGCAAAAACATTGTGTTTGTGTTAATTTGGCTCATACACTTCAGTGTCATAATTAAAAATGACCCATTTACCTGGTTTTAATCTGGATAAATCTTGTATAACAGTCAAATGGCTTAAATTTCAAAACAAAACCCCTGTACATGTGTTAATTAATAGCCAATACAAATACTGAGTGCATACAGTTAGAGTGAATCCATGAATCATTCTGAACAGATGTGAAACACACATCACATCTAATACATCTTTGACTCTGTGTCATGTCATGAAGACAAGACTTGCAACCATGTCAGTTGTGATTCTTAAAACTCAGAATGTCTCTGTTCATGGAATCAACCGGAATCCACGAAGTCTCGCCAGTCCGTCCTTCCGGCAGAATCTCGAAATACAGCGGAGTTCCAACTGCTGTCTGCTGGAGGTTGGCACCAAGTAGACTCGTAAACATGATAAGGCTTAATTTTTCTTGAAGGCCGCCGACATATATCTCTGCGAAAACATAAAAACAAAAGAAAAGAAAACAAGAGAGCTCCATGGCCAAAAAACAACTTTGTATAAACAGATTTGTTAGGAAATATCTTGTTTTGACTATTGCTAGTAAATAACTAGCTTTGACTCCCATAGAAACTATAGACACCCTCAGACGACTAGGCTGGTTCTGGAGGAGCTAAACATTTGCCCCCCACCCCATATCTTCAACATGAGGGTTGCCCCCCCCGTCCTAAAAAACGGAGTTCTTCTCATGCACCACTCCATCCCACAGCATTTCGCCTGTCTAAGATTTGGGGAGTATAAGCTAATTTTGCATCTAGGTTTACCTAGCAACTTCACTGCTACGTTTTACTGTTGAATTTTATTGCTGAAGGGGTACCTAGTAGGACCGCATAAGGATCGTCCCATCTTGGTTTTAGGCCTGAGTGTTGTAAATTTTTATAAAGCATTTGCCCTGGCACAATATTAACAGCAAGCATCCTGAACCTGATTTTGCTTTTTTTGTACCACTTCAATCAAAGCCATACAAAATGTAAAAAGAGAATCTGATATTAAATGTAACTTTACTTCTGCAAGGTCTGAAGTTTCTGGCAGCTATAGCCATTGAATCCTCAAAAGCCTACAGACTTCCTGACATACCTGACCAGTAAAGTATTTGCCCTGATCAGAATCAATAATGTTTAATTTCATCTGGAATGATGTTTCGAACCAGCATATTAGCCATAAAGGCAGCAAAGCCTTTCTTTGTGAAAAAACCTTAACACCAAACGAGAAAATTATCAGTTATAATTGTAATATCTTGATAACCCTCGCACTTAGGTAAGGTTATAAAGTCACTCTGCAATTCACCAGACAGCCATGAGGTGTTCTGCTTACAACTGATAGAATTTGGGTGCCGAATTGTGGTTTTGACAAGTTACGCATCCGCAAACAATTTCTTTTGCATGTTTCCTTAAACCCCTCGCCCACCAATTTGCCTTAAAATGTGAACACATTTGAAAAGCGCCTAAGCGTCCGACACTGTGTATCTGTGTGACCAAATAAGGAAAAGACTTTTGGATTTACAAATTGGTGTTAAAATGTCCAAATATCGTAATTTGCCATTTTGCAACTATTTTCAAACCATTCTCATTTCTACTTTCTGGAGCATTGAATTTGAAAATCAGCTTCTCAGCTATGTCTGTGAGCTGTGAGCTGTTTGTCACCATAGATCAGTGTTCCCCAATCTTTTTTCTGTCACGGCACAGTTTTAATAAGTAAAAAAACATACGGCACACCACTATACCAAAAAGCATTAAAAGAAATGCACAAACCTCTATTGCAATGCTTAAATGACTTGTTTAGCTGGAATATTTTACTATATAAAATGTAGAACTCACATTCAATGCAAGTACATTTGTTTTGATGAACACAAAGATTATATCCTGGCTGGAATTGATGACATTGACATACGCAGTTGTGATTTTTAATTTTTCGACAGCACACCAAACAAGGTGTCACGGCACACTAGTGTGCCACGGCACAGTGGTTGGGAAACACTGCCATAGATGACACTTCTGAGCAGTAAGAGTTTCTCTGCCGTTCATGCGGCTGGCAACCGTAGCTGCCTGGTCAGCAAGGTATTCCCTTTAATCTCACTAGAAACTCCCTTCAGGTGGGCTTTTACCACAACCTGTTCCCGGGACATCTCAGGAAACCTCTCTGCTGCCAACCTGCTCGAGATTTATGCACAGCTCCACAGGCATAACAAAATATTAAATATAAATGTTAGGTTTTTTTGTTACTAGCCAATTCACATTTTTTTGTGATTTTGCCTTTCCTTTTCCTTTTTGTCCACAAAAGATAAACATCATTGTAAATCAAATTGGAATTTTTAAGTGGCAAATTGTCTAAGAACACTTAATATTTGTATAATATCTATACAGCCACGATCATGGCGGTTTGGAATTGCTTCAGACAGACCAAGTAATATAGCTGGATTTGATGGTGTGCCTTCTTCAATGTCATAAGAGCAGCTCTCCCTAAAGAGATAAAGCATAAACAGAATATGGCAGATAATGATGATCTTTTTGACCAAGCAAGGCCAAATACACTGCCTGAATCGCTCGTAAACAAGGCCCCAGCTTTGTAAAACAAAGTCAAGTTGTTGTGAGTAATACCCATACAGTACAGACTTATTTCTATCTTCTTGTATTAAAACAGATGTCATATAACCCCTTTGTTCGTTTACATACCATTTAAAAGACTTTCTGTGATTAATCATGCCAAGTGCAGGAGCTTCGCATAAGGCTTCTTTAAATCCCTCAAAAGCTATGTTAGCTTCGGGAGTCTAGTTAACTGAGTCTTGGGCCTTTGGATTACCTTTTAACAAATTGTTTAAGGGTTGTGATTTTTCTGCATACCCTTTAATCCAATTATGACTGTAATTACATAAACCCAAAAAAAGAAAGATCTCAGCTCTTGAATAGTTGTTAATAAATGTTTTTTTTTTTATTGCCTCACAGCAACTAGGTGTTTTTTGTCTTTTACCCTGCGATACACTTTGAATTTGTCAAAGATTACTTCTGTCACTTCTGTTACTTCTTTATTGTACAAGAAATCAAACAGCCTGACGTCTCTCTCATGTTCAGTTTTTGTCTTCTGAACAAATCAATATATCATATTGAATAATGACTGATGTTAAATCAAAATCTTTCAAATGTCTTTGATGTCTTAAAAGTCTTAAAAGTCTTTTGCAAAGACTGCTGAAATCAGGTTGACCTTAAATTGTAAAAGCAAATAATGATGGAATTTCTTTTACAATTGGTACAGACCAAACTCCATTAGTCATATCAAACACTGTAAACCATTTGTGTTCCGGTTAATTAAGCTGGAAATCGTTGATGAGTCAGACACAAGAGGTCTTATCTTATCAATGTATTGGTTTGCTTAGCTACTCTATAATCAACTGTGAGTCTCCATGATCCATAACTGCCATGTTACATTCAATTTCTGAATTGCAAATCTGAATTTCAATTAATCAACACATCCCAACCTAAACGGCTGAATAATGTCACTTACTAAACTCTAACAGTGACTACATGTGGGACAAACTGAAAAATGAGAGGAAGATCTAAACATCACAAATGAGTTCACATTTATGTTACGAACCCCTGTTTAAAATAGGCTTGTTGGAAAAGGGTTAAGCAACATAAATGACACGTGACACTCACTCACACATCTCATTTCCCCTATTCTCGACAGGTGATTAAACTTAAATTATACTTAAACCAAAAAAACTTAAAACAGAGAAACATCAAAATAAAACACAAGTTATCTTGATTGGCCAACATCATGATGTACACAGAATTCACAGCTGCGTACCACACAGCAAAGCTGCTGCCTAGGCCATAACACCGTGTTTCTCTGAGAAATGTCAAAATTTCTCCTATTGTTTCTGTAATATGAATAGTTTAGTTTCTGATGTTAAAGAAACTTCTGTAAGAAAATCAGATGGAAAGATTGTTATCTCTGCTTCTTATCAATGAGAAATTAAAATATGTATTTAAAATATGGACCCTAACAAATAGAGTAGGCCACACATAAGCACTCTCTCTTAAAGCTTTAAAGAGAGAAGAGAAAAGCTTATTGTTGTTTTGTTTTTGTTTCAGCAATTGCTGGAAGAACAGATACAGCGCCTCACAAACCCCCTCCTTCGCTCACACAAACGTTCAGTGATTTTCAACACTTTCATTTATCCTTCGTTTACAACTTGCAAATTCATTCCAAACTACTTACTGTTTTACCTTCCTACATCAAACCAAACCTAAAGGTTTATCCAAACATCTCTTTTGGCTCTATCGTCAGTTAAACGTTCACTCCTTAAAGTTTCACCAAGAACAACTTCTGCTCATGACAGATTGACTGAGACTATGTTGAACCCATCTCTGACCAATAAAGAAAAATAAATCTCTTTTAGAGCTTCCAAACAGT
Source organism: Misgurnus anguillicaudatus (assembly GCF_027580225.2). Taxonomy (NCBI): domain Eukaryota; kingdom Metazoa; phylum Chordata; class Actinopteri; order Cypriniformes; family Cobitidae; genus Misgurnus; species Misgurnus anguillicaudatus. Next base: position 10,022,418 of record NC_073356.2, read on the forward strand.
TAAAACTGATCATGGATTTAACATTCCCTACTTCCTTTGACCATCATAAACTTACTCATAAACTGAGCCCTCAACTCTATGAAAAACAGAACAAGAATGCGCCCTGTCTTTCACACACACCATTCGTATCTGAACATAAATTTATTAAGCATATTTTATTTAGTTAACAGAATGAGAGTTGAAACACTTTACCCTTATTTTACCCATCAAAATTTTTGAAAAATAATCTGTTGTTGTGTACGCTCCTGTGGAGCTTAATGAAATAGTCCCTTTACCAGACAGTTGATAGCAGCTGTAATCTTAACACTAATTTGGAAGATTCACAAACTTATAATCCTGTCCCTTAACTGTTATGTTTATACATGGCAAATTTCGAAAAGCAATTTCCTTAAACATTGTACAATCAAATGACACACATCATGTACATCATGGCATACTAACTGGCATTTGCAAAGGCAGATCTTCATTGCCAAGCACAGCATAGAAGTAGCAAAACCAAAATACTCATCTGAACTCACTAAGGACATGATTTACCCTTTTACAAACATCATTGTCTGTGTCAAAATCTGAAACTGGTTGTATCGATGTCACTACCAGTGTTGCATGCATTTAAAATCTGGTAAAACCGACGTAATTTGCTTTTGATCAACAAAGAGTTGTAACTTAAACAGTGGCGGCTGGTCACTAGGGGCTAATATTGCTTTTAATGTTTTTTTACCTCCTGTGATTGGATCGTTTGAAGAGTCTCATAACCGCGTTGGAGATTGCTGTGTTAACTGATAGCTACAGTACAGATCAGTGAAAGCAAGTGAAATATCTTGAGATGAAGGAAAATATGCTTTTATCCTTACAAAATCACCCCATACAAGGTATTTAATTGATGAATAAATAAAGGATTAAGAAGCTTGGACCAGATCGACCAACGGAGTCAAATGATGGCAGTCTGTGTGCTCCACCACTTCTCATGGCAAACGGAGTTGGCTAGCTGGATATCATGTAAGTCTTCTTGAGTTTTATTTTTTCCCTGTTTGCTGTTTTAAAGTCTGAATGCATGATAGACGTGCACGAGATGAACTTTTGTGGCACGTTTGAGCTCGTGTTGCGTGGACATAATGAGAGCGAGTGCTGCTCATATAATCCGGTATATTACGTGGCTTGGTCAACTTTGTTGTTAGTTTTGTTGTTGTAGAGTTTAAAAAGCACCCACGAGAAAACCACTGTTTTTAAGGAAACTTCACGAACCGTGCATATTGAGCTGATGGACTGTATGTGCTATTGCTATAAAAGCAAAAAGAATCGCACGAGCCTGTGATTAGGCAACTTTAGTGTCTCTTTTTGTGTGTATTCGGTTGCGTTAAACGAAAAGTCTTTGACGGAGAAAATTTAAGCAAGATAAAGAAAAATATGAGCGCCATTTTGGGGTGATTCTCTGAATTGGGTGCCCTTTAAGTCCCCCAAACTTACTTCAAAGATTTTCAATTAAAGGAAATCACAAAATGCATTTTAACGCTGTCAATTAATAGAACCAGGTGCTTTTGCATTATAATGCAACAAAAAATGCTTTTATTTTATTTTAATTTATAGATATGGGTTGCCTAAGTAGTAGACAACAAGCATGCTTGCATGTCCTCACTAACCATCATTACATTTTCATTGAATATCAAACACATAAAAACTGCAATTAATGCAAAATAGTTACTGCTAATGTAATCATACTTGGGTTTACTTTAACTAAAATATACGTATATAAAAATGCATTAATTATATATGAAATTGCAATATTTATACATGTCCTCCAGTTTGTTTTCAACCCCGTCACGCCATACTATTTACCCCCCTATAAAATATAACGGATCAATCCCTGTGGCATCACACCCAGAAAGTGATATCACACAAGTCTCTTGAAGAACATGCTGCAAAGAAAGACAAGTGTCAGAATCTTTTCTTACATTTATTTCATGTTTTTCACTGTCAGATTAAGATTGTCAGGCTCAGCATTTCAACTCTGTTGTATTACTAAATGATAGTAAACAACAGTTTAAGAAGAATTAAATAATAGTTTTGGAAAACATTAAACTTGTATGATTTCCTAAATGCCATGTGATGCTACTGTCTTAGTTAAGTACGGACTAACAGCTACTGTTAGGCAAAAACTTCAACCCCGTCACATTCAACCCCGTCACATTTTTATTATAACAGGGTTGAATCGTTGTGACGGGGTTGAATATTTGACACTTTTGAGTAGAGTACTCAATTGTAGACTTGTTATATTGTGATGTGACCTGTTAGAAATAATCGATTATGGTATTTTATGTTCAATAAAACCAAATGGAAAGATCGATTGATGTTTTTGATCAATTAATCCTTAATGCTTTTGATTTAATGTTAAATACTTAATAAAATGTTTATTTCTTTTTGCCAAATTTAATAAAATAAAATTTTATTGAATGTGATATCATTAATTTTACAGGTAAGAAATCCATGCTATATTAAATAATGATCATCACTTCAACCCTGTTATCATTTTCAACCCCGTTATGCTGAGTTCAACCCTGTTATTTGATAGTTTTTATTAATATTTTGGTGATAAAATGACAAATTAGGTCAATGTTTGTTTTGCTGTGTGCAGAATTTACAGGACAGTCTGAGAAAATATGAAAGCCTGATTAAATCCTAATGTTAATGCATATTTTGTGATAAGATATGAAGACCAATGTTAGATACAGTTTTCATGACCTGATTTGGTATTCAAATGGTGAGTATTAAAAAATAAAATTCTAAATGCAATAAATGATATCAAACAAGGGACATCTCAATGAAAAGCTTCTACAAGAATTTACTTGAAAATCTTTTTAAATCATATTTAAACAGGGTCCAAGTGGTCTGTGACGGGGTTGAACTCCAAAACAACTTTCAGTAAGAAAAAACACTCAATATTGATTAGAATTTCATGCCTGAGGTGGGAAAATGTATTTTCTTAAAGGTTTGACTAATCCACTATCACATGAAATGATCAAAAATATAACTATTTAAGGCATATATTTAAAAAAAAAGTTTGACCCAAAAGGCACCCATCTCAGAATGACTCTTTGGCAGATTGCCCACACAACTCAACTAGAGAATGTAATTCCTATTTATGTCCAGTTGGTGGCAGTGTGTTGCTCAAATGACGCCCTGGTTTCTAAACATTCTCGCGATATTTTGATATCATACACTGATTGGTCTGCGCATGGCTGCTGAATTTAAACACTACAGGAGCGCTGCAACAAGACGCCTGTCTAAGGTAAAGATACAAAATCTAATGACAAGAGTCTGCATTAATCTGCCTTCATGCGTTTATTACATAAGATGGTTTCAGATGAGTTTAGTTCAATTCAGATTTTTACATGTTTATTGATATTTTAATCGCACTAGTATTTTGTTATTTGATTTGTTAATATTTGCCTGTTCAGCCTAAAGCTCCGTGTTTTATCGCCTCCGCTGTCACTGTGAGAAAAAAACATTAATTCATCTGCTTCACGTGAGGGTAAAGTGATGCACGGTCTCCGTTTATCTGTTCTCTAAACAAATGAATAAACACATTTGACTTGTATGCTCGTCTTGTAAGTTTATGATTAGAAATGGACATGTGAACGAAAATGAAAATAATTAAAACATGAAATGACGGATAATAAATGACTGTGAAGGACTCTTTACAACGCTGTTTTTCAAAAAAAAATGACGGAGATTGAAAATGTCTATCGCAACCCACCTCTCTCTCTCTCTCTCTCTCTGTGTGTGTGTGCGTGAGTGCGCGCGTGCGTGCATGAGTGCGTGTGAATGATTACCTTGATATTAGTTAATTACAGATTCATAACAGTACATTTATTTCGTGCGTTTGATTTCAACTGTAACATTTTCAGCATTAAATGCTAATGATACTCATCACCTGATAAATGGCTATTAAGAGTACTGCATTACAGTAAAAGTTTGATTTTGAGTGTGTTTGCGTCCCCCCCAAATTTTTTAGCACCAGCCGCCACTGAACTTAAACATAAGCCATTTTAGATTTTTGTTTATTTTCAAACTGAGCTTTAACTTTTGACTATCTATCTTATAACCCCTTCAGCATTCCCTCCATAACTTCTTGAATCTTTATCTCTGTTATGTTTGTCTTGATTTTACATTTTCACTTTTCAATTTCTACATTTAGACAAAGTGACAAAAATCCAAGGGATACGCTTCGATTCTCGGGTTTTCATTTTTTGAATTTTACACGTTTCTTAACTCTTTAGATACGTCTTTAATATGTCTTTATTTTTACATTTATCTTGGAAACCTAAAGACCGCCCAACACTTTTGATGTTATATTATATTTGATGTTATATTAGCAACTGAATTTTTCTTTTTCTGCTTGTTTGATCTTAAAGCACTCTTTCAGCTGTTGTTTTAGCTTTTCAACTATATCATCTAGCTTTATTGATTTTTAACTATTAACTGACTGCTTCATTATCAAAGTAATATAATCTGACCAGTAGACAAGCTACCAACACAGTACGTACTGAATTTTCAAAAATGTCAGAACAGAACACACTCACTTTTGCTTTTGCTTAAGTGGATGAGTCAGGAGAGAGGACACCGGACCAGCCGAGGTTAATCCCCATCGTCACTCGCGGCTTGGAGTCAGAAGCCAGTGGTCTGGAAACATTTCCATCTGGATGTGCGAGACAAAATCCCGACTCCTCGTTCGGATAGAGACAACAAAACTTGTTATTCTATCCTGCCGACTACGCCAAAACTGTTAGATCTGGGGCCTCATTTATAAAACTTTGCGTAGGATTTGCGTCAGAAGTGGCGTACGGATGAAACATAGGAAGCGCGTACGCACAGAAATATTCGGATTTATAAAACTGTGCGCACGCACATCCTACGCATTTTTCCCTTAATAAATCACAATCAATTCTAAATGTAGCGCAGCTTTTGCAGCTTCATGACACGCCCATAGTTGTCCATAAATAGTCCGTGAAACGCCCACAAGTTAATATGCATTGATTGCGAAATCATGGCAAACACAGAGAGGAAATAAAAAAAACACGTAATTTCACTCAATGTGAAGTAGAAGTTATCGTTGGCGAGGTGGAAAAGAGGAGAAAAATGTTGTTTGGAGGGCACAGTGTGGGCATTACTAATGCCAAAAAAGGCAATTGAGTGGCAAACGGTGGCAGACTCCGTAAATGCTGTAGCCTCACAACCTCGGACCGTGGCCGAAATAAAAAAGAAATGGTCGGACTCGGACATCAAAGTCGAGGCACAAAAACGTCTAGCACTCCATCGCCAGAGTGTGTCTGCCACGGGCGGGGGAAAAGGGGACATTGTTCAGTGCAAATGTAATTTCTTGTTGCTTTCTGAATAGTTGAGACATACGCCATACATTGTTTTATCAAAAATAAAACACACTAAAGGCATATGCATGAATACCATAATTCCGTAGATTATGAAGATATGGTTTACTATGAAAACAACTTTCCCCAGATGACAATTAATACATCTATCTATTTATTTATCTATCTATCTGTATATCTCCTTAATTATCTATCTATCTGTCTATGTAATTGCATCTATATCTGCTCCGCCAGACGGACACATTGACGAGAATATCAGTTTTGTACGTTATTTCGTTCTGTGAACTATATTCTTTATGAGGATGAATTGAACAACATGCCAATATTATTGCAGAACATATTTCACTTTTCTTTTAGCAAATATGTGTTCATTCGAATTTTCGATTGATTTATTTTTTTGTTTCACTGCTGATCGATCAAACGGGTGTTCGTGTAGGCTGTTAATTGTAAGACTTGCTTTGTGAAGTCCTCATGTTATTTATGAGAGGCAGTGTTGTCTTTTTCACTGTGTCGCCATTTCTCATTTCACCCGTTTTTATGCGTACGCCTTGGTCAGAGCTTGCGTGACGGACAGCACATTTTCCCGTCACGTTTGCTTTTTATAAATAACAACTATTGCGTAGAGAGTGGCGTACGCAGTGGCGTGTTTACCCACCACGCAAACCACGCAATTGCATGGGGCCCCACGGGCTTGGGGGGCCCCCTACTGGCCACAAGGTGTGCGAAAGTATGTTACGTTTATTCAGACCCAAATCTAAGGTACGTATAAAGCATGCACGAGCAAGATATGTGCGAGTCTGTACGCAGAATAATATTTGCGCGCATCCTTGTGAGGGCACACATAGGCTACTTCATGAGCGAAACTCTACGGGAAAACGCACCTCTGCTCAGCGCTCACAAATGCAGCCACACAAGTGCTGGAATGAGCGCTCCCTCGACTCTCTCTGCTCTCGTAACTGCACAACATTCACTCTATGGTCAAGTTTACTTTAAAGACTTTAAGCTTCACACCTGTGATTGGTGACACGCATTTTTTGTTCCACGCTCGTACAGGTATAAACATGATAAAGACACCACGCAGGGGTTTTAAACATGTCGAAAATAGATAAATCATATTCTGTATCTCATTATTGTCATCAAATCTCATCTTTAGTGTTTGTCTAGTCTATATGCTTGTTGTATCTCACAGTAAGTTTGGTTTTACAATATGAACATGAGAGTTATGTGATTCCCATCCATAAATTCAAGCAATAACCAACTTACAATGTTGTTTGCTGGTGTTTGTTAGTTCGGTTTGTTAGATCAGTCTGAATCATAATATAATGCTTCCTCTTTTTCCTCATTTAGTTTTTTTAGTAAGATGTCAGACACTGAAGTTGCAGTATTAATAACATTGTTTAAATACATCCTAAAAGACATTTGCGAGCAAAAAAATATATCTGAGAGGGGCGTGAAATTTTTTTTTTCAACCAAGAATTTTTGTCATACCAAACTGTAACAATTTAGTGTTATTTTAAGCAGTGTAAAACAAAATAAACCCGGTTTATATGTATCTCACTTAATTCTATATACTGAATATTATTGTTGTGCAATTCAAATGAAAAACCTTGGGCAATGCTGGGGCATGGGGGGCCCGGTTCTTGGACTTTGCTTAGGGCCCCCAAAATGGTAAACACGCCACTGGGCGTACGCCTTCTTTTGTGCGTACGCAACGTTTATAAATGAGGCCCCTGGTCTCCACACCACAGACAAATAAAAAACGATCCAGCCCCGGACACCAGGGGCCTCATTTATAAAACTTTGCGTAGGATTTGCGTCAGAAGTGGCGTACGGATGAAACATACAGTGGGGCAAAAAAGTATTTAGTCAACCACCAATTGTGCAAGTTCTCCCACTTAAAAAGATGAGAGGGGCCTGTAATTTTCATCATAGGTACACTTCAACTATGAGAGACAAAATGAGGAAAAAAATCCAAAAAAATCACATTGTCTGATTTTTTAAGAATTTATTTGCAATTTATGGTGGAAAATAAGTATTTGGTCAATAACAAAAAAGCAAGATTTCTTTCTCTCACAAACCTGTAACTTTTTCTTTAAGAGGATCCTCTGTCCTCCACTTGTTACCTGTATTAATGGCACCTGTTTCAACTTGTTAGCAGTATAAAAGACACCTGTCCACAACCTAAAACAGTCAGAATGCAAACTCAACTATGGCCAAGACCAAAGAGCTGTCAAAGGACACCAGAAACAAAATTGTAGATCTGCACCAGGCTGGGAAGACTGAATCTGCAATAGGTAAGCAGCTTGGTGTGAAGAAATCAATTGTGAGAGCAATTATTAGAAAATGTAAGACATACAAGAACACTGATAATCTCCCTCGATCTGGGGCTCCACACAAGATCTCATCCCGTAGGGTAAAAATTATCACCAGAATGGTGAGCAAAAATCCCAGAACCACATGGGGGGACCTAGTGAATAACCTGCAGAGAGCTGGGACCAAAGTAACAAAGGCTACCATCAGTAACACACGATGCAGCCAGGGACTCAATTCCTGCGGTGCCAGATGTGTCCACCTGCTTAAGCCAGTACATGTCCGGACCCGTCTGAAGTTTGCTAGAGAGCATTTGGATGATCCAGAAGAAGAGTGGGAGAATGTCATATGGTCAGATGAAACCAAAACATAACTTTTTGGTAGAAACTCAACTTCTTGTGTTTGGAGGAGAAAGATGCTGAGTTGCATCCAAAGAACACCATACCTACTGTGAAGCATGGGGGTGGAAACCTCATGCTTTGGGGCTGTTTTTCTGCAAAGGGACCAGGACGACTGATCCGAGTTAAGGAAAGAATTAATGGGTCCATGTATCGTGAGATTTTGACTCAAAACCTCCTTTTGTCAGCAAGAGCATTGAAGATGAAACGTGGCTGGGTCTTTCAGTATGGCAGTGATCCCAAACATACCGCCCGGGCAAAGAAGGAGTGGTTTTGTAAGAATAATTTCAAGGTCCTGGAGTGGCCTAGCCAGTCTCCAGATCTCAACCCCATAGAAAATATTTGGAGGGAGTTGAAAATCTGAGTTGCCCAGCGACAGCCCTAAAACATCACTGCTCTAGAGGAGATGTGCATGGGGGAATGGGCCAAATACCAGCAACCGCGTGTAAAAACCTTGTGGAGACTTACAGAAAACGTTTGATCTCTGTCATTGCCAACAAAGGGTATATAACAAAGTATTGACATAAACTTTTGTTATTGACCAAATACTTATTTTTCACCATAATTTACAAATAAATTCTTAAAAAAATCAGACAATGTGATTTTCTGGATTTTTTTCTCATTTTGTCTCTCATAGTTGACGTGTACCTTTGACAAAAATTACAGGCCTCTCTCATCTTTTTAAGTGTGAGAACTTGAACAATTGGTAGCTGACTAAATACTTTTTTGCCCCACTGTAGGACGGGCGTACGCACAGAAATATTCGGATTTATAAAACCGTGCGCACGCACATCCTACGCATTTTTCCCTTAATAAATCACAATCAATTCTAAATGTAGCGCAGCTTTTGCGGCTTCATGACACGCCCATAGTTGCCCATAAATAGTCCGTCAAACGCCCACAAGTTAATATGCATTGATTGCGAAATCATGGCAAACACATAGAGGAAATAAAAAAAAACGTAAATTCACTCAATGTGAAGTAGAAGTTATCGTTGGCGAGGGGGAAAAGAGGAGAAAAACGTTGTTTGGAGGGCACAGTGTGGGCATTACGCATTGTGATGGGGCATTTTATTTCCATTCATTTAATTGCATCTGACAAGCTACAGATGTCGGTAATAATCGACGTGGAAATGGGACATTGTTCAGCGCAAATGTAATTTCTTGTTGCGTCCTGAATGTTTGAGTCATACGCCATACATTATTTTATCAAAAATAAAACACACTAAAGGCATATGCATGAATACCATAATTCCGTAGATTATGAAGATATGGTTTACTATGAAAACAACTTTCCCCAGTGGACAATTAATACATCTATCTATTTATTTATCTATCTATCTAACTATACATCTCCTTAATTATCTATCTATCTGTCTATGTAATTGCATCTATATCTGCTCCGCCAGACGGACACATTGACAAGAATATCAGTTTTGTACATTATTTCGTTCTGTTAACTATATTCGTTATGAGGATGAATTGCACAACATGCCAATATTATTGAAGAACATATTTCACTTTTCTTTTAGCAAATATGTGTTCATTTGAATTTTTGTTGTAATTTTCGATTTATTTATTTAGTTTCACTGCTGATCGATCAAACGGGTGTTCGTGTAGGCTGTTAATTGTAAGACTTGCTTTGTGAAGTCTTCATGTTATTTATGAGGGGTAGTGTTGTCATTTTTACTTTCACTTTCACGTGTTTCTTCCATCTGCCGTCGGTGTCGCCATTTCTCATTTCACCCGTTTTTGTGCGTACGCCTGGGTCAGAGCTTGCGTGACGGACAGCACATTTTCCCGTCAAGTTTGCTTTTTATAAATAACAACTATTGCGTAGAGAGTGGCGTACGCCTTCTTTTGTGCGTACGCAACGTTTATAAATGAGGCCCCAAATCACGTCAGAAAATATAAGTTTACTTTGTTAAAGTATTTGTCAGATATAAGGCTGATCAATCGTTGCTAGAGGAGAGCATAAACAGAGTCGTAAACAGAGTCGTGAGACGGAGGTTTTAGATGATAAAATAGAACAGAGTTTTATTGATGGACAATAGTTTCAGTTGCATATGCCTCAATGTTCAAACCTCGTCCACCCCAGGAATACAGCATGCACTTGTTATATCCAAAATTGCTCAGCTGTAACATCCCTTAGAACTTGGGCTTTCATAAACATTCTCTTTATCTATCTTGTTTACACACAGACAGAACAGCTCTATGAAACTTCCCAAATGTGAAACTGAACCACCAAGAGACATATAAAATATAGAAATACAATGAATTAATGAGTGATATAATAAAATACAGAAATATAATAATGAATGAATAATGAATAAAAAACAATAATGAATAAATGAATTAATAAACAATAATGTAATAATAAAATTGATAATAATTAAATTGATAATGATAAAATAATATTAAATAATCAAATACAATAATTAAATGGATAATAACTAATGATCATGATGATTATGTAAACAAATGATTAAAGATAAAAAAACACTATAATAAAAACATTCTGCACGTGAGGATCTAACACAAACGGTACAAATCAAAGAATACAAACACAGAATAGACAAGCATTTCTATAACACTAACTCTAGTCTCAATGTTGATTTAGCTTATAGCTGAAATATCAAGTAATCTCCTATGATGGTCTCGACAGTTTACACACATGATACAAACTGATTTTATACAAAACTCATATTTTCTTGTCATGTCACTTGTGTTTTGTGACAATCACTTACATCATACAGTACAGTATACAGCGAATCAGACGTCAATCATCTTGGACTTTCTTCAATCTGTGCTACAGTGTTTCTGGAGATTGCGCGCATTTGTGACTGACGAAGAACAGGTCACGCGAATATAATGGTGGTTACATGTGTGAAGTTTTGCTTTTAGTTAAAAGATTAGTAAATTCATATCCACGTCATCCTTTTCAGCGTGTTTCAATCTACATAGGCTACGAGTAAAACCTCATCAGATGATTCAGTTTTTGAATTCATTCAAACTGATTCGCGAACAAATTCAAAACGTTTGGCCCATTTGCTTTGCAAAGAATGACTCAAAAGACTCAGTTATTTGCAATACTTTTAAAGGAATCGACTCAAACGAGTCGCGAATGGCCCAGAAACACGAGACGGCAATTTAAAAATAAAATACACAAAAACAGTAACGAAGGAACACCGCATAGTGTAACGAAGTGAAAGTTTATTTTAAAAAGTAAAAGTAAATTTATTTTTTTCCACCTCGGAAGGGCAACTTGAGTCGAGAAGGGCATATGGGCAGTTGCCCGGGCAACCCCCCGTGCACATCCCTCTTCTGATCTAATAAAGCAAATGAAAATGAAAAGGCTGCAACAAACTAAATTATTATTTGGAAGGCCAGCAAAATATGAGCAGACAAAGAGAAGGAGGGAAGGGGAGAGTTATGGTTATGCAGCAAATAGCCTACAATATGAGATGCAATACAGCTACCAATTATTCAAACCTACACTACTGTTCAAAAGTTTAAGGTCACTTGACTAAAATGTTAACTATGGTCTTAAAAATCATTTAATCTGAAGGTGCATGGTTAAATGCTTGAAATTACTTTTGTAGACCAAAAATATAGCTGTGCCAAACTGACTAATTTAGCTAATAATTATTAGAAAACCAAAAATGTATTTTTGAAATAGATGACTTACACTGAATATTGAAGAAAAATCAGCCAATAAGAGCCCATCTTATATATAAACTCCTTCTATGCTCTTAAAAATTCATCCTTAATTGAAAATTTAAGAAGCTTCTTGAAAAAAGATGACACAGTTTTGCAGTTTTTAGGCAAAGGGTGACTTACACTTCAGATGATGAAATGTAACCATTGATTTATTTTGGATGCTTTTAGTCACCAACAAAATACTCACAGACAGTTACATTTGTGCTATGTCGTAGTTTGAACGCGTTTATTATTATTCTGTAATATGGAAAAAATATAAATAATAAAAAAAATGTAGGTGTTGTCCTCGGTATTTGAAAAATCCTGGCTACGGCCTTGATAGCAGCAGATCTAGAAGGTGTTATTATACTAAACACAGACAGTGCAGTTTCACAACATTCTCATTATGTTAATAAAAACCTTGAAATGGAGACCATAGAAGACTCATTTCAGTTTCTCTCCAGTGTGAATTCTCTCATGGGCTTTTAAGGAAACGGAATGAGCAAACGTCTTGTCACAATGTGAACATTTGTAAGGTTTTTCACCTGTATGAGTTCTCTGGTGACTCACTAAATTGTCATGTCGATTAAAACACTTCCCACAAACAATACAGTGATGAGGTTTCTCTCCTGTATGAACACTCTGATGGTCTTTTAAGCTAGTTAAATGAGTAAACGATTTCTCACACTGAGAGCATTTGTAAGGTTTTTCACCTGTATGAATTCTCTGGTGATTCACTAAATGGTCATATCGATTAAAACACTTCCCACAAACACTACAGTAATAAGGTTTCTCTCCAGTGTGAATTCTCTCATGGGCTTTTAAAGTTCTAAGATCAGTGAAGCTCCTTCCACACTGTGAGCAGACGTAAGGTTTCTCTCCGGTGTGAATTATCTGATGGGCTTTTAAGTTATTTAACTGCGTAAACGATTTCTCACACTGAGAGCATTTGTAAGGTTTTTCACCTGTATGAGTTCTCTGGTGACTCACTAAATTGTTTTGTCGATTAAAACACTTCCCACAAACACTACAGCGATGAGGTTTCTCTCCAGTGTGAATTATCTCATGGGCTTTTAAAGAACTAAGAACAGTGAAGCTCCTTCCACACTGTGAGCAGACGTAAGGTTTCTCTCCAGTATGAAATCTTTCATGGGCTTTTAAGCCACCTGATTGAGCAAATGACTTGTCACAGTGTGAACATTTGTAAGGTTTTTCACCTGTATGAGTTCTCTGGTGCACTACTAAATTTTCAAGCCACCTAAAACTCCTCCCACAGACACTACAGTGATGAGGTGTCTCTCCAGTGTGAACTCTCTGATGGGCTTTTAAGTGAGTTAAATGAGTAAACGATTTCTCACACTGAGAGCATTTGTAAGGTTTTTCACCTGAATGAATTCTCTGGTGGATTACTAAATTTCCACGCTGCACAAAACTCCTCCCACAGACACTACAGTGATGAGGTTTCTCTCCGGTGTGAATTATCTCATGGGCTTTTAAGTTAGGGAAATGAGTAAACGATTTCTCACACTGAGAGCATTTGTAAGGTCTTTCACCTGTATGAATTCTCTGGTGACTCACTAAATTGTCATGTTGATTAAAACACTTCCCACAAACACTACAGCGATGAGGTTTCTCTCCGGTGTGAATTCTCTGATGGGCTTTTAAGTTAGGTAAACGAGTAAACGATTTCTCACACTGAGAGCATTTGTAAGGTCTTTCACCTGTATGAATTCTCTGGTGACTCACTAAATTGTTATGTCGATTAAAACTCTTCCCACAAACACTACAGCGATGAGGTTTCTCTCCAGTGTGAATGCTCTCATGGGCTTTTAAAGATCTAAGATCAATGAAGCTCCTTCCACAGTGAGAGCAGATGTAAGGTTTCTCTCCGGTGTGAATTCTCTGATGGGCTTTTAAGGCACCTGACTGAGTAAACCTCTTCTCACACTGAGAGCATTTGTAAGGTTTTTCACCTGTATGAATACTCTGGTGATTCACTAAATGATCACGTCGCCTAAAACTCTTCCCACAGACACTACAGCGATGAGGTTTCTCTCCAGTGTGAATTCTCTCGTGGCGTATCAGATGATATTTCTGACAGAAATGTTTATCACAGTGTGAACATTGATAGATTTTCTCTTTAAAGTGAATATTCTGGTGTGATTTTAATGTACCTGAATCCCTAAAGGCTTTGTCACATTTACTGCACTGATACGGTCTCTCATTGGTGTGTATAAACACATCCCAGCAAACATAAGGTCAGCGGTCCACCGGCGGACCACCAGCGGCAAAGTTGGCGGTCCACTGGCGGATGCCGTCAGCGGCTCGCCGGAGTTTTGCCCATCGTTTTTCCAGCGGACCACCAGCGGCAGCCGCTACTTTTTCGACGGAGGTCCGCTGTCGGACCGCTGCCTCAGATAACATAAGGCCAGCGGACCAGCGGCGGTCCACCGGCGGATGCCGCCAGCGGCTCGACGGAGTTTTGCCCATCGTTTTTCCATCGGACCACCAGCGGCAGCCGCAGAGGGCGGAGGTCCGCTGTTGGACCGCTGCCCCAGCTAACACAAGGCCAGCGGACGAGCGGCGGTCCGCCGGCGGATGCCGCCAGCGGCTCGCCGGAGTTTTACCCATCGTTTTTCCAGCGGACCACCAGCGGCAGCCGCAAAGGTCCGCTGGTTTATACCGGTAATGGTTGCTAGCTGCCCGGTCGGTCCGTGGTTCATAATTGTTTAATCACGCTAACCAAATGTCTTTCAACACAATAATAAACAATTTACATCATCAACTGCAAATTTATTATTGTCAGTAAACAGAATAAATATTCAAATGCATATACATTTATCACATGCATTAAAACCAACATGACTTCCAAATAAAAACAACCAGTTTACACCTTTCTGTACCCATGCAAAGTTATCCATGATTTTACCACCATTTGCAGTAACATATGGTAAATATAAAATCAACCATGGTTTCACAACAATAATAAAGAATAAACATTCTCTTACAACAGCATAGGTTTATAGTACTACATTTTAGTAACCACAAACATTACCATGATTTAAAAATATACGGTTACCATGATTTCACTCCAGCATTACTATAATACTACTATACTGCCCAACAAAGCCAAAGCGCAGTAACTATGCATTTGGTCAAAATTGAGGTAAAGGTTGAAATGGGCTTTGTGAGATCTGTTGTCTTGTGACAAAGTCTCCTGGTTTAATTTTGTCCCATCAGAGAAATGTGTTTGCCAAAATTGCAGTAACAAGTTTTACTGGCTGGTGTAAAACACTTTAAGAACTTTTTTCTCGGTTTTAGTGTTAGCGTAGTTACTGCACTTAGAAGAAGAAACTTTTTCAACCCACTTTGTGTTGTTACAATGTCTGTAAAATGTACATTAACAATATTTGGATGATGCAAAACATCATTTTGGCAGAGTATTGTGGACAAATAAATGGAAATAAATCAGTAAAATTAGCTAAAGAATATTTTTTCAAATATAAACATATATTGTATTTGTAACAATATTAAGTGGGTTGAAAATCTGTAGGGTTGCGCTTTGGTGCAGTAATTACAATATGTTACATTTGGCAGTTGTGTATGTCCATCTATAGATGCCATCATATAATGTCTTTGTGAGTGTTTACGTCATCTGAAGTCTTCACAAGTGAGGCTGAATCTAAACAGAGCCGTAAGCTCTAGTTATCTTATGATGTGTATCCTGATGGACAAAAACAGACAAGCAAAATGAGAAGGATTCGGATTGCTGCTGTTCATATTATTTCAAGCAAAACCTCATTTGCGCATTTTATTATTTAATTACTGAAGAACAAGGTCATAAGATGTATTTGTGTATGTGAATGCTTGTCTTAGAAGAGGATTTAGACTGCATGGGAGAATTTAGGAGTAAAATGTGAAAAAGCCTTGCCTTTTTATTGTATTTTGTTAAAGTACAATTATGGTCCGACTAATGATTTTACATTTACTTTGGTGTGTAAGTATGTATTAGTACAAGTTAACGATATGCGTAAACAATGAGTAACAATGACTTTGTATTGCGTGAGGCTGCCTGAACCTCCATGTCATTTCTGGCTTATAACAAATACCACAGCGGTGCCTGGGGGCTGCTGTGTGGCGGGGTGTGGAGCTAACATAGCCTGACTCCGCCCTCCTATGTGCTTCCGCTTAATTTTCATTTCGCTTCAGTACAATGTCTGGGACTGCTGTGTAGAGTTTCGTTTTCTCCTGCAAAAATCTGCAGGACCAATCAGCGAACAGAGGTCGTACTTCAACAGAAGACCCTCCTTAAAGGAAGTAACACTTTGCAATGGAGCGTGGCCAGACTCCCTGTACAAATGAAATGAATGTACGAGAGTCTGGTTGGACCAGGCTTGAGCTAACAAGCCAAAAACCCAGAAATAAGATTTTATAAGGTGTTGACACAAAAAAAAAACTAGCGTTTCAAAGACACAAAACTGGATACAGGCAACTTGTCATAGTACTACTATAATTAGAACTATGCCCAGTTGCCCACTGTAGGGAAACATAATCAGCGATCCACTTTTGTCTCCTTAAAGGCTGAGTTTTATAGCTTGGTACTAAAAACTTATTTCTGGGTTTTTCAGCGTGTTAGCTGTAGACTCTGTCACGCAGCAGCTTTCAGGCATTGTTTTGTTTTTTTGGTTATAAGCCAGAAATGCAATATAAAGTAAATGGAGATGGTTGGATTGTTTTCCCCCGGTGGGCGTGGTTTTCTAATAATGCGCTGTCTGTATAATTGCTCCCACTTTTACTCATAGCCTACAAATGAACTCCTGTCAGCATTGCATTGTGACCGAATCTTTCAAACAGGAGCGTCACATTTCCGGCTGACGTCAGACATATTCAGGCCAATCACAACGTACATATTAGCTGGCCAATCAGGGACACAGCGCATTTCAGATCGATGAGTTCTGTATAAAATCAATGCGTTTGAGGAATGGAGGAAATCTAAAGCTATAAAAATGTATGTGTTTTTAACCGTACACCACGCAAACACATTGCATATTATACCAAATACACAAAATAACATTGTTTTTTACCAATGAAATTGGATGCACTTTATAAATAAACCACAACCTTAAACCTGTAAACAGCAATGTATTAGTTTAAGGTTGTACTTACTAGTTATGAGATTCATAGCACCTTAGAGATGTTTTCTGACAGGTCTGCTTCAATTCTGCTGCACGGATATCAGCATGGAAAATCTACAAACATAATATGCAATTTGTCACAAAGCAATCAATATTGATTAAAAGGATGTGAAACACTGAAAAGAAAATTAAAGTATACAAAATATAACAGAATCTATGTTTTTAGGTTTACTTGTTCATTTAATATACGGACTACCGGCACATCCGGGAACTTGACTGTAAATTTCGTCACCGCCCCTTTTTGGGTGATAGAAAAGCAGCGCTTCCATTGACTTCCATTCAAAACAGCGGAACAAAGCAACGTTTTTACACAGCTGGCAGGCGTAAATAACTTATGAAATCACTCAGATTAAACATGTCGAGTATTTATCTGTCCACCCTGCCTGCCATAGAGCCCGAAAGATACATTAAAACATTTAATTTGGTCAATATAAAAACATGTCCCTTTCATTCTTACAGCGTCAAATTTGTGTAACAACGCCATCCAGTGATTGCTGGAAATATCGCTAAGCCAGTTAGTTGTATGGCTGGACGGAAAAGTGCACTCATTACTCAAAATATAAAGACATAATAAATAAATACGAAGTAACTTTCAAATACGAAGTAAAATCATTCACTTGCTTCCCTGTTGACTCGATGAGGTACGAGTTTAATGTCCGGGTAAGACACCTCTGGCCAATAGGGAGCGTTGTTACACAAATTTGACGCTGTGAGAATGAAAGGGACATGTTTCCACACTGACCAAACCAAATGTGTCAATGTATCTTTCGCGCTCCACGGCAGGCAGGGCGGACAGATATATACTCAACATGTTTAATCTGAGTGATTTCATAAGTTATTTACGCCTGCCGGCTGTGTACGAATGTTGCTTTGTTCCGCTATTTTGAATGAAAGTCAATGGAACGTCTAGTTTGTTTTCCCCCAAAAGTGGGCGTGAACCTGTTCAGAGACATTCTATGACGTTGCGCCGGTTGTGCGTATTGCTCATATGGTGCCACTCACGTTTGGATGTTAAAATCTTCCTAGAATAACTGCAATAAACGCAGAAAAATGACAAGATGCATGGTAATATGTTGTGAAAAAAGTGAGTAAATATGCTCTCAACCTGCCTGAGTTTACATCTGTCTGTGGCTCCCTTCAGAAAATTTTGAAATCTTTCAGCTTTTCTTCTATTATAGAGGTTATTTTTGTCACTCCTAAAATAAAATAACAACTTTTTGTATATATATGTTAACGATAAAACATGTGTTTGTACTACTTTCACCAAATACTCACGCTATATGAAAGTTTTTTCACCGTTTAACTGTGCAGTACATTGCATATTTTAGGCTAAACAAATTAGCATAAGTTACTTCCAATAATGCATTGACAACCTGAACAAAGCTATTACATCATCTCATCAACACACGAAGTTGGTTTTTAAAAAGCCAAAACTTAATAAACAATGCAAAAGCTATAGTCACCCTAACATTATCACTTTTGAAAAGCGTCCACATGCTTACAGAAGACAAAAAAACATTTCTATGAAGTAAATATTCAACACAAGCGTTTCTGTTACGTGTCAATAATAGTTTTGTGCATTATTTGTGTATTTTGAGGGAATAAACTTACCTGAAAACAGTAAAGGAACCCGTGAAAGAGGAGCTTCGTCAGTCCCACACCGGATGGTAATCCGTATTGAGAAAGAAGGCTGTTCGACTTCCTGCCTGCGGCCCCGCTAGAACTGACAGACGGATGACGTTAAAGTGCCGCGAGAGCGAGACGAAATTACACTTCGTATGAGTTCTCGAATCGTTCTCGCGGTACTTTGACGTCATACAGCTGTCGGTTCTTGCAGCGCCGCATGAAGTCGAACAAGCCAAAAAGGGCACGTGTTCGGCGCGCACAACACACGCGTCATGGCAAATTCACACATTGACATAATCACAACAACAATTTAAAATCTCCTCAAATGATTATGAAATCACAAACTCGTGTTTGTTTGTTGTCTATAAATGTCCAAATAACCACACCTGCACGTGGACTATATTGTATTAAACACTATCTCTCATTTTTTATTTTATCCTTAAAATTCTTTTAAACTGAAATATAAAAAAAAATGTATGCATTTCGTTAAATAAGCCCTATATGCAGTCTCATATTGTTTTTCATGTATTTTCTTAAGATTTTTATAATTCTTAGTTTCAGTAGAAACCTAGCAGTTTGCCACTGGTGTACCAACGGTGGTCCAGCAGGGGCAAGCCGCTGGTGGCTTGCCACCCAAGAAACGCCAGCAGGCCGACAGCTTTTTTACGTTGGTCGGTTTGCCGAAGGTGCCCCGACGGTGGTCCGACCGCGTCAAGCCGCTGACTTCGTGCCATCCAAAAACCGCCGGCGGACCGCCAGGTCATTGTTTGCTGGGGCGGTTTGCCACTGGTGTACCAACGGTGGTCCAGCAGGGGCAAGCCGCTGGTGGCTTGCCACCCAAGAAACGCCGGGAGACCGACAGCTTTTTTACGTTGGTCGGTTTGCCGAAGGTGCCCCGACGGTGGTCCGACCGCGTCAAGCCGCTGACTTCGTGCCGCCCAAAAACCGCCGGCGGACCGCCAGGTCATTGTTTGCTGGGATGTTTCTTCAGACAGCTTTTTTCTCTGAATCTCTTCTCACAGTGAGGACACTCGTATGGTTTTTCTCCTGTGTGAATTCTCTGATGAGCATCAAGACTTTGTTTGGTGCTGAAGTAATTTCCACATTCAGTGCAGCAGAAAGGCGATTCACCATTGTGTAACTTCATGTGATCTTCCAGCTGAGATAAGACAAAAATCATCCCACACTGCTCACAGTGAAACTGCTGCTGCTTCTTCTCTTCGTGATCTTTTGAATGATGAAGTTTCTTCTCTTGTAAGGTAGTAAAGCTGAGTTTCTGTTCTGTGTGTTTTCTCTCATGTGTCTCTAAATGTCTCTGTGAGCTGAATGTCTTTCCACAGGTGATGCAGGAAAGAGTTTGTGCTGTCAGTCGCTCTTCTGATGTTGAGGATGTTTCTCCCTCGGAACATGATTCACTCTTCACATCTAAAAGAAACATGATACAATTAAAACAGCTGAGAGGATTAATATTCTACCCCCACTAGGCTTGGGCGGTAATACGGTAATATGGTATACCGCGGGATCTAAAAATAGCAAAGGTATCAGTTTCTATACCGCCATACCGGCATTTAAAAAAAACAATGAACTTATATAGCAGACAAGGATTAAATATTAAATTAGGGATGGCGAAAACTAAAAATTTTCTTCACCGACCACCGAGCCATTAACTGATTAGTTTAAAACAAGTTACGCTGTTTGAAATAACAGTCATTTCGAGCTGCGCCTGCAATCTCGCAACTCTGTCGCATCTCTCTGCTGCTCTGCCTCCGGCTCATCCGAAACATCATTCCCGCAAACGCGTCGCCGCGGAGCTTGTATGCTGCTTGTATGCAATCGGACGACAAATGACTCCTTAGTTTCAAAATGGTTTTGGTAAGGTGATCGCGTGGAAAATAAAGGCGTTTGTCTTATTAGAAGCTCATTTGAAACATTGCCGCGGCTTATTTAAGAAAATGACAGACGCCGCTTAAGTTTGAGGTAGTCCTAAAAATAATAAAGAAAGATGATGATCATCATCACCTTATCAGTTAGCACTGAAATGTAGATGTAATGTATTTCCAAATCTAAAACCAACTTGTGCGGAATGTTGCCAATAGACTGCAACACGATAAAACAGGCACCTTCAGAATGCATAAAGACGCACCGCCAAGGCAAGTCTAACTCACTCTGTGCCTTCTAGTAACGACTAGAACAACTCTTTTGTATAATTATTATTACTTTTTCATTTTTCAAAAAGACAAGTGTCAACTTCTGTTAAGTGCAACATGGACGATGCAATGCTTTGCTGATGCGAGCCGCGAGAAAGCCCTTGTCTGTTTTAGAAAGAATGCAGCAAAGATATTTAATGCTAATGTATGAGTTTCATTCATTTATGATGAGGTCCGTGCGTTCTAGTCAACATTGCAATGCAAGCGAACGCGCCGTGCCGGCGCCTCCATGTCACGGTTATTATATTGTCTATATTTGCTTTTAATTTATTAAATACATGCAATTGGTTGATAAAACATTTATTAAAATTAAGACACAATTTATACAAAAACGAAATTCACTTTAAAGAAAGGCTTTCTACAAAGCAAAACCTAATTAAGTGGTAAAAATGTCTATTTACAAAAACAAAACTTAATCTGCACTTTACTGTTAAAAGACGTGAATGTTAATAATTTGGAATACAACCAGGAAAGACTTTCGTTTTAATTATTTAATTGCTGGATTTAACAAAAAATATTTTAATTTTATATGCTGGAATATGCAGAAATATAAGTTAACAGAAGGAGGACTTTCTTTATTTCATTAAAATATGGCGAAATGTGCAGAAAATAGGTTTAAATGTTCAGCAATTTTCTTCAAGTCTGAGACTGTTGCTTTGATTGAATTTTAGCTTGATGCAATGTGAGTGCACAAAACCAAACGCCGTGACCTCGCGCCAGAACCCAAATGCCGTGACCTTGCGCCAAATGTTTTTATTGGTTTATAAGTACAAACAGGCGAGTTACGAAATATTGAGTGTGAGGGATTTAGTGTGAGTTCACTTTACACAAAAATATCCTGGAAATTGGAATGAGATGGCTAACTGTAGTCGCGTTTAGTCCACTATAATAGCCTAATTTAGAGATAATTTTTTTAACCAACAACTGGTTAATTCTGTTTGACCTTTTGTATTTAACTTTTTTATAAACTGCTAGTTGTTGCTAATAAAAGTTGTTAATATTGTTGTGCATGTTATTTTGTTATTGTTTCAGTATTAGTGTTTGGTATTCAGTTTCTGAAGGGTTTAGGCACAAGCCAACATTATAGCGACACTGTCTGATTACGTCATAATTTTATAATTATTCACGGTAATACCGTATACCGGGGTAAAATAGGGAGGCGGTTTGATGGTATCAAAATTTGAATACCGCCCAAGCCTAACCCCCACCCAGCTCAAGGGTGAAGAAACGCATTATCCTTCCTGTGTGTAAAAATGCAATATTTTACAATGCAACTAGGAGGCCGTTTACACTTGGTATTAAGATGTGTTTTCATCGATCAGATCACAAGTGGACGAGAGAGACACATGACGTTTACACCTGGTATTTAAATCCGTCTCCTTTGTCCACTTTCAACCGCTTCTGTGCTGAATACTATGAGGGGGTGGTCTGTGAGACGGTGGGCGAGTCTCTCTGCTGTCATTCAAACCCGAGCGGGAGTAATTATGAGTTTATATGGACGCAAACTAATATTATGTCGGAGTGCACTGCTTGTTTAGCAAGTAAACATGCTGCACAGTGTTTTGTACATGAGTATGTAAGAGCTTTCTTTGAATTTTCAGCACAATTGATGAAATAGGATCGCGCAACTTTCAGACGCTTTCAAAACGAAACTACGGAGATCAGCCGCTTAGTTTTTATCAATGAAAGGCTAAAAATAGCGCTGTTCACCGAATGTTCACGCCAGAAGTCAAAAAAGACGTGAAACTTGTGTTTAATACCTCAGATTAGATAAATGGGCGGAGAGAAGACGGTCGCGTGTGGCTGTTCGAACGCATTCAACCACATGTGCGTTCCGCAGCTCCAAAGTGATCCGATCGAAAGTGGTTTCGACCACCTCTGGATGTGGTTGAAAGTGGTCGAAAGTGGACGAGCTCAAAACGTTTTGAACACCGTTTACACCTGGCATTAACGTCATCCACTTGTGATCCGATCGACGAAAACACATGTTAATGCCAAGTGTAAACAGCCTCTAGGGCTGCAACAACTAATTGATAAAATCTATTTAAAAAAACAATATTGAAATTCATTATCGAAAGGGTTGGGAATCGTTAGAAATTTTCCGGTTCCGATTCCGGTTCCAGTTCTGCCTAACGATTCCGGTTCTGATTCAGGTTCCATGTAATAAAAAATAATGCACAATACTTAAACAATTCAATGTGTGTTTATTAATCACTGATAAAATATTTTAAATGTAAAGTGATATTTTCACTTTTTCAGTCACTAGGCCTATATCATTTATTCCTGTTGTAGTCCTCGTAGGAATGTACCTGTTGAAGTGAACTATTAGCAGCAGCAATTCTCATATGATTCAGGGCTCCAGACTGCCCCCAAATGGTGGCATTTTGCCCCTAAAATTTTAGAGTGTGGCACTGAATTTTACATCCAGTCGCACATGTGCAACCAGTAAATTTGACCTTATTTTCCAAAAGTGCACAATAAAATGTGACACTGAATTTGAAACAGCACATTGTATTTTCTGCATCTATCATCAAGTATTTATTAGTAATACACTGGAAATTAGAAGAAATGTGAATATTTGGTTAGCATGTTGATTTACGGTGTGTGCCCCTAAATTTTCTGGTTGCACCCCTAAAATTTTCAGTTGGGGGCCACTGTGCTCCTAGTTAAAAAAGTTAGTCTGGAGCCCTGTGATTTAGGATTCATATGCTGGAGCAAGTGTTTTGTCATATATCCTGAAAAGGCTGCTGTACAAGTAATAATTTTCGTATGTACATGCGTGCATTGATGCATATAGGCTTATATATAATGCATACATATATTTTGAAATATAAAAATGTAAATGAGGATCAGATATACGTTTCTTAACAAACATGCGTGTTCATATGCGCCGACTTCTTTTCCGCCGGAGGCTGCTCGTCACATTGTCAAGCAATGCTTAGGTTACTTACCAACGACAGACGCTTTGGAGCGTCCACGTGCTTTGGAGGAAAGCGGCGCGATCATGTTTTATGCGTGGTTATAGATGCGAAATGAAGCAATTGAGCATAATGTGCATGGCCATTTCGGTGAGTGCTGCTCGAGCCCCGGAGCGACCACGGGATCGGCACCTATGTGCATGTTTATTTTATCACTTTCATCCGTGAAACAACACACAGTTCAAGTGAGGAACCTTTTTGGGGTTATAATGTCTGCACAGTGCTGAAAATGCATGTTGCTATACTGGTAGTGCAGATTGATACTTTTTCGCAACCTTGACCAAGAGAGAATATCTTACCTCATTGTTCCGCCCCCAAGCCAGCGGGTCATCACTGATATCAGCATATAGCGCACTAAGGCTTGAGTCTTATGTCCGTTTGCTTTCACGCGAACTTGAAGACATCTCGCTGGATGAGACTGTACTTTATATTTATCATAGTTTGTGAAATGCACAGCATCGCGGTGTAGCCTTGCTACATTATTAAGGCCCACAAAAAATATTATGCACATATTTTTGCTTTTCTGGTGTATAAAAAAAGCATAATTTTGTTAATGCATATATATGATTTTATTTGTGTTTCAGGCCTTAATTTAAGTTCACTGTTTATTTAAGCTGGTGGTGTTTGAGTTTGTTTACCTTATCTAAAACATCCTTTATGTGGTTAATTTTGAGGACTTTTAGGTTGAATCCCTATTGTAGGGGAAGAGATTTTTATTTTAAAGGATTACACCTGGGAGGAAGGAAGGCCTAAAATAAAGTAGGAAATGGTTAGAGATGGAGCATGCTGTCCAAACCTACAATGTGATTCTGGAGGATTTCATTAGTTTATGAAATCCCTTTTCTAGAATATTTGTGTCTCCTTGTTGAACTAAAAGTGGATTTAATTGCTGCTGAGTTTCAAGAGACAATTGGATTTTTTGGGGGGGTTTTCCTTCAACATTTTAATGGACAATCTTGGGATTTATCAATTTTTTGGATAACTCATGTTGATTACTCTGGATTACTCACGTTTCTAAAAGGACTGAGCAAGGACCTAACTAAGGACTAACAGATGACAATGAGCTAAGTGTTTGAAATTTTGCATTTGTATTTTCTATTCTAATATATGCATATGAATTCAATCCTGTGGTGTGTGATTTAGCTGGGTCTATTTTGATCATCCTCACCAGATCTTTCCTATTTAGTAACACACAGTATTTGAGTTTCTGAACTTTATTGTAACTAAGAGGTTAAATGATTTATTCAAACAGACTTGTTACAGATGGTGGCCCGTACGGGGACTCATGTGTTTTGTGAACTGTGTTACTGGTTACTGAGTGGATTGTGATTGAATTATATTTTGTGGGTTAACTATTTTTGTTCTTACAATGCAGAATTTTAATTCAAACCCAGAGACAGAGTCCATTCATGTAGATAATGTGGGGGCTGCAGAGTCTCTTCCTTTCCAGCCTGTTTCACCTAGAGATACCTACAGGGATGTTGTTGAAATCAGTTCTCTATTAAGTGAGCTGTACATTAACAGTCAGGCTGAAGAGAGTGATGAGGAAGGCCAGCCACCTTTGAATCCTATAGGAAATGATATTGAGAGAATGGATTCTGAAATAAACACCCTCACCCAATCTGTTCAAGAATTACATACAGAAATTTCCACATTAAAAGATGATTTTCGAGCTTACAATCAAAGTGCACTTAATAGAGAAACTGCCTTCAGAGAAACTCTGGATCAGCGGTTTGAAGATATTGAAGAATTAATGCAAAGGTCTCTGAATAAGCTAGAACATGCTGTTG
Source organism: Misgurnus anguillicaudatus (assembly GCF_027580225.2). Classification (NCBI taxonomy): domain Eukaryota; kingdom Metazoa; phylum Chordata; class Actinopteri; order Cypriniformes; family Cobitidae; genus Misgurnus; species Misgurnus anguillicaudatus. The sequence continues at coordinate 10,048,001 of NC_073356.2, forward strand.
TAGAGTGTCTTCAGAGAAGGGATGAACAATGGAAAAAGGAAGTTGCCCTAATAAGAAAAACTAGCACCCCTGTGGCACATCTTTCTTTTGGAGCTTCTGCTTCAGACACTGGGCAGTCAGCACAGCCACCTACTTCCTATCCCAAACCTCCAATTAATCTTGAGTTTCCACACTTTGGTGATGCCAGAGAAACCAGTGATGTGGTAGAGTTTGTGGAGCGTTGTGAGAATTTTTTTAACACTCAGACATATGTCAGACATTGAACTTATAGCTACGCTGAATGCTGTTCTTTCTGGTCCAGCCAGGAGCTGGTGGCTTGCAGAAAGAAGTAAGATCCACAACTGGATGGATTTTAAAAATGCATTTTTAGGAGCATTCTTACCCACTGACTATCTTACAGAGGTAGAAGAACAACTCAAAGCTATGATCCAGGAGCCTAATCAATGTATTAGAGATTTTGCCTATGACTATAGGGCATTGTGTCTGAAGTGGAAAAGTGATCTCCCTGAGGAGGAAATGGAAAGAAGGATTCTGAATAACTGCAACCCTTCTTTGGCTGGAAGCCTACATGGTGCTGTGCATACAGTAGAACAGTTAGTTAAGGTTGGATCAATGGTAGAAAGAGACCTTAATTCTAAGAGAGATTATTGGGCCAAAGTAAATCAAATTAAGGCCAGTGAAAAAGGAAAGAAGAATCCAACAGTACGACATGTTAATGTTCCTAAACCCACTACTGGGCAATCCCAACATCTTGCTTTAGTCCACTCTACAACCCCTCCATTGCTTCGAGTTGCTATTAGTATCCAAGGACGACAAGTTGAAGCTATATTAGATACTGGTTCCACTTTTACTTTAATACAGAGGAAGTTGTGGGAAGCACTGGCTAAACCAGGTGAACAAATACAAAAACACTCCAACAGAACATTTATGCTAGCTGATGGAAAGGCACAAAAATCAGAAGGTAGAGTTCCTATTACTTATGAGTGGCATGGACTAGTGTGGACTGTTGATACCTATGTGATGGCAGATGAACAGCTGGCTTTTCCACTTATTTTAGGCCTGGATTTTCTTAGTCAAACTGGTGTACGAGTACATGTGGCCGAATATAACTATGAACTATGCATTAATGGAAGAGCTAGAGTATTTCCTTTTCTTAGCCAGCCTCTAGGAAAACAGTTATGGAGCCAGCAAGAGGAACATGTAGTCACCTTGTACATGGCTTTACCCCTGGACTCTGAAGTGCCTGAGCAATTGATTACCACGGTGCCAACTTTAATTGATGATCTGATACTAAGGTATCCCCCTGAGGTGCAACAACTTCTGTATGCTTGGCCTTCTGTGTGTTCAGACAAGCTGGGGAAGACAAACCTTACCACCCACAAGATCATGACAACCGATGACATACCCATAAGGTGCAAGGCCTATCGTGTCTCACCTCTGAAGAAGGATGTTATTAGGCAGGAGGTTCACAGGATGCTTCAGGAAGGCATAATTGAGCCCTCACAGTCTTCTTGGGCCTTCCCAGTGGTCCTCGTGCCAAAACCTGATCAAAGCCTACGTTTCTGTGTTGACTATAGAAAGTTAAATGCAAAAACACCCCAGGATGCTTACCCTATGCCCATTATTCATGATATTTTGGAATCTATGCACGGGGCAAAATATTTTAGCACATTGTATTTAAAATCTGGGTACTGGCAGGTACAAATGGACCAGGATAGTCGCGAGAAGACTGCTTTCATCACTCCGTATGGCATATATCATTTTTTGACCATGCCATTTGGTCTAAAAAATGCAGGGGCTACATTTCAACGTCTTATGGAAAGAGTCCTTGGTGAGTTAAGGGGGACAATCTGCTTTGGGTATATAGATGATATTATTGTATACTCACCTTCCCAGCAGAAGCACCTTCAAGATCTGGAAGCTGTTTTTTCAAAACTCCACCAAGCAAACTTGACCCTGAATTTGAAGAAATGCCATTTTCTTAAGAATGAATTAAGGTTCCTGGGCCATGTTGTTTCTGGAAAAGGGGTGGAAGCAGACCCAGAAAAGACAAGCGCTATCACCAACTACCCTGTTCCTCATGACATTCATTCATTACAGAGGTTTGTAGGCATGATAGGCTGGTACCACAAGTTTATCCCACATTTTGCAGAGCTTGCTGCCCCTTTGTATCAGTTACAGCGAAAAGGTGTCACATGGGAATGGACGGAAAAATGTCAACAAAGTATGGAGAGACTGAAGGAAGCCCTACAGAAAGCCCCTGTGCTGGCCCAACCAGATCTGAGCCATCTTTTTCAAGTACAAACTGACGCCAGTTCTACAGGACTTGGAGCTGTACTTTCACAAAATATTGATAATGAGGAGCGTGTGATCGCATATGCCTCAAGGAGTCTGAGGGGAGCAGAATTGAATTACTCCACCTCAGAGAAGGAATGTTTGGCTGTTGTGTGGGCAGTTGAAAAGTGGCACCATTATTTGGAGGGTGTACCTTTTGTGGTATACACTGACCATGCAGCTCTGACGTGGGCCTTTAATTCTCCAAAGACCACTTCTCGACTCACAAGGTGGACTTTGAGGCTACAACGGTTTCAGTTCCAAGTTCAATATAGAAAGGGCAGAATGAATGTGGTACCAGATGCCCTATCTAGATCTGTTGAAGATCATGCTGTTTTGGCTGCATATGTGGTGAAGACCTCATCATGGAACTTTAACTTACCAAGTTCGCTGGCTGAGATACAAGTTGCCCAAGAGCAAGATGAGCAAATGAAGGAGTTAATGGAAAAAGTGGATGGAAAGAATGAGAAAAGTGACAGAATAAGATGGGAAATTCAACAGGGTGTACTCTACCGAATTATTCCAAACGCTGATGGTGTTAAGTACAAGCTGGTAGTCCCAAAATCCCTTACCCCTACTTTCCTCGGCTATTTCCATGACAACCCCTTAGGAGCTCATCTAGGGAAAATGAAAACTCTTCTTAAAATCTTGGAGGTGGCCTGGTGGCCAGATGTCCGAAAGGATGTGTGGCAACATGTGAAAGAATGTGTTGTGTGTCAACAGTACAAACCTTCGAATACCAAACCCCTGGGGTTTCTTCAATCAACTGAAGTGAACGAACCTGGTCACATGCTTGGCATCGATCTCATGGGGCCATTTCCAAAAAGTAAGAAGGGCAACATTTATCTCCTTGTGGTGGTTGACTATTTCACAAAGTGGGTGGAGCTATTCCCTTTAAGAGAAAGTAAGACTCCACGCATTTGTAGGATTTTGAAGGATGAAATCTTTAATCGATGGGGCGTGCCCAAGTACATTCTTTCTGATAGAGGCCCTCAGCTTCTTAGTCAGCTCTTGGTTGATCTGTGCAAAAACTGGGGTGTTACTCAGAAATTAACTACAAGTTATCACCCACAGACAAACTTCACAGAGCGAGTCAACAAAACTCTGAAAACCATGATGGCTTCTTATGTGGGGGAAAATCACAGAGAGTGGGACAAGTGGCTATCTGAGTTCAGATTTGCACTGAATAATGCCAAACATGAAACTACCAACAAGACACCTGCAGAACTTACTTTAGGAAGACCCCTGCAGGGTCCATTGGAGAGACTTATCAATTATTCTCCAAATCCCTCTCAATTTTCCTATTCTATAATAGAAAGGCAACAACTACTTGCTGAAGAAGTTAAAAGATCTGTGAGGAAAGCTCAACTTCGACAAGCCAGGTATTACAATACCCACAGGAGAGATGTACACTTTCAAGTGGGAGATCTGGTCTGGGTAAAGGCTCATCCTCTTTCCAAGGCTTCTGATTATTTCTCCTCTAAACTAGCCCCAAGGTGGTCAGGGCCAGCCAGGGTGAAGATGAAGCTTGGGCCAGTGAATTACCGAGTCAGATGGATTCATCCAGATGATAAGGAAGATACAGTGAATGTTGTCAATTTAAAACCTTTCTGGGGAACTCTCCCTATGTAGCCGCTGGCGGGGGGGGGACTCTGTAGCCTTGCTACATTATTAAGGCCCACAAAAAATATTATGCACATATTTTTGCTTTTCTGGTGTATAAAAAAAGCATAATTTTGTTAATGCATATATATGATTTTATTTGTGTTTCAGGCCTTAATTTAAGTTCACTGTTTATTTAAGCTGGTGGTGTTTGAGTTTGTTTACCTTATCTAAAACATCCTTTATGTGGTTAATTTTGAGGACTTTTAGGTTGAATCCCTATTGTAGGGGAAGAGATTTTTTTTAAAGGATTACACCTGGGAGGAAGGAAGGCCTAAAATAAAGTAGGAAATGGTTAGAGATGGAGCATGCTGTCCAAACCTACAATGTGATTCTGGAGGATTTCATTAGTTTATGAAATCCCTTTTCTAGAATATTTGTGTCTCCTTGTTGAACTAAAAGTGGATTTAATTGCTGCTGAGTTTCAAGAGACAATTGGATTTTTTGGGGGGGTTTTCCTTCAACATTTTAATGGACAATCTTGGGATTTATCAATTTTTTGGATAACTCATGTTGATTACTCTGGATTACTCACGTTTCTAAAAGGACTGAGCAAGGACCTAACTAAGGACTAACAGATGACAATGAGCTAAGTGTTTGAAATTTTGTATTTGTATTTTCTATTCTAATATATGCATATGAATTCAATCCTGTGGTGTGTGATTTAGCTGGGTCTATTTTGATCATCCTCACCAGATCTTTCCTATTTAGTAACACACAGTATTTGAGTTTCTGAACTTTATTGTAACTAAGAGGTTAAATGATTTATTCAAACAGACTTGTTACAGCGGGTCGGACTGTACCGTCAACAGCACTAGAATCCACACTTTTGACTTTTAGACATGTTTAACATGAAGTATACAAAGCTTACCTCAGCAGCGCGAGTGTTTTCTGTGGTAAGCTGTGTTAATTTGGTTGCGCAAGTGACTATAAACAGTGGCTCAACGTAATTAATATTCATGAGGTAAGACATGAAGCGCTTTGCACGTGCATCGCATCAGAACCGCTTTAGAACCGAAACTTAAGAATTGTGTGCGGTTCCGGTTCCTTTTAAAAAACGGAACTGGTTCCCAACCCTAAATATTGATCAGTTGATCTGTGACATTACATACTCCCGCTGGGGGGAAAGAGTTGACAGTAAGGGCTGCATGATTAATTGAAAAAAGAATCACCATCTTGATTCATACATAAATGCAATGTTCTTTCTAAATGATGGCGATTCACTTGAATATACAGTATTTCCCTGTATCCAGATGCAGCATTCATGTGTTCACGTATTTACATTACAATCAAGGTGCAACATCATCAAACTTGCTCACACTCACACAGTGTAATACAAAAACCTATTCACTCACCAATCAGTGTTTGGATCCTAATTAATGAATGATGCTATAGGCTAAATGGATGCAATGTACAACGATTAAGTGCACGCATTGAGAAAAGAGAGGTATGTATTAAAGGGCCGTTTACATTATAACGATAACAATAAAAAATATAGTTTTCAAAATCGTTTTATATTAAAGTCAAAAGCGGAGTTCACACCACAACTATAACGAAAAAGATACAACAAACAATATCGCCAATCAAATCTATTTGAAGTGCACATGAAATGACAGTGGTAAAGCTCAATGCGTAGGTCTTTTAACATAAAATTACCTCAGGTATCCAGTGCAGATGCAGTTGCTTTGAAATTAACTACGTAATGCTTTTTTCCTACCACACTGACTACGCCAAAAGGTAAGATATTAACTTAGATTACACAAACTAAATTCACTGTTTAGACTTACACAAAACGCAGCGTGTTGAGGACAGCTGCTGGGTACCCGCGTTGTAAATGCAACAAGAACAGCGTATTTACATATTCAGTTACATGTTAACAATTGCAACAGTTTTTATTACAAGAAATATCAAATAAAAGTTAATGTCATTAAAGGCAAGTATTTGTGCGAGTGCCCCGCGCGTGAGGGAATTAGCATAAAGTTATCGTTATAATGTGGAAGCTAATATAGTTATCGTTAATGTTCAGGGCTCCAGACTGCCACCAAATGGTGGCATTTTGCCACCAAAATTCAAGAGTGTGCCACTGAATTTTACATCCAGTCGCACATGTGCGACCAGTAAATCTGACTTTTTTTTGTGATGTGACACTGAATTAAAAACAGCACATTGTACTTTCTGCACCTATCATCAAAGTATGTATTAGTAATACAGTGTATTACTTAGTAGAAATGTGAATATTTGGTTAGCATGTTGATTTACTGTATGTGCCCCTAAATTTTCTGGTTGCGCCCCTAAAATTTTCAGTTGGGGGCCAGTGTGCTCCTAATGAAAAAAGTTAGTCTGGAGCCCTGATGTTATATTTATAATGTAAATGGCCCTTAATTCGTCGAAGTTGAGGGAAAAACATAATAAAATATTGAAAAAAAAAAAACTCCTATTAGATTACATGTGGGCACACATATTGTACAATAAATTTTATAAAGAGAGGGTGGTGGGGGCCTACGTCAATTTTTTTTAGGAGGCCCCGAATACTCAAGCTACAGCCCTGGGGTATAATAGGTATTAAAGATATCCTAAACTCCTTTCAGATTTAAGTCCTTTTTTTAGGTCTTTTTGTTGTGAGTTTTTGACAAAAAACCGCCTTTAATAAAACAGTCTGACATGACACTTAAAAAAGTATAAATTATTAATATATAAATACAACAATAATTAAGGAGACATACCTGGTGAAATTAAATCATCTGCATGATTGTCTTCATCTTTATCGGTGTGATCTTCCTCTTTTGTGGGTTCTGTTTTAATCTTCATCATCAGGTTCCTGCAGTCGATCAGTTTGACTGAACACATCTTCAGTGTGGTCTGCAGGATCTGCTGCTGTTCTCCAGCGTTACAGACAGAATCCAGAGACTCTGTGGAGGTTTGATCAGTAGATTCCTCATCCTGTAAGCCCTGATTACTGTCACACACAGTGTCCTGAGCGTCTGTGGGCTTTGACTCAGTATAACAGAGTAAAGTGAGACTGAGCTCTGAGTCCTGTGTGTGTCTGGATTTCTCTTCAGAGAGTTTAGAGTCCAGCAGTGGCTGTGGTGTGCGGCTCTGATCTCTGCTCATCAACACTGAATCCAGACATCCATCAGTCACATACACTGAAGATTCACAACAATCCACATCCTGACAACACACACGAGCAGTGTAAGATTATAAATGATTTAATGTAAATGACGTTTAAAAGAAAAACACCACCGTTTCTCAATATTTTACCATGTTCTTCTTACCTCAACTTAGACAAATGAATACTAGGGATGCGCAATAATTTGCATGCAATATCATGTGCATCTCTTCAGTAAGGCCGGTTACTTGATTAGTAGTAAATCGCCATCACCTGCTATTCAGGTGGAGCAGCTGTAGTTCATTGACAAGCTGGTCCTTATCGCATAAATATCGGAGGCAATATTTGCATTTAATTAATGCAAAATTGCCCAGATTGTCAGTGAACTACGGTTTTGTGTAGTAAATGCCTCTCCATCTGAAAACAGGTGATGGTGATTTACTTCTAATCACGAAACTGGCTTCACTATATGTACAATGACAATCAGATGCAAATTATTGTGCATCCCTAATTAATATAGACCTATCTTTTTTAAATGCATACACTTAATCTTTGTACAGCATGTGAATTTGTTAGCATTTAGCCTAGCCCCATTTATTCCATGTTTTCCCCATTTAAAGACTGTTAAGTTAATAAAAATGAAAACGATATTATATGCAGTGATGGGAATAATGGCGTTATAAGTAATTGGCGTTAGTAACGGCGTTATTTTTTTCAGTAACGAGTAATCAAATAAATGACTGTTTCCCCCGTTATAACGCCGTTATCGTTACTGACATTAAAATGCTGCGCGTTACTAAAATTGATCTCACTGTAGTGATTTTCAGCCGCGTATGCTCACTCTCCCACCCAAACACTGTTTTTCTCTTGTGTGTGTTGTGAGAAACATAACGGATGATGATTGGCTTAATTTCCATCGGTAGCCAACCAGAGGCAGAGTTCACAAAAAGGCCCTCCCACACACGCAGTCCGAGTCAGAGGAGCGAGCAGCAGTGTTAAAAAGTCTGAGCAACTAGGTCACTTTGTCGCTAAATTTAGCAACTTTCTATCACTTTAGCGACTTTATAGGACAAATCTAGCTATCTTTTTTGGCGTGGTTGGAGACTTTTGTAGACTGACTTGAAAATAAGCGTTGTTTTCTCTTCTCAACGAGCAGTGGTTCTGCTGCTGACTGTGCCCCATCTCAAAGCACTGACATGCAGCCCGGTCATCGCGCATCAATCACTCCGAAAACACCAGCGACAGGGCAATGGCAAGTACAACAAGCTCAAAGGTAGCGGTCGTAAACACGAAGTATAAAGCACTACTTTTCCATTGTTGAGGTGAAAGGCAAGAATGTTTGTGTAATGTGCAACTTATGCCCATGAAGAAAAAGTCTCTCCACGTCAGTGGCAAGTAATTCTGATCTAGTAAAGCACCTCAAATCGTCACATGCTGCCACAAAATTAGTGATTTCTCTTTAGTGTCCATTTTAGTCATTTAACATAAGGGGCATTCAAGTTGTTTGAAATATTTTTTTTTTAAAGTAACGCAGTAATTACTTTTCCTGGTAATTAATTACTTTTATAATCAGGCATGAAAACGGGTCAGGGGTGAAAAAAATGAGAAGGGTGCTCGAGGGGCGATGTGGCCTCTGATGGAGCCGCGAGGTGGGAGGACCCCCCAGAATAAATATTATGGCCTCATTAGGGAACATGCTGTAACTTAACTTATTTATTCTTCAGGCATGTGATTGGCCAAGGACAAAAAAGAAGGAAGGAACTCAACATCCCTCCATGTGCGCAGAAACAAAATGCACACTATAACATACGCAAAAAATACATTATGACCATTATTTCAATTATTTAATTCTTTCAAATTTAAAATGTAAACATTTGACTAGTAACAGAAACCATGTTTAATTAAATGGGTTCATAAATGTGGAAAGTAGCATTCCCATACTATTTTAAATCTGCAATCATTTTATTTTGCCATAATCTGACCATCAGTCGCAAGGCCATACAATTTTAAGTTGGCCTTGAAATAGGGTGGACCTGAAGGCCTACATCTAATTTAAAATGAATTAATTTTACAATATACAGGGAGTGCAGAATTATTAGGCAAGTTGTATTTTTGAGGATTACTTTTGTTATTGTACAACTACAGTGCTCTTGGTCAATTCAAAATCTTAACAAACCCTCAAACCTGAACATTTAAGTAGTAAAAGTGAAATGTTGGTTTTCTTAAGAGAATATTTCTATGTACACCATTATTAGGCAACTATTTGTGTGCAGAATTATTAGGCAACTAAATGAAAAACAAAGATTTTACATCTCACTTGGTTTTTTTCACCTGTTAAAGTGAGAATAATAAACAAACTCTACATTTACAAAAAGAAAATAATAAAACGATAAAAAATAAAAAACATATAGACTCAGTGACCAATATAGCCACCCTTCTTTTCGATAACAGTCACAAGGCTTCCATTCACGGATTCAGTCAGTTTCTTGATCTGATCTGAACCAACATTTTGTGCAGCCACAACCACAGCCTCCCAGACACTGTTCAGAGAGGTGTACGGTTTACCTTCACTGTAAATGTCCTGCTTAAGAAGGAATCAAAAGGTCTCAATAGGGTTTAAGTCAGGTGAAGATGGGGCCATGGCATTAGTTTTTCATCTTTAAAGCCTTTACTGGCCAGCCACTCAGTGGAGTACTTTGATGTATGTGATGGAGCGTTGTCTTGCAAAATAATCAGTCTTCTTGAAAGATACAAACTTTTTCCTGTACCACTGCTTGAAGAAAGTGTCTACAGTACACTACAGACAGACAGGTATTATTAAAGATGAGCTTGTTGGACCTTTTTGGGTTGAAAATGGAAATAAAAAACAACTCTCAGACCTACTGCCAATTTTTAGAAGACACTTTCTTCAAGCAGTGGTACAGGAAAAAGTTTGTATCTTTCAAGAAGACCGATTATTTTGCAAATATAATGTGAAATTAATATTAATTTTCAATGAATCAAAGTATTGTGTTGTGTCACACATTATTAGTTCTACGTCACATGTAAAGTATACCAATATTTGTCAGTGGGTAATAAAAGCCCTATTCACCGGCTACCACCACAAAGTAAATTTCATATCAGTTGAAAAAACTGCAACATTTAAGAAAACAAGGCGGCATTTGGTTTAAAAGATGGCAAGTAAAATAAAAAGCATATCTCTGCAATACAGTTTCATTATTGTTCATTATTATCCAGAGCGCCTTAATATAACTTGAAAAAAATATGTGAGACCAAATCATATTTTGCGCCAGTAACTGAAAAAGTTGGTAGCGCAAGTGCCACCAGTGGAAAAGGTTAATGTAGTTCCCTGCATCTGCACAAAATGTTGGTTCAGACCAGATCAAGAAACTGAATTAATCAGTGAACGGAAGGCCCGCGACTGACATCGAAAATAAGGGCGGACACATTGGTCACTGCGTCCACATATTTCTTTATTTGTTATCGTTTCACTATTACTTTCTTTTTGTAAATGTAGAGTTTGCTTATTATTCTCACTTTAACAGGTGAAAAAAAACAAGTGAGATGGTAAAATCTTTGTTTTTCATTTAGTTGCCTAATAATTCTGCACACTAATAGTTGCCTAATAATGGTGTACATAGAAATATTCTCTTAAGAAAGCCAACATTTCACTTTTACTACTTAAATGTTCAGGTTTGAGGGTTTGTTCACATTTTGAATTGACCAAAAGCACTGTAGTTGTACAATAACAAAAGTAATCCTCAAAAATACAACTTGCCTTATAATTCTGCACTCCCTGTAGTACTGGTTAAATGAATTAAATTATGGTTTTTGAGTCATGGGTTGAATAATTTTCAGATAAGCAAAAAAGTGATGTGGGAAAATAAAATAAGAACAAATCAAGAAATGAGAAGGATATAAAATAGAAAAGAAAAAGTTACAAATGAAGTAAGATCTAACAGTATTGATTAGGTAGAAAAAACTGTATCAAATTAACATAACACTGTTTTTATTCTATAAATTAAATATAATTGATCTTTTTAAGAAGTGGCTTGATATATGAAGACGTATTAACGATTCATCGTGCAAATGCGCGTTTTCTCAATGAATGAATTTGAATGAATTACGGTGAAATCCAGGCACATCCGAACACCAGGGGGCGCTCCCGTGCAGAATCTCCCTTTGTGCCACACAAGAAGTAGCATTACAAACGCTATTCCAGGAAATGTCTACACATGAATATTTATACGCTGTTTTCGAATTTGCACCATGGAAGAGAAGAAGCCCGAAGGAGGACGCAAAAGAGAGTTTTTAAGTCGCTGAGAAGAGGAGAAAATTGTCAGAATAATGTAAACAAACCAGAGCCGTTATTGGAGAAACATTTCAACACTGGAGAACAATGAAGGAACAGAGAGGTGTCAAGACAGACGCGCAGGTCGCAAAAATTCCCCTCGACAGGTAACAGTGATTATTCTTTCTTTGTGTAATAATTATTGTTGTACTGTTATTCAGGTATATCGACGTTGTTCTTGTACTGTAGTTGTAAGGCAGTGACTAGTCTGCTACATGCTAGTTGAAATGGGAGTAGGTAGCGTCGACTGATCTAACGTCTTATGTGTTTATTATCATATCATTTCACATAATGAATCCACTGACGCAACACAGCATATGCCAGTGGTAAACAAACACTCGTGTTCAAATACTCGTGCACGAGTTATGGAAGGCGTTTCCTAGAAATGAGCTGTGAAGGAGGGAGGCTGTTCTTACGCATGCGCTTATTTAAAAAACTCAGTAACGGTCTTTGGATTCTCAATCGGCGGAAACATCCTCTTTTGCGCCTTTAAGTATTTGCTTTTTCATTTAAAACATAGCAAAAGTACGCGCAAACACATTACGAGCTATTATAAACATAAACAAAGTAGATTATGTTGTATATATTCAGGGGTGTGATTCTTCCGGAAAAATCCGGAATTCCGGCTTTTCCGACCTGAAAACGAGGCTTTCGTGAATCATGCAAATCCATTTTTTGTGTTTATGTGGGGGTTGCAAGGCACCGTTATAAATGGCAGCATATCACTGACTCCGCAAGTAGTCTATTTATTTGTCACGATCGAACTTCAATTCAAAGCAGAGCTCACCAAAGAGCTTGCAGTCAGATCCGGCGTGTGGTCTTGGCTGCGAATAAAAACAAATCATGCGTTTGCCTACAAATAGAATGAGAGGAACACATCTTTCACTCTCAACCAAACTAACAAACTAGCCAATAAGAAGTAGAATAGGGAGGGGTCTTTGAGGTGTGGCTGAGATCCAGCTGCAGATGCCGCGCGGCCGCGGAGATGTCATAACAAGTTGACGTTACCAGCAGGATGAAGAGTATGTTTATGAAGCGTAGACTAGGTAAGACGACCTTTTTGATAAAGGACTTGAATCAGTGGCGCTGGGCATGGATAGAAGGAATAGGCAGCGGCACCATTTTAGTAGTAAATTAAGAGAACCTGCCAGGTGTTTGCTGCTTTTACAAAACTGTCCGTTTCAAATTAGACCGCTATATGCCAGTAATGTAAATATCAGATTTCTCGTCGAGGTGAAATGCTGTCTCGCAATATCAATATAATTTGCTTGCATTATTATTCTGTAATCACTCACGTTAACGCACGCATATAAGTTACGCGAATCAGATCCAACGTCATCCTGACGAACACGCGCATACATTTGCTCCTCTTAATGGTTTGTGAATCTGGCAGTAATGCTTGCGAATACAGAATAATATAATGACAAACACACACTTTCATGGATCTGGTTTCCCTGTGTGTGTGTGTGTGTGTGTGTGTGTGTGTGTGTGTGTGTGTGTGTGACTGTGCCAAAAGAACTATGCAAAAGACAAATGCACTTGACTGCCTTTCCAGAAAGTCACAACATTTGAATTAAGTAACTTTAATGTAACAGTATCCACTTTAAATTCAGCGTTCAAATGTTGTAATCAATAATTAATCTGTATTAAATGCCCCCACTAATTATTCTATAAACATTAAACATGTTTTGACCAATGGCAAATCTCATTTATCATGTTGTGTAATGTGTATGTGGTTTGTGTGCCTTATAATTATTATTATCATATGCAACCAAAGATTTTACTAAAAGGGCACAAATTTGTTTACAAGAACATAAAAATCCTCATAGATCTAGTCACTTATTTGTACTCTCAAAATGCACCGCATTGATGTATTTACCATATTTTTATCAGCGTAATATTAGTTGTTTTTAAACAATTATTATATTTATTGTTTACTGGTAGTTTCTATGAAAGGTTTTACTGGATGGATTTGTAAATACAGATCATGAGTGCATGTGCGCCACATACACATTCAGCTCTTGTACATGGGGTTAAAACAAATGTTTTGTAGAGATTTATTGCGTTTGTATTAGCTATTATGGCAACCCCTAACTGCACAAATTATGTCAAGTCTTCTTGAATTTCATCATAAATATGTACACTAGATTTCGCCTTGGCTACAGCAGTTCATTGGACCGAATGTGTCAAATAGAGCCACCATCTTGAAACAGGGGAGCACCACATCAGCGTCAACGGAAATAAAATCACCATAAATCGTCATAAATGCGATTTTCTTGGTTTTCTTTTGGTTCGTTTCAACAGTCATACATTTATTAAGCATTAAGTCAAGAAAAAAATTAAAGTTTTAATATTATGAAAATCTACTTTTTCTAACTATAATGCATAGTGCTAGCAGGCCTAACATCCATACGCAGCACAAAAGTCTGGCATCGTCCATGAATTCGAAAAACAGGCGGAGATAGCAGCTTTACCTAGATACTTCCTATGACAAGACCCCTGTTCCGAGATGGCGGAGGTTTTGACGCATGCTTAGAACTCCAAGGCGACATCTAGTGTATATATCTTTGGGATTTCATAATAAACATTCAGTCAAAACGGTGTGTGCACTTCGACCTTGTAGCGCAGTATCATCACCACTACTGAGAGTCCTGACTACTCCCCCTCTCGCGCAAACCTCCGTCAATATTACTGCGCTGTATAATCAGTGTTGGGAACGTTACTTTAAAAAAGTAATTAGTTATAGTTACTAATTACTTCTCACAAAAAGTAACTGAGTTAGTAACTGTGTTACATTATTATACAGGCATGAAAATCCCTCACCTTTCGGCGAAATTTGTCATTAATATTGTGAACTGAAATGCATTTAACATATCTATAAACTTGTACTCATCTTTCATACAAAGATGGGTTTCAAATGTATTACAAGTTACCTAAATACATTTTTAAATTACATTTTAGCACATTTATTTCATATTAATTTACTAAAGAACAAAAAAATGTAGGCTTGTAGGATGCATTAATAGGTGTGTACGACTTCATCAGGCGCTGCAAGAAACGACAAGTGGATGACGTCAGAGTAACGCGAGAGCGATTTAAATCAGCCTCCTCCGCAAGATTTCTCGCGGTACTCTGACGCTGATGGCGCTGCGTGAAGTTCAGCACACTTAAAAAACTGAAAGCAGCTGAACTCGACAGAACTGCCCTGCGTATGCCTGCGCTTTGTCCATTAACTATAAAAATAGAAAAAAAATATAAATAGCAGGACAATTTATCTCCCACTTCTCAGCGTGAGAAATACAAGGTGTAGCGTGTGAACTGACTGAAATGGGTGTCTCATGGTGAATGCGGGTGACTTGAGAGCCCTGATTTGATGTATTTCCACTCACATACCCAAAAACTGCTGACAACGCCGACACGCACTCCTCGTCTTTTCCACCACTTTCTCGCCTGTACTACTGACTGGAAAACTAAAGTTTTCCCAAACTTGCGATCTTAAAGAGGCCGGCAGATCCTCACCACCATTTGCCATACTCGCTGTCGCTGCTTTCTGACTGACTCACTCACTCACTCGACCCTCAACCTGACAAAAAACTGCAGAGTGCCAGAGAATGTAGACGGGCTCTGATAGAGCGCATACACAGGCGGAGCTCGGCTGCATCGGCGCCAATCAGAGCTTCAGCCCTCAGAGCTAAGGCGGGGCTACAGATTAGCTGTCCCTAAAGAACCCGCGTATCTAACATTAGTTCCGCATTACATTAAAGGGGACATTCCATGAAAATCAGACTTTTTCCATGTTTAAGTGCTATAATCAGGTCCCCAGTGCTTCTACCAACCCAGAAAACATGAAAAATAGCAACCCTGTAACTTTGTTTTGGTAAGGCTCTCTGTGAAAGCATGTGAATAAATAGGTCATGCGGATTTCGCTCCCCGCATGACGTAGCTAAGGGATCTCATTATAATGATACCGCCCCTGCAACTGCGCTATCCAATCATGATGCTATCTCGAGTGAGAGTGACCGAGAGAAAGTATTACTGACAGCACGACACGTTTGTATTCCTTCAAACACAAACAGGAGCCTACAACCTTATAACTTGTAGTTTTAATAATCTTTCTAAAGATTGAATTAACGTTCTAAAGGATTAACGTTACCTTAGTGCAAGAGAGAGAGAGCGAGTGAGCGAACAAACGAGAGAGAGAGCAACGCGACGGTTCGCTTTCAAGTAAGTTATGTTGTTTAATATGTTTCTCTGAAGTTTATATAAATGAACACGAGGATTAATGCACTGTACGAGACAGAGTGAGTGAACAACGCGTATTCACTATCATACACAATAAGTAAATATGTTGTTTAATGTTTCTCTGAAGTTTCAAATGAATGAGGAGTTACAAAATAGATGAGAGACTGACAGAAACGCGAATGTGTTCAATATGTGTACACAAACTTAAACATGTCATTTGATCTGTTTCTCTGAAGTTTAAGCATTAAACGTGTTGTTTTATTACAGATCATTTAAATGTGCTCGTATGGTTTGGTCAAAAAGTAAACTTCTGAGTGTTTGTGGACGTGTATTTTATTGTAACATGCTTAAAATCATTGTGCCTGTTTAAAACAAGTTCAGCATGATACCTAAAAGTCTTTATTTTTATTTCACAATGTTCCCCATCTGCTAATAAACATGTATTTAGTATGCATAAAACAGATAATTGACTTTTTAAACATGTTCAAATGCTTAACATCGCTCACTAACTTCTTTCGTGAGAGAATCTCCCTCGATACTCTGTCTACAGCGCCAGCGCTTGAGACTCCGCCCACCTGAGCAGCTCGTTTGGATTTAAAGGGATACTCAGCCCCATAAAGTGCCTATTTTAACATGCCACAATAAATTACCTATATGGGATTTTGAGCTAAAACTTCACATGTGTACTCTGGGGACATCAAATATTTATTTAATATCTTAAAAACGACTTCTGGAATGTCCCCTTTAATTATATTGCACGCAAGTTTTTTTTTTCATACCGTGTATTCTCCGTTTAAATTCGTGCACCGAACCGTGACCCCCCGTACCGATTCGGTTCGAAACGAATACATGTATCGTTCCACCCCTAATTGCATGACATGCTGTAATAAGAACATACTGTTACTAATACAGTTAATAAGGAAGTTTACAGTAACATTTAAGCGATTTTAGATTATTTGAGCGACAAAGATGCTAAAGTGAACTGTTTTCACGCGCACAAACTCAAAAGCCCACGCGCGTTACAAAAATCACGCAAAGCAAACGCATATTTTTTTGGGATTGACAGGAGATATACGCACAAACTATATTGTAATAGCACAGTCTCTGTAAGTATTCTCATAAAAACAGTCGTTTATTATACGTGAGAAGTTGATCATGTGTCAGTGTATAGATCGCTTCTCTGTTGTTAAAGGGACAGTTCGTCTTATAAGAAATGGTTATGTTTGAGTCATTATGTTAATCAAACTACAAAAGACAAAAGGAAAATCACTTTTATAGCTTTAATTTCATCCTCACACTGGTTCATACATGGCAGGTGTAGTAAATATTAAAGCTGTAGTCTATGATGTTGAAAATCGGTCTAGAAAGCCTGAGACGGTTAGTAAGTTTTAAAAAACTCATCCCGCCCCTCTGTGCTACCTGATCCCTCCCACCGGGAAACCACCTGAACAACGTCACTCATTCAAGCTGTGATCACTGGTAGTAAACATCAGAACAGAGATTTACCGAGCAGTAAACACAAAGGCTTGAAGGAATGAACAATTACAATTATGATTGTAATTGACGTTATTTACTTTCACAACAACGTTTGGCATACGCTTCCCCTCATGAGCTTCAAGAAATGACTTTATAAATATAATTACTTTGACCCGTGATACGCGATGCTAAACGGCTAACATTCCAATGCCGACCGGCAGCATGGGCATGTTGTCAGACTGATAATATCATATTTATGTAACACCTCACACAATCTTTGTAAATATAATTATTTTGACCCGTGATACGCGATGCTAAACGGCTAACATTCCGATGCCGACCGGCAGCATCAGCATGTAGTCAGATTAAAATACTATTGATGTAACACCTCACACAATATTTGTAAATATAATTATTTTGACCAGTGATACGCGATCCTAAACGGCTAACATTCCGATGCCGACCGGCAGCATCAGCATGTAGTCAGATTATAATACTATTTATGTAACACCTCACACAATCTTAGTAAATATAATTACTTTGACCCGTGATACGCGATGCTAAACGGCTAACATTCCGATGCCGAACGACAGCATGTACTCATAAAAAGATATTTATGTAACACCTCACACAATAAAAGTATAAATAAGTGCGTACCTGTTCAACAAAAGTCTGCCGTGTCGGCGTCGGTTTTCAGCCCCAAATCTCCCTGAAGCTTCCTCCAACGGTCAATGGCGGACCATATATTGATTCTACTTAGAGTCCGGCGTTTTTCAAATTTTTTTAACCTCTGCTCTTTCTTCAACAGACTTCCTTTTTCTTCCAACCTTTACTGTAGGGACAAGCAGGGGCTGCTTGCTGCTGTTGTTTTAAGTTTTTTTTTCCATTAGTGAGATGTTGCTGCTTCGCTAGCTACCATACACTGACACAAATTTCATGTCGCAGGCAGGAGAGGGGCGGGGTGGTGTGCGATGGGGTGGAGACGCGAGCACGAGGTGGATTTTCAAATGTAGCAGGGATTGGATGAGAGCAGTTAACCAATGTAAGCTATCCGGCCGGACAGTTTACATTGGTCAACTTATCTGCTACCATACACCCAATAGACTGAATGGATTTTTTAAATTCTTTTTTTCTCTTCATATTGTTAGGATGTTACTGTAGAACCATAACCAGCATCTAAACGAGGTTATTAATAATGAACAATCTTTGAAATCGTAGACCATAGCTTTAACTGTTTAAATCATATTTTATGCATGCTCCCACTACACTTTCTACCGGCTGGATAGAGGAAGTCGGACCGGTGTTGTGTCGAACTATGTTCCCCCTATGTTTCCCTTCAGCGTAGTGCTTTTATAACGTTTTCACCACGTTACATTTAGAAAGATTAAATATTTGAATTGGTTATACTAAAAAGGCATAATATCATGTATTTTATAATACAATTTATTAAATATTTCAGACATTTGACAGTTTTCTATTAGGGTATTTCTTTTAAAATATAGCCTGTCTTTTTCTTTTTTTTCCCCTTTACTGGTTGTTTTAAAAATGTAATGTTTGCATACATAATTAAATAAATATATTATACATATAATATGATTCATACTGTAAAAATAATTGACTTACCATTAAGAACAATACAGATACATTACAGAAATGCACACATATACATCTCAGTAGCCATTAAAACTTTAAATATATAAATAATAAAACCTATAACATGATAAAAACGCCATAAAAACACTACACTGAAGGGAAAAATAGGGGGAACATAGGGGGAACAGACTTCGACACAACACCTGAAAGGAAAAACGTCACATCACTTACTTCCGTGTTCGAGAAACAGGCGGATACTGCAGCCTTTTTCGTAAATCTCTTCACTGCCAGTACACTTTGAAGCTTGCTGCGAGAGAATTATTTTTGACGTGAGGATAGTAATGTTAATAACTGACAGGACGAAGTAAGAGGATTTTGCACAACAAATCCGTGACAAATCGGACTGCCTCCGGCAGGGGCGTCGGACTGGGGGTAAAACCAGTACTGATTACCAGGGCCCCAAGGGGAGAGAGGGCCCTTGAAAGTCTGGAATATATTTTATTTTACCTGAATATTTTCATTTCTTAATTTAATTTTATAATGTCAAATGAAATGTAAAGTTAGTGTATTTGCTGAATAACTGTTTGAATATATTTTGTATAAGTAAAAACTATCTAAAGTCTCACGGTCCCACCCCTTCCTAATGCACCAAATGGTTTAGTCCATCTGCACACGCATTTTGTTTGTAGTTGTGCGTCTGGTAGAGCGCAAACTTCTGCGGTGCGGTTGAAATGTCTTTGTCAAACAAAGCTAAATTGGGCCACCAAAACAGAAAGAAAAAACAGTGGAAGGAAAAAAACAAACTTCCTACTATACTACTTCGCTACATTTTAAATCATACCCGTTACTGAGTAAAGAATATTTTTAAAAATGCAAGGTAATCACGGATGAATGATGATTGATTGATGGGCGGGGAACGCGCTAAACTCATAAAAACAATCATGGAGACGGACGAGACAGGCACGCCACACGCGCTAATGCAGACCCTCAATTCATTTCTTATGAAATAAACCTCTGGCCATATTTAAGCGACCACTTTCCACTGAGGCGAAACGAGTGTTTCATTCATATGTAAGGTAGGATTTATGCTTATGAGAACGAAATTGCCAGCCGGGTTTTTAACGCTCATTTGCACGACGCGTTTTTAATACAATGCGCATTATCTTCCGAGGTCAATCAGCCTTGCGTCAAGTCAACCACAACTTAAGAACGTCCTCGATAATGCGCAGGTCATTAGACATTGGAGAGAGAGAGAGAAATAAGAATAAAAGGTCTTACATCAGGTACCCAGGTCAGGGAAGCTAGATAAAAGACAATAAGGATGAAAGTATATAGCCATGCACTCATCTCATGATATGCTCATTTAAACTATATAATAATGTATGTAACCAGCAATACATCAATTACAACCTTACTATAGGGATTTTATTTACTAGCTGCTGACCTCATATTTTTTTTGCTTTAAAAGTGCATACTCACCTGTAAAAATCATTAAACTATTCCATAAATGTTTCTTAGTTATATAAAAGCTTTTACTTTATTAACTTTTTGCTATTGCACTTTAATTGTAAAGATATTCCTACAATTAAAAACCACTAGTTTGAAATGTATATTCCCTTGTCGTTTTTTAACTATACTAGAATTCTCCACGTCTTCCCGCTGTAAAAAAGTAACTTTTACTCTGAGTAAAGTTAAAGTGACTTACTTTTTACTTTTACTTGAGTAGATTTTTAGACAAGTAACTTTACTTTTACTTAAGTAGAATATCTTATTACTCTTTCCACCTCTGGCTAAACTGTTTGAATTTTCCTGGCTGCGATTGTTAGTGCTAAAATGAACTAAGACAACCCATTGAAAAAGCAGAATATACACTTTCAGATGATAATTTGGTCATAGACTACATGCAAATTGAGTTGAAAGGCTAAATAAATAAACTGTATACTAACAGCTGTTTGCATACAAAACAATAGCCTAATTTGAAAAAATGTTTAATTTTAAATGAATAGGCTAAAGTATGCAAGCAATAGCATTTGTTTCATTTTGCCTTTTTTCCAGATAAAATGACTAGTGATACATATTTTGTTTGTCTTTTAATATGAATGGAGCTTTTTGTTTATGTACAAAACTAAAATGGCATATTTAAGATTTAATTTATGCCTTAAAGTAATAAAGCATAATAAAAATAAATGTTCTAAAATTTAATGTCTTGTTACTTCAGCAAAATAAAATATGTCTGAATCAAGTCTTGTTTGGTTATCATACAGTTTGTTCATGTAGTGATTAGAAAACTATATGGAAAAATGTGGGGCCCATCAGGACTGCCTATGCATAGGACCCGGGACCTTGTGCTACGCCCCTGGCCTCCGGTACTGCGGCTTTGCAGCGAAAGTTAAAGTAAAACTCGAGCGCGCGCTCAAACGCAATTTAAATACCCGATGCCTTAATTTCATACACCACAATTACCCATCCAATACTGTGATAGAATGCATAAGCATTGAAATATATATTTCCTCCCTATAAGTCAAGATAGCCCGACGGGCAGGGGCGGGGATGCATTTTGATAGCCCGACTACAAAGCACATTAGCCCCGGGACGTCAGGCTAGCGATTTTGCGAGCCCTATAGTTGAGGTAAGAACCAGAACATAGTAAAATACTTAATAACGGTGTTTTTTTCTTTAAGCTGTACAAACCTCTCTCTTCACTCCTTCATCTCCTCTCAGCTTTGCCTCCAGTAACGCCACCTCTTTCTTCAGCTGAGAGATTTCTGTGATGAAATCATCAATATCCAGCATGGACATATCAGTTCCTACTGACTTACAGCACATCGCGTTCACATCTCTCATCATCAACATCTCAACACTAAAATACACCGAGACAAGACAACACTTAACACGCAAACTCTTTCTTTCTTTAGTTGGTTTATCGGTGGACTAAAGAGCTTCAGATCGCCTGAGAAGGGTCTGGCTGCAGACTACGGGCGAGTGGAGCTCCACAGGAAACACGTAGGGATGGCTGACGCGAAACAGTCGTTCCGAAGCTTTGCGAGATCCCGAAGCACAGATGTGTCGAAACACTGATCCGAAGCGTGATTCAAAACACCCATGTCACGTGACTATGACCAAACGAAGCCTCGAAGTGTTTCACTTAGTGTTTCATCAGGTGTGGTCTGCCGAATCAGCGTTTGATTGGCACGGTCGGGAACAGACAACACACTCGCACATCTGTATAAAAGTGAAATAAACGCATATTGACCTTGTGGGTTTTTGTGAGAGGAGTTTTTTAAAGGCTGGAGAAATATATCTGTAAAAAAAGAAGTATGCTAAGTCCTTCCACACACAGCAGATATTTATATGTGACATGGTGGCTTGATATATTTTATTAATTTCTTATTGTTTATGTGGTATTTATCTCTATTCAATTTATTTATTAAATAGACCAGCTTATAGTTATTGACAATGATGAGCCTAAAAGCTCATGTAGTTGTCAAACAGATGATGAAACAACAACAAAAAATATGTAACTTAATTGTGACGACGGTAATAACATGCGTTTCCCGGGATTCGATCCAAGGGTTTTTGCATGGGAGTCGAGGACTCTATCCACTCTCCCAACTAATCACTTGTTTTAATCAATCAACATGTGGGATACAATTTGTCAGCACTCGTCTAAAACCTTGTCAAGGCTGCTCTATGGCAATACGTGCAAATAACCACTAGGTGTCACTGTGGAGGCGGTTTCGAACGATGTTTCGAAGCCTCGACACAATTGATTCAACTGTTTCAGTGTTTCACGAAGCCTCGATCTGCCCATCACTAGAAACACGTGACCTCCAGTAGCGGGCGAGCGGAAATGCGTCACCTAATCTTCACGCATAATAAAAGTAGTTTAAAAAAATCGGGTTTTTTTATTAAATGCTTGAAAGAACAGAAAAAGAAACAAACACAAATTTTCATCATTGTCATATAACAATAAAATAATATGCCAGAGTCCAACAGTCTTTCAGTCCAGATTAAGTGATACAGCCATTGTTCTAATAACTTTCAGGTTTTTAGAAAATTCAAAATACATCTCATGTTTTAAAAAAAAGGGGGTTGCACTTTGAAAATGTACATTTATGAATGTGAACTTTGACTAACAGAAACATAAGGTTTATGAAATATATTTTTTTCTTTCACATTCATGAAAGCCAAAAATAACATTTCCGTATGTACATTTAAAATTATGATAAACATAACATTTTATATAGTCACAAAATGTCAGTGTGTGATAGTTAAAATAATTGTACCGAAGCGGTATACTAAGCTTTTATGGTTTTTATGACACGAAGGGGCTGAATGCTTTCTCTCCAGCAATTTGCACTAGACATTTAAACATAGCAGTGGAATTAAAACCCATATTTTGAGTGCCTCTGCCTTTTGTTCATGTTTGTTTTTAACTATACAGTTCAACTACCAATGTAACACTCCATACATTTTATAAAGTAAACGGGTGATTCTCTGAATTGGGTGCCCTTTAAGTCCCCCAAACTTACTTCAAAGATTTTTAATGAAAGGAAATCACAAAATGCATTTTAACGCTGTCAATTAATAGAACCAGGTGCCTTTGCATTATAATGCAACAAAAAATGCTTTTATTTTATTTTAATTTATAGATATGGGTTGCCTAAGTAGTAGACAACAAGCATACTTGCATGTCCTCACTAACCATCATTACATTTTCATTGAATATCAAACAAATAAAAACTGCAATTAATGCAAAATAGTTACTGCTAATTTAATCATACATGGGTTTACTTTAACTAAAATATACATATGTATATAAAAATGCATTAATTATATATGAAATTGCAATATTTATACACGTCCTCCAGTTTGTTTTCAACCCCATCACGCCATACTATTTACCCCCCTATAAAAATAACGGATCAATCCCTGTGGCATCACACCCAGAAAGTGATATCACACAAGTCTCTTGAAGAACATGCTGCAAAGAAAGGCAAGTGTCAGAATCTTTTCTTACTTTTATTTCATGCTTTTCACTGTCAGATTAAGATTGTCAGGCTCAACATTTCAACTCTGTTGTATTACTAAATGATAGTAAACAACGGTTTAAGAAGAATTAAATAATAGTTTTGGAAAACATTAAACTTGTATGATTTCCTAAATGCCATGTGATGCTACTGTCTTAGTTAAGTAAGGACTAACAGCTACTGTTAGGCAAAAACTTCAACCCCGTCACATTCAACCCCGTCACATTTTTATTATAACAGGGTTGAATCGTTGTGACGGGGTTGAATATTTGACACTTTTGAGTAGAGTACTCAATTGTAGACTTGTTATATTGTGATGTGACCTGTTAGAAATAATCGATTATGGTATTTTATGTTCAATAAAACCAAATGGAAAGATCGATTGATGTTTTTGATCAATTAATCCTTAATGCTTTTGATTTAATGTTAAATACTTAATAAAATGTTTATTTCTTTTTGCCAAATTTAATAAAATACAATTTTATTGAATGTGATATCATTAATTTTACAGGTAAGAAATCCATGCTATATTAAATAATGATCATCACTTCAACCCTGTTATCATTTTCAACCCCGTTATGCTGAGTTCAACCCTGTTATTTGATAGTTTTTATTAATATTTTGGTGATAAAATGACAAATTAGGTCAATGTTTGTTTTGCTGTGTGCAGAATTTACAGGACAGTCTGAGAAAATATGAAAGCCTGATTAAATCCTAATGTTAATGCATATTTTGTGATAAGATATGAAGACCAATGTTAGATACAGTTTTCATGACCTGATTTGGTATTCAAATGGTGAGTATTAAAAAATAAAATTCTAAATGCAATAAATGATATCAAACAAGGGACATCTCAATGAAAAGCTTCTACAAGAATTTACTTGAAAATCTTTTTAAATCATATTTAAACAGGGTCCAAGTGGTCTGTGACGGGGTTGAACTCCAAAACAACTTTCAGTAAGAAAAAACACTCAATATTGATTAGAATTTCATGCCTGAGGTGGGAAAATGTATTTTCTTAAAGGTTTGACTAATCCACTATCACATGAAATGATCAAAAATATAACTATTTAAGGCATATATTTAAAAAAAAGTTTGACCAAAAAGGCACCCATCTCAGAATGACTCTTTGGCAGATTGCCCACACAACTCAACTTGAGAATGTAATTCCTATTTATGTCCAGTTGGTGGCAGTGTGTTGCTCAAATGACGCCCTGGTTTGTAAACATTCTCGCGATATTTTGATATCATACACTGATTGGTCTGCGCATGGCTGCTGAAGTTAAACACTACAGGAGCGCTGCAACAAGACGCCTGTCTAAGGTAAAGATACAAAATCTAATGACAAGAGTCTGCATTAATCTGCCTTCATGCGTTTATTACATAAGATGGTTTCAGATGAGTTTAGTTCAATTCAGATTTTTACATGTTTATTGATATTTTAATCGCACTAGTATTTTGTTATTTGATTTGTTCATATTTGCCTGTTCAGCATAAAGCTCCGTGTTTTATCGCCTCCGCTGTCACTGTGAGAAAAAAAACATTAATTCATCTGCTTCACGTGAGGGTAAAGTGATGCACGGTCTCCGTTTATCTGTTCTCTAAACAGATGAATAAACACATTTGACTTGTATGCTCGTCTTGTAAGTTTATGATTAGAAATGGACATGTGAACGAAAATGAAAATAATTAAAACATGAAATGACGGATAATAAATGACAGTGAAGGACTCTTTACAACGCTGTTTTTCAAAAAAAAAAAAAAAATGACGGAGATTGAAAATGTCTATCGCAACCATTACTAATAAAAAATTTATTTGTTATTGACCATACTTTTTTCCAATTAATATCTTTAAATTTTGTGGACCAAAACACTGTTGAGGATGGTAAATAGTTTGTTTTTAAAATATTTCTTATATATTTATTATTACATTTATCTTTCAGTATATCAACATCCCCAATAAACATTGTATCACTACAAAAACTGGTTTGAAGATCAACATTTACAGGATAGAATCCAGGATTCCGTAATAGTAGTACAATTTTATCAGAGATTGCATCAAATATAATAGCATATTCTTTTGGTCTCACAGGAATCATAAATTTGTTGAGAAATTCAGAATATGTTAAGAGTAATCCTTGTTCATTAAGCAATTGATTAACAGTAAGAATTCCATTGTCGTACCAAGTCTGATTAAATATAGATTTTTTTTTGTACAGGATATCTTTGTTATTCCATATAAAGTATCGATGCGGAGAAAAGTTATGTTTATAAATTAATTGCCAAGCCAGCAATGCCTGCTTATGAAAGTTTGCCAATTTAATTGGGATTTTGTCAACTGAGAAGTTGCATTTTAAAAGAAAATTAATGCCACCCAAAGAATTAAATATGTAATTAGGGAAAATATTCCAAATACTGTCTTTATTTTTAATAAATTCAATTATCCATTTTATCTTAAACACGTTATTAAGATCTGTAAAATTTAACACTTCAAGGCCACCAAAAGCTCTATTATTATTTAGAATATCTTTCCGTAAATAGTGTATTTTCTTCCTCCAAATAAAATCATAAAGAATCTTATCCAGTTCTTTGACAACAATGTTTGGTACATCTGCTGACATTGATATATAAACAGACCTTGAAATCCCTTCTGCCTTTGAAAGCAGAACACGTCCATTTAGGGACAGATCTCGCATAAGCCACATATTAAACCGATTCTTCATTTTCTCTATAATAGGCTCAAAGTTTAACTTGCTTCTTTGATTCAAATCTTTACATACCATTATCCCAAGGTATTTGAGATTATCTTTAATTGGTATTCCACAAATTTCCTTCAAGACACATTCTTTAAGAGAAAATAAGATGGACTTATTCTTATTCATCACTAATCCAGATATACCAGAAAATGTTTCAATACAATTAATAACTTCGCCCACATCATCACTGTTTTTGATAAAAATTGTGGTATCATCTGCTAACTGACTAAGTTTAATCTCTTTCCCAAACACTGATATTCCTTGAAAACTTGCTTTTTTGATATATGCAGCCATGACCTGAGTAACCAAAATAAAGAGAAAAGGTGATATAGGACATCCTTGTCTTATCCCACGGCCTATATCAAATCTCTGACAAGTACCGTGGGAAAGCTGGACTGAACTATTACATGCATTATAAAGTGTACGAATTGCTTTTTGAAAAAAAAATCCAAAACCAAAAAAGTCGATAACTTTGAACATAAACGAATGTTCAATAGTATCGAACGCTTTATAGAAATCAATGAATAATATAAAGGAATCATCTGGAATAAGGAATCTATAATCAATTAAATCTAAAATTAATCTAATATTATTTCCAATAAAACGTCCTTTCAGAAAACCTGACTGCTCTTCGTCAATTATTGTATTCAGATATTTTTTGAGACGTTTTGCAAAGATTAAAGAAAAAATTTTGGTATCATTGTTTAACAAACTAATTGGTCTCCAATTGTCTAAGAATAATTGATCTTTGTTAGGCTTTGGTATAAGTGTTATTACCCCTTGTTTTAATGATGCAGGCATTTCTCCCAAATCAATTGCTTCTTTAAAAACAGCAAGTAAAAAAGGTGCAAGGTCATCACAAAACTTTTTAAAAAATTCCCCTGTCAATCCATCATTCCCAGGTGCCTTGTTGTCTTTAAGATCAGTTATACAATTAGTAATTTCCTCAATATTTAATTCTTTATCACATAACAGTTTGTAATCTGATGAAATTTTATTAATGCTGTTGGACACATTATCAAGAAAAAAATCTGCATCATTTAGTTGATTATTTGAACTATACAATTTACTATAAAATTGATGAACAAAACAAGAAATATCCCTGGGATTATCATTATTAACTCCATTAATTATTAATTTATTTACAGATGTTATTTTTCCATTTCTTTTTTCTAAACCAAAAAAGTATTTTGTGTTTTTTTCTCCTGCTTCCATCCATTTTCTTCTAGACCTAACAAAAGCACCCTTCGCTTTCTCTTCATAAATCTTATCCAGATCATTCTGCAATGTAGCAAGTTTTAATAAATCAGTGCTTGTCATATTTTGGTTATTTTTACAAGTGATGGATATTATTTCATTAATTATTTTATTTTCATTTTCTTTTTTCTTTTTCTTAATTGATTTTCCATATGATATTGAAAATCTCCTTATTTCAAATTTAGTTTTTTCCCATAATTCCCCATAAGTTTGAATCAAAGAAGCCTGTTGCCAATATTTAACTATTAACTTCTTAATTTGGTCACAAAAATCATTGTAATCCAGTAAACTATTATTTAACTTCCAATATCCTCGCTTAATTCTGCTTGACTGACATACTAACACATTTATTTTAATTGATAAGCCTTTGTGATCTGTTAAAACTGATGGTTCAATAGTAACAAATTCAACTCTCTCTTTTATATGTTCTGAAATTAGCCAAAAATCAATACGTGACTGTTGAGATCTGTCCCTATTACTCCATGTATACATAAGTGATTGTGGATTTTTATATCTCCATATGTCGATCATGTTCAGCCGTAAACAAACATTGCTTAATTCATTTGCCATATTGTCAACTCTGGGTGGCCATCGATCTAGTTGTCCATCAAACACTGTGTTAAAGTCACCACCCCAAATGATCTCAGCAGATGGGAATTTCGAATGTAAATTATTAATATGGCCTTCAATATCCTGAAAAATCAACTCGTTTATTTTTTTATTATTGGTGGCATATATATTTATAATAATAACTTTAACTTGGTTAATATCAATAAGTAAAGCAACCCAATGACCTTGATCATCTGTTTTGTGACTTAGAACCTTCCCTGAAAATTTGTCTTTTAAAATAGCGACACCTGCTGTTCTATTTGAGGCACCAAAAGAAAACCAAATGTCAGAACCCCATTGATTCTTCCAAAAAAGAACGTCATCTTTGCAGGCATGAGTTTCTTGAATAAAACAAAAATCTGCTTCTTTACCCTTACAAAACAAGAACAGAGCTTTTCTTTTTAACATATCTCGTATTCCCCTGGCATTAACTGAAAATATTGTTATTGACATGAACTCGAACAAGAATGAAAGAACACCTTAATAGAACAATTAGGTGAACAATAACCAAATTAAGGTTGAAAGTGTTGAGAGTGTATAATAAAGGGTATAATCTTACTCTCATCTTTTCGAAAATCAGTCACATTCGTAGTCATTTTTGAAATCCTGCTTGCTTCAATTTGAATAAAATGAAAAGAAAGAAACCTTGTGAAATTGTAATTTCACATTTCTAATGAATAGAAGCAATATAAATAAACGCATAGTTAGTTTTAGTCTTTAAAGAATAGAAGCCTAAAGCCAACCCATTTTCCGTTTCATAGTCATTTAAGATTCAGATCACAAAGTAAAGAGAGTAGTGCAGGTTTACATTTTAATTTCTTTACCATCTACGATTGCCTTGACTCCCACAAAGAAGGCCTTTTTACCCTCTTTCCGTGCTCTGTCGATCGAAGGCCAAAGGAGATTCCGCGTAGCCCTGTCTTTAAACGTGAGATCCTCTTTGAAGTACATCTTGTTCCTTTTAAGAAAGTCATTTCCCTTTGCACCTTTCCATGTGAGGTCCCTCGCTGTTCTGGAAGTGAATCTTATTATTACCGGCCTTGGTTTCTTTTCCTTGCCACCAGAGCCGGATTAAATAAATGGACTACACTAGGCAGGCTGCATTTTTTGGGCCCCCCCCCCATCGAGGTTATTTATGAATTGAAATCTGAAACTTACCAAAGTTACTAATAAAAGTTAATTCACATTTTACATAGCCTAGTCTTTGGTTACAAATTGGTTGTTTGTATACCAAATTAAGTCATGTGTTGTATATTAACCAGTCTATCAGACAATTTTTTGCTAAATTTATTATTTATACGTCATTACACGGCTCTATTAAATGCTATTAAATTATCCTCACCTTATCCATTGGGAGTGTCATTGTTAAGGCAGTAGTACCAGTAAATAACCAACAGGTGTCAGTAATCCGCCGGAGAGCTTCGCTGCATATTTCTCTTCAAGATTGAGAATCGCAACGAAATCCTCGTCGAGCAACACGTCCACTGAGGTAAATGTCCTCAAAACACTGATTATTTATGTTTCAGTTATATGAATTATATAATAACAGTTTTTATATTATGTATAACAGTTTTATCTCAAAGTAATGGTAGTGCTAAAGTCTAATGTATCGTTTCTGAGGCTGCTAGATTATTCTTTACGCTATTTACGTTTGTGAAGTGAATTTAAAACACAGATTGCTTGCAGTTGACTTAGTTAGCCACTATCCATTGGTTTTGTTATCATGTTTGGTATCTAACGTGATTTTTGTGGGGCTTAAAGAAAAAAAAATCTTGCCATTGCAGTCATGAATTATTATGCAAGGAACTGTTTTTTTTTTTTGCCTCGTTATTATACGTAAACATGCCTTATATAACGTAGGGAAATGATCGTTTGTCCTTTATTTATTTATTTTTGCAGCAACCATGTCTGTGTCCTTAAAGGAACTCTGTCAGGTACAGATTAGAACTATGAACTTGAAAATCAACCATTCTGATGACTGGCGTCCCCATCCGAGTCACCACCTCAGACAACAACAGTCATAAACTCACAAATACACTCAGTAATGGAAAGACTTAACTATGATTTTATCTGTGTTAATCAGTTATTGATGTATTTTAAATATTTACGTATTACTAGGCTTATCATACATGCATTGAAGTTTTAAAATGTATCTAATATAATACTGTTATTAAATTGAATGTTTTGGATACCACCATTAAATTATTTTGTGCATGTAAAACACAAGCAGCAATGTTTTTATTGAATTCAATTTTGAATTAAATTGAATGTTTTGCATACCACCATTAAATTATTTTGTGAATGTTAAACACAAGTAAATGTTTTATTTATTGGAGATAAAATGGCTGTTTAATTAATATAATACTTCTGTTTGTTAGGCACTAACAAGTGTAAATAGTTAGGTTTGAGTACATTTATTAAAACTCGATAGCTGTAATGCTTCTGTGCAGAAGGAAGCCCGTGAGCCACGAAAGTAAGTTTGCGAGCAGATTCATTTCCACTTATTAGACAGCAG
Organism: Misgurnus anguillicaudatus; assembly: GCF_027580225.2. Lineage (NCBI taxonomy): Eukaryota > Metazoa > Chordata > Actinopteri > Cypriniformes > Cobitidae > Misgurnus > Misgurnus anguillicaudatus. The sequence goes on from NC_073356.2 coordinate 10,078,935, forward strand.
TCCGCTCATCGTGTTTTGTATTGCATCACTTATAGATCGTAAACCTTTAAAATCGAGTTTAGTAAGAAAGATGTATACTACAGTCAGCTTTGGTTAACTATTGAAGCATCGTCTTTAAGGCTCAATATGACCGCAGTATTTGTTGAACACTGCTGGCAGCGGCGACGTCTGTGTCCGTACCATTTTTATCAATGAGAGCATAAGTTCGTATCTCTCTGCTCCCGAGTCATAAAGCTCGTCTTTAATGAAATAATGTTTAATAACTTAAAAAATACGGCGTTTTTTTAATTTCCTGAAAAACAATGGTTTTGGACATACGGGGATCCCGCCCGACAGCTGCGAAATTGTAGATGGGACATTTGTAAAAAAAAAAAAATAAATAAAATTCCCCCTCTGTCTGGGCCCCATCCCGCCAATCGGGCCCTAGGCACGTGCCTAGTTTGCCTTTGGGTTAATCCGGCTCTGCTTGCCACTATTTGGACTGGGTCTTCCAACTCGATGAGCAATGTCCACGTTGTTTGCCACGAAGTTACGATCTTCTTCGACAACCACCGCTTTGCAGATTTCCATTACACGAGTTTTGACACTATCATCTGCCTGTTCGGTCAGCCCCTCTAATCGAAGATTCCACCTTCGACAGTAACGATCCTGATCATTTAATCTGTCCTCCAACTCAGAGATGCGCTTCATGTTTTCTTCGGTTTTGTTTTTAAGATTGTCATTCTCCTTTCGAATGTCGAAAATTTCAGAATGCACCACTTCTAAAGCTTCTTTCAAGAGATTGATGCTGTTCGAATTTTCTTTCACCATGTCTTTTATTTCCTCGGATGACTGTCTGATTATTTGTATGATACTTTGCTGCACCTGACTTAAAGTTAGATCATCCGAGGCAGCACGTTTTGCATGCTTTTTCGACGGAGGTGCTTTGGTTGGCGTATTTGGAGTCGAATCCCACTCATCTTCCTTTTCCTGTTGACAAGTATAAGAGTGAGTTTGGCTAATAAGTCTTTTCTCTGTTGATCTCTGAAGTTCGGTATCCATCTCATGGGCTGACGAATCCATGATAATTCCTCTTCTATTCAAGTAAGAAACCGCGGAATTTGTATTAATTACCTGCAATTATTTATCACTAAGCCGTAACAAATGTGACTTTCTTCTTACATAAACTTTTGTAAGATATACCCTATATTGTTTGTAAGCGCTATAACATGTGCATCTATTCACGCCGCCATCTTGGCCCCATGTCTATCGCAACCACTGATCTATATAAATGACTGGATTGCGCATAGAACGCTTAACGTAACAGCGTGAGGTGAAGCCAGCGCAGAGTTCGAGCCGCCATCCAAAAAAAAAAAAAAAAAAAAGTTCGAGCCGCCATCTTGGTATACCCTACCGGCAGACTGCGTCATTGACTTCCATTCAAAATCATGTTTTAAATTCACCCGCTTTACAGCGTATCAGTCACGCAAGATTATTTTAAAGATGTGTGTACGTAAATTAACTGTTAATTCTGGTGTTATTTGCAATGTTTATGCTTTAATCGGGCAGGAAAATGGATTTATAAAAAACCGTTAAGGTGAGTGCGTCTGCTGCATTCTGTTAATGACACGGGTATAAATAAAGTTTTGTTTGACATTCAGCTACACGGTAAGCGTTATTTCTCTTAATAAGTTTAGGTAACTTGTAAGTTTAGATAACATAAAACCAGCAAATTATTGCATGCACATACGGTACAAAGTATGATTATTTATTTAGATTTCAGAATAAGCACGTTTGTCATTAATACTGAATATGCTGCGGTCTGTCTGCTGATCTGATACTGTAATGAAGATTAATGTATAATAACTGATTAAAAACTAAAATGTACAACTTACAGTAAATAACTATGTACATGCTTAGGACGTTTGTGTTGTAATAATGTACAGGGTAACTTAAGATATAAAAACGAAGACTAGTAAAGTGATGTTTTATCATTAAAATCTGATCGCGTCCATTGATTTAATGGAATGTTTGGGTATACCAACATGGCGGCGCGGTGGCTTCACAGTTGTGACGTCATGCGCAATCCAGTCATTTATATAGATCAGTGATCGCAACCCACCTCTCTCTCTCTCTCTCTCTCTCTCTCTCTCTCTCTCTCTCTGTGTGCGTGAGTGCGCGCGTGCGTGCATGAGTGCGTGTGAATGATTACCTTGATATTAGTTAATTACAGATTCATAACAGTACATTTATTTCGTGCGTTTGATTTCAACTGTAACATTTTCAGCATTAAATGCTAATGATACTCATCACCATAGACATCATATAGGTAGACGCCCTATCGACCGCTACTGCCTACTGGCGCGGCGAGACATGGGGCCGCCATCTTAGATCGATCGCCCGCTCCACTCAGTGTAATCTGTATGACTGGTGGAATGAGCTTTCAGCGCATTTAATTAATCATATCTCAGTGAATACCGAACAGATTTTCACGCGGTTTTTTTTGCTGCAAAGGTCATTCATGGAGCTATGATACAGGACACATGGTTCGGCGTATTTTAACCCCTTTTGTGCCGCGAATCCCGTTTGAGTGGAGAGTGACAATGTGATGTACATTTTTAAATGAATATTTCTCTGGGATTCTTTGGGCTAGAAACCTAATCTTGGTCTTGTTTTAAAGAAGACAATTTAGGGTTTTTCACAAATGAGTTAGAAAGTAAAAATATTAAATATAAATATTTTTATAGCCGTTTACCTTTATTTTATTATATATAATAATGCAGTAACATATTAATTTATAAATAAAATTACATAAAAGTTAATGTTTCACACAATAAATAATGTTAACATGAAGCAATATGTCTCAAGTAGTTGTGATCCAAATTTCAAGTTAAAATCACAAAAAAAAAAGATGTTTGTGTCACAATTTTAAACCAATTTTAATGGTTTAACCAACAACTGCCACTAGATTTTGCTACACTCTTGTACTCGTGTATACTCACAAACTAATAAATTACTGTCACCGCATTATTATTCATGCAAAAAGGTTTTGAAATATTAAAACTACATTCTGAGAGCTTTCCGATGATATAGCTATAGCTTGTCATGATTTTTTAGGTTTAGAGTAGGGTTTTAGTGTTATATGCAAAAACAAATTTGGCCTACCTGTGGGCTCGTAACATTTTAGAAACTGACTCTCACTATGTCATAATTTTCCCCAAATGGTAATGAAATATGAAAATTATACTCTTTAAGGTTTCCAACAATATATAGTTTGTCAAGATTTAGGTTTATAATATTAGTGTTACAAACACTAATGTGGACAGCGCCACTTAATGTTCATAGTAGGAATGAATGAATATTCACTAAACAGAAATAAAATATTCTGATTTAAGATATAAAGTGAGTCAAAAATCAAAATATGTGGTGTAGGATATAAGATATTTTATAAATCACACACTATAAATATGACAAAGATGCAGAAACAGATGGTTGCAGTAAAATAAGACTTTTTAATAAGGTGAAGAAACAATTTAAAATGATTTGTAACCCCCCCACCCCCACACCCCTGAAAGAGGACTGTTTTGAGCTTCTTTCCCGTGCTCCCTTTCTGTAGTTCAAGAGAGGTGAGTTTGGCAACATGGTGGAGCCTTATCTTTAAAAACACAGACACAAATGACAACGAGTCACTCAGACTGATAGTTATCGATTCCAAACCGAGTCTCCTCAATGTCCTCCCTACGAAGGAAAACATCCTCTGTTCCAGATCCTCCCGCACAACGTGCATGACTGTTGACATCTTAGCTTTTTAAAGCTCGGCGGATCACGCAGCTCACAGCACCTTATAATAATAATAATAATAATAATAATAATAATAATAATAATAATAAATTTATATAGCGCCTTACACAATACTCACAACAGAGAAACTCTTGTAATTACTTTACTTTACCCCACCTCCCCTTGCAGGGTGAACAGCGGATGGTGCAGTAAACATAGCGAACGTTAGCTGGCTACGATTTCAGTACAGTAATATCAATAATCCTGGCTCTTTCTCAATTTTCTGGTAATATTCTCACAAAATACAACCAATAGTACCGCAATGTTAAAAAGTACTTGTGAAAATAATCCTGTGTGATCTATTTGCGATGGTCTGCCGATTAGAAAAGGAAAATGCTCCACAGTGCTCTGGCATCTTATCTGCTGCCATGCAACGAAACTAGGAGTACGACCGGTTTAAGATGGCCGCCGTATTTCTCAGTCCCCAGCGGCCAATAGGGCATCTAGTCTTCTATATGATATCTATGCTCATCACCTGATAAATGGCTATTAAGAGTACTGCATTACAGTAAAAGTTTGATTTTGAGTGTGTTTGCGCCCCCCACAAATTTTTTAGCACCAGCCGCCACTGAACTTAAACATAAGCCATTTTAGATTTTTGTTTATTTTCAAACTGAGCTTTAACTTTTGACTATCTATCTTATAACCCCTTCAGCATTCCCTCCATAACTTCTTGAATCTTTATCTGTTATGTTTGTCTTGATTTTACATTTTCACTTTTCAATTTCTACATTTAGACAAAGTGACAAAAATCCAAGGGATACGCTTCGATTCTCGGGTTTTCATTTTTTGAATTTTACACGTTTCTTAACTCTTTAGATACGTCTTTACTCTTTAATATGTCTTTATTTTTACCTTTATCTTGGAAACCTAAAGACCGCCCAACACTTTTGATGTTATATTATATTTGATGTTATATTAGCAACTGAATTTTTCTTTTTCTGCTTGTTTGATCTTAAAGCACTCTTTCAGCTGTTGTTTTAGCTTTTCAACTATATCATCTAGCTTTATTGATTTTTAACTATTAACTGACTGCTTCATTATCAAAGTAATATAATCTGACCAGTAGACAAGCTACCAACACAGTACGTACTGAATTTTCAAAAATGTCAGAACAGAACACACTCACTTTTGCTTTTGCTTAAGTGGATGAGTCAGGAGAGAGGACACCGGACCAGCCGAGGTTAATCCCCATCGTCACTCGCGGCTTGGAGTCAGAAGCCAGTGGTCTGGAAACATTTCCATCTGGATGTGCGAGATAAAAAATCCCGACTCCTCGTTCGGATAGAGACAACAAAACTTGTTATTCTATCCTGCCGACTACGCCAAAACTGTTAGATCTGGTCTCCACACCACAGACAAATAAAAACGATCCAGCCCCGGACACCAGATCACGTCAGAAAATATAAGTTTACTTTGTTAAAGTATTTGTCAGATATAAGGCTTATCAATCGTTGCTAGAGGAGAGCATAAACAGAGTAGTAAACAGAGTCGTGAGACGGAGGTTTTAGATGATAAAATAGAACAGAGTTTTATTGATGGACAATAGTTTCAGTTGCATATGCCTCAATGTTCAAACCTCGTCTACCCCAGGAATACAGCATGCACTTGTTATAACCAAAATTGCTCAGCTGTAACATCCCTTAGACCTTGGGCTTTCATAAACATTCTCTTTATCTATCTTGTTTACACACAGACAGAACAGCTGAAACTTCCCAAATGTGAAACTGAACCACCAAGAGACATATAAAATATAGAAATACAATGAATTAATGAGTGATATAATAAAATACAGAAATATAATAATGAATGAATAATGAATAAAGAACAATAATGAATAAATGAATTAATAAACAATAATGTAATAATAAAATTGATAATAATTAAATTGATAATGATAAAATAATATTAAATAATCAAATACAATAATTAAATGGATAATAACTAATGATCATGATGATTATGTAAATAAATGATTAAAGATAAAAAAACACAATAATAAAAACATTCTGCACGTGAGGATCTAACACAAACGGTACAAATCAAAGAATACAAACACAGAATAGACAAGCATTTCTATAAAATTAACTCTAGTCTCAATGTTGATTTAGCTTATAGCTGAAATATCAAGTAATCTCCTATGATGGTCTCGACAGTTTACACACATGATACAAACTGATTTTATACAAAACTCATATTTTCTTGTCATGTCACTTGTGTTTTGTGACAATCACTTACATCATACAGTACAGTATACAGCGAATCAGACGTCAATCATCTTGGACTTTCTTCAATCTGTGCTACAGTGTTTCTGGAGATTGCGCGCATTTGTGACTGACGACGAACAGGTCACGCGAATATAATGGTGGTTACATGTGTGAAGTTTTGCTTTTAGTTAAAAGATTAGTAAATTCATATCCACGTCATCCTTTTCAGCGTGTTTCAATCTACATAGGCTACGAGTAAAACCTCATCAGATGATTCAGTTTTTGAATTCATTCAAACTGATTCGCGAACAAATTCAAAACGTTTGGCCCATTTGCTTTGCAAAGAATGACTGAAAAGACTCAGTTATTTGCAATACTTTTTAAGGAATCGACTCAAACGAGTCGCGAATGGCCCAGAAACACGAGACGGCAATTTAAAAATAAAATACACAAAAACAGTAACGAAGGAACACCGCATAGTGTAACGAAGTGAAAGTTTATTTTAAAAAGTAAAAGTAAATTTATTTTTTTCCACCTCGGAAGGGCAACTTGAGTCGAGAAGGGCATATGGGCATAAAAAATGTAGGGGTTGTCCTCGGTATTTGAAAAATCCTGGCTACGGCCTTGATAGCAGCAGATCTAGAAGGTGTTATTATACTAAACACAGACAGTGCAGTTTCACAACATTCTCATTATGTTAATAAAAACCTTGAAATGGAGACCATAGAAGACTCATTTCAGTTTCTCTCCAGTGTGAATTCTCTCATGGGCTTTTAAGGAAACGGAATGAGCAAACGTCTTGTCACAATGTGAACATTTGTAAGGTTTTTCACCTGTATGAGTTCTCTGGTGCCTTACTAAATTTTCATATCGATTAAAACACTTCCCACAGACAATACAGTGATGAGGTTTCTCTCCTGTATGAACACTCTGATGGGCTTTTAAGCTAGTTAAATGAGTAAACGATTTCTCACACTGAGAGCATTTGTAAGGTTTTTCACCTGTATGAATTCTCTGGTGATTTACTAAATGGTCATATCGATTAAAACACTTCCCACAAACACTACAGTAATAAGGTTTCTCTCCAGTGTGAATTCTCTCATGGGCTTTTAAAGTTCTAAGATCAGTGAAGCTCCTTCCACACTGTGAGCAGATGTAAGGTTTCTCTCCGGTGTGAATTATCTGATGGGCTTTTAAGTTAGTTAAATGAGTAAACGATTTCTCACACTGAGAGCATTTGTAAGGTTTTTCACCTGTATGAATTCTCTGGTGACTCACTAAATTGTTATGTCGATTAAAACACTTCCCACAAACACTACAGCGATGAGGTTTCTCTCCAGTGTGAATTATCTCATGGGCTTTTAAAGAACTAAGAACAGTGAAGCTCCTTCCACACTGTGAGCAGACGTAAGGTTTCTCTCCAGTATGAAATCTTTCATGGGCTTTGAAGGCACCTGAATGAGCAAATGACTTGTCACAGTGTGAACATTTGTAAGGTTTTTCACCTGTATGAGTTCTCTGGTGCACTACTAAATTTTCAAGCCACCTAAAACTCCTCCCACAGACACTACAGTGATGAGGTTTCTCTCCAGTGTGAATTCTCTGATGGGCTTTTAAGTGAGTTAAATGAGCAAATGACTTGTCACAGTGTGAACATTTGTAAGGTTTTTCACCTGTATGAGTTCTCTGGTGCATTACTAAATGTTCACGCTGCACAAAACTCTTCCCACAGACACTACAGTGATGAGGTTTCTCTCCAGTGTGAATTCTCTGATGGGCTTTTAAGTTAGGGAAATGAGTAAACGATTTCTCACACTGAGAGCATTTGTAAGGTTTTTCACCTGTATGAATTCTCTGGTGACTCACTAAATTGTCATGTCGATTAAAACACTTCCCACAAACACTACAGTGATAAGGTTTCTCTCCAGTGTGAATTCTCTCATGGGCTTTTAAAGATCTAAGATCACTCAAGCTCCTTCCACACTGTGAGCAGACGTAAGGTTTCTCTCCGGTGTGAATTCTCTGATGGGCTTTTAAGCTAGGTAAACGAGTAAACGATTTCCCACACTGAGAGCATTTGTAAGGTTTTTCACCTGTATGAATACTCTGGTGATTCACTAAATGATCACGTCGCCTAAAACTCTTCCCACAGACACTACAGCGATGAGGTTTCTCTCCAGTGTGAATTATTTCGTGGCATATACGTTTAGATTCATAACAGAAACGTTTATCACAGTGTGAACATTGATAGCGTTTCTCTTTAAAGTGAATATTCTGGTGTGATTTTAATGAAGCTGAATCCCTAAAGGCTTTGTCACATTTACTGCACTGATACGGTCTCTCATTGGTGTGTATAAACACATGTTTCTTCAGACAGCTTTTTTCTCTGAATCTCATCTCACAGTGAGGACACTCGTATGGTTTTTCTCCTGTGTGAATTCTCTGATGAGCATCAAGACTTTGTTTGGTGCTGAAGTAATTTCCACATTCAGTGCAGCAGAAAGGCGATTCACCATTGTGTAACTTCATGTGATCTTCCAGCTGAGATAAGAAGTCAAAAATCATCCCACACTGCTCACAGTGAAACTGCTGCTGCTCCTTCTTCTCTTCGTGATCTTTTGAATGATGAAGTTTCTTCTCTTGTAAGGTAGTAAAGCTGAGTTTCTGTTCTGTGTGTTTTCTCTCATGTCTATCTAAATGTCTCTGTGAGCTGAATGTCTTTCCACAGGTGATGCAGGAAAGAGTTTGTGCTGTCAGTCGCTCTTCTGATGTTGAGGATGTTTCTCCCTCGGAACATGATTCACTCTTCACATCTAAAAGAAACATGATACAATTAAAACAGCTGAGAGGATTAATATTCTACCCCCACCCAGCTCCAGGGTAAAGAAACGCATTATCCTTCCTGTGTGTAAAAGTGCAGTATTTTACAATGCAACTAGGGCTGCAACAACTAATTGATAAAATCTATTTAAAAAAACAATATTGAAATTCATTATCGAAAGGGTTGGGAATCGTTAGAAATTTTCCGGTTCCAGTTCTGCCTAACGATTCCGGTTCTGATTCCGGTTCCATGTAATAAAAAATAATGCACAATACTTAAACAATTCAATGTGTGTTTATTAATCACTAATAAAATATTTTAAATGTAAAGTGATTCATATTTTCACTTTTTCAGTCACTAGGCCTATATCATTTATTCCTGTTGTAGTCCTCGTAAGATTGTACCTGTTGAAGTGAACTATTAGCAGCAGCAATTCTCAAACATGATTCAGGGCTCCAGACTGCCCCCAAATGGTGGCATTTTGCCCCTAAAATTTTAGAGTGTGCCACTGAATTTTACATCCAGTCGCACATGTGCAACCAGTAAATTTGACCTTATTTTCCAAAAGTGCACAATAAAATGTGACACTGAATTTGAAACAGCACATTGTATTTTCTGCATCTATCATCAAGTATTTATTAGTAATACACTGGAAATTAGAAGAAATGTGAATATTTGGTTAGCATGTTGATTTACGGTGTGTGCCCCTAAATTTTCAGTTGGGGGCCACTGTGCTCCTAGTTAAAAAAGTTAGTCTGGAGCCCTGTGATTTAATATTCATATGCTGGAGCAAGTGTTTTGTCATATATCCTGAAAAGGCTGCTGTACAAGTAATAATTTTTGTATGTGAATGCGTGCATTGATGCATATAGGCTTATATAGCCTATAATGAATGCATATATTTTGAAATATAAAAATGTAAACAAGGATTAGATACGATTCTTTACAAACATGCGTGTTCATATGTGCCGACTTCTTTTCCGCCGGAGGCTGCTCGTCACATTGTCAAGCAATGCTTAGGTTACTTACCAACGACAGACGCTTTGGAGCGTCCACGTGCTTTGGAGGAAAGCGGCGCGATCATGTTTTATGCGTGGTTATAGATGCGAAATGAGGCAATTGAGCATAATGTGCATGGCCATTTTGGTGAGTGCTGCTCGAGCCCCGGAGCGACCACGGGATCGGCACCTATGTGCATGTTTATTTTATCACTTTCATCCGTGAAACAACACACAGTTCAAGTGAGGAACCTTTTTGGGGTTATAATAGGCCTGGGCGAAAAATCAATTTAATGAATTAATTCGAATTTTTTGTTGTGGGCGATTTAAAAAATAAGTAATTCGATTTTTTGTAATGGCGCATTTTTGGCTGCCCGGGGCTTCCGTAGCGTTATTATAGCAACATCAACAACATCATAGCACACGTGAAACAGCATCAGCAAGCGACAACATCATCATCATAGCCTCATAGCACAAACACACGAAACGGCAACAGCAAGCGACAACATGTCTACCGGCGAGAGTGGGAAGTTTGTTCCAAAGAAAGGAATAAAATCATCTGTTGTTTGGAACTGGTATGGGTTTGCTGCGACAGACGTGGAGCAAGAGACTCCGCGCTGCAACATTTGCCTAAAGCCCATCGCAGTCAAAGGCAGCAGCACCACAAACCTATTCCAACACCTGAAACAGAGACATCCCGCCGAATATGAAAAATGCCAGTCTCTCCGTGACGAACAAAACCCCAGCGACCGACAAACTGCTAAAAAACAGCTAACTGTAGCGGAATCCTTTTCAAAAGGCACCGCATATGAGAGGAAAGGGGCACGGTGGAGAACAATCACTGAAGCGGTCGCTTTGTACATAGCCAAAGACATGGTACCCATATATACCGTAGAGAAGACGGGGTTTATTAATTTGATTAAAACCTTAGACCCCAGATACGAGCTACCCAGTCGCAAGTACTTCAGTGAAGTCGCCTTGCCCCAGCTGTACAACATCACACGAGCGAAAGTCAGCAGAGAACTGGAGGAGCTGTCCTTTTATTCAGCAACAACCGACATGTGGTCCAGTCGGACTATGCAACCTTACATGAGTTTAACCGTACATTTTATTAACAATGATTGGGATTTGCGAAGTATTTCCCTCCAAACGTCATACTTTCCCGAGGACCACACCGGTGAACTTGTTGCCAAGGGACTGAGAGACGCTCTCGACTGCTGGAACCTGTCTGAGAATCGTCTATGCTGCATGACAACTGACAGCGGCACCAATATGATTAAAGCCCTGAGAGTGAACGGATGGCCAAACCTCCAGTGCTTTGGACACAAACTACACAACGCTATTGGTAAGTCTAACAATAAGTAAAATAAAATATTCAATTTTGACAGAGCACATATTATCCTCATCCAAATCGCAGTCAAGCTAGATGACAAAGGGTGACTGCACTTCAGATAATAAAATATAACAGTTTTGATTTATTTTGTATGCTTTTAGTTACCAACATGATTCTCACAGTTACATTTGTTTTATGCCTTAGTTTGGACAAGTTTATTATTATTCTTTAATATGGAAAAAATATAAATAAAGAAAGAGTGAGTGTCCCAAAACTTTTGGCGAGTAGTGTATATATATATGTATCGTTCTTTATTTGTAAATCAATTAGTTTTACTGTATGAATCGCTAAAGTGCATATAAAAGCAATACTAGTATCATGTATTCTATATAATACCATTTATTAAATATATCATGATTTTCTGTTTTCTATTATTTCTTCCTTATATTTGTAGCCTACGTGTTTGTTCTAAAACCATTATGTTTACATACAAATAGGCGTAGGCCTGTTTTAATATATTTTAATAACACTTCACATCGTGTGTGTGTGTGTGTGTTATTTATATATTTATTAAGTATGTAAACATAATAATTTTAGGAAGAAGACATAGGCTAAGATATAAGGTAAAAATAAATAATAGAAAACTGAAAAATTATTAAATATTTAATAAATGGTGATATAATTGCTTTTTCAGTTTAACCCATTCAAATCTTTAATCTTTCTAAATAAATTATAAACGTAACGTGATGAAAACGCTATAAAAACACAGAGGAAACAGACTTCGACAGAACACTGGACATCTTTAATTATTTTCTATTCTAAATTAATTATTAATACATTTCCAGATGATTTCATCACTCCAGTCTGCCCGTTTAAGGGCTTATTCTAACCTTAAACACCTAAGTTTATCTTCAGATGGTGTCTTCGACCACTATATTCTATAAAAATGAAGGCCATCTTGTATTAGCATTCCTATTCTAAAACAGGACATCACAACAAGACATTTTCTAGTGAGTTATCTTGCTCCTTTCACTCGTGTATAATTCATTTCCACTGTTTATTCTTTATCATACAGAGAATGGTGTTAAGGATCCCCGCATAGATCGTGCCATTGGAGTTTGCAAAAAGATAGTCGCTGCTTTTTCCTATAGCTGGAAGAAAAGAAGAGAGCTGGGTGTAGCTCAGTCAGAGCTTGGCCTTCCCTCTCATCAGCTAACAACAGAATCCCCAACCAGATGGGGCTCCCGCCAAAAGATGATAGAGCGATTCCTGGAACAGGAGAAGGCTATAGTCCGTGTCCTGGGGTCTGATGTTAAAAGCCGCCATCTTGTGCCCTCTTGGCAAGACATAGAGGTTTTGGAGTCAGTAAACAAGGCGGTTAAAGCACTCCAAGACTTTACGGATGCCTTATCAGGGGAAATGTATGTCAGTGTCTCATACATCAAGCCTGTCATCCATCTGTTCAAAACCAGTCTTTTGCAGCCTGAGGACAATGACACAGAGCTTACCAAAACAATAAAAAAGGAACATACTGGGATACCTTGTTGACAAATACAGTGATCCTGTCAAGGATGAGCTCTTGGACATGGCCTCTCTGATGGATCCAAGGTTCCGGACATCCTACATCGACCCGGACAAGGTGGAGAAAGTCAAAAGAAGAGCTGTCAGTGAACTTCTGTCTTTTCCCACTGACAAAAGCACACCACAGCCTGATCCAGTTGGGCAGGTGGACCAGGAAGAGGCAAGGCCTCAACCAGACCCCAAAAGGAAAAAGACCTTAGCAACCTTCTTCAAGAAGAGTGTTGTTGTGCCAACCTCTGACCAGTCGGAAGAAGCTAAAATAGAGACTGAACTGGCAACCTATCTGCTCTTGCCAGACGCAGACCCTGACACTGATCCACTGCAGTGGTGGAAGAGCAACAAATCCAACTTCTCAAGGCTCAGTCACCTGGCCAAGAAATACCTCAGTATCCCTGCAACAAGTGCCCCATCTGAGAGGCTTTTCAGTGTGGGTGGAGGAGTTGTCACATGCAGCAGAGCTTGCCTCAAGCCAGAGGCAGTGGACAGGCTGATTTTTCTTGCCAAAAATGTTTAAATGTTATTGACAGCAACTTAAGCACATATCTCATGTTCTGCACCTCAACCAAAATGTGACTTTTCTTTTCTGTTCATACATTCAGGGACACAAATGGCACGGTTTATTTTTTTAAAGCAAGGTTTGCACTTTATCAATTTCAGTTGGAGTTGATGTATTGTTTATTTTGCACATTTTATACTCTGCTAAATTTTTGTTTACATTAGTATTTTACCCAAGACAGAGGTGTTGCCTCTTTATGTTGTTATTTAAAATTCTATGCAAAGTGCAATTATAGACAGAGTATTTTTTCTGTTTTTGGTTTGAAATATTTTATTCTGCTAAAGGGTAAATGCAGTGCATGTTCATGCCATGTATCCCTGTATGTTGTTGCATTGTTTGGGCAAAAAAATTCACTGTCTAGTTTTACTCAGATTTTAATGTATTTTTAATGCTTTCGAAAATGGTGCTACTCTCAAGGTTAATGTTTGTCTCCTTTTAGTCTCTAGACTACAAAGTGTGACTTAAAACACAGCTGGGACTTTGATTCCAAGAGGGTGTTTATTTATTTATTATTCATCTCAAAAATGGGGGTTACATTTGTCTTGCTTTTGATTAAATAAAAGCAAAATTTGCTTTAAGTTGTCTGCTGTTTGTACTTATTGCTTTTCTTAATAAGTGGGGGGGGAATCGGAAAAAATCGGAAGTCGAATTAAAAAAAATAAAATCGGAGATTTTATTTTTAGGCCAAATCGCCCAGCCCTAGGTTATAATGTCTGCACAGTGCTGAAAATGCATGTTGCTATACTGGTAGTACAGATTGATACTTTTTCGCAACCTTGACCAAGAGAGAATATCTTACCTCATTGTTCCGCCCCCAAGCCATCACTGATATCAGATTATAGCGCACTTACTCTTGAGTCTTATGTCCGTTCGCTTTCACGCGAACTTCAAGACATCTCGCTGGATGAGACTGTACTTTATATTTATCATAGTTTGTGAAATGCACAGCATCGCGGGTCGCACTGTACTGTCAACAGCCCTAGAATCCACACTTTTGACTTTTAGACATGTTTAAACACGAAGTATACAAAGCTTAACTCAGCAGCGCGAGTGTTTTCTGTGGTAAGCTGCGTTAATTTGGTTGCGCAAGTGACTATAAACAGTGGCTCAACGTAATTAATATTCATGAGGTAAGACATGAAGCGCTTTGCACGTGCATCGCATCAGAACCGCTTTTAGAACCGAAACTTACGAATTGTGTGCGGTTCCGGTTCCTTTTAAAAAACGGAACTGGTTCCCAACCCTAAATATTGATCAGTTGATCTGTAACATTACATACTCCCGCTGGGGGGAAAGAGTTGACAGTAAGGGCTGCATGATTAATCGAAAAAAGAATCACCATCTTGATTCATACATAAATGCAATGTTCTTTCTAAATGATGGCGATTCACTTGAATATACAGTATTTCCCTGTATCCAGATGCAGCATTCATGTGTTCACGTATTTACATTATAATCAAGGTGCAATATCAAAAGCGGAGTTGCTTTGAAATTAACTACGTAATGCTTTTTTCCTACCACACTGACTACGCCAAAAGGTAAGATATTAACTTAGATTACACAAACTAAATTCACTGTTTAGACTTACACAAAACGCAGCGTGTTGAGGACAGCTGCTGGGTACCCGCGTTGTAAAAGCAACAAGAACAGCGTATTTACATATTCAGTTACATGTTAACAATTGCAACAGTTTTTATTACAAGAAATATCAAATAAAAGTTAATGTCATTAAAGGCAAGTATTTGTGCGAGTGCCCCGCGCGTGAGGGAATTAGCATAAAGTTATCGTTATAATGTGGAAGCTAATATAGTTATCGTTAATGTTCAGGGCTCCAGACTGCCACCAAATGGTGGCATTTTGCCACCAAAATTCAAGAGTGTGCCACTGAATTTTACATCCAGTCGCACATGTGCGACCAGTAAATCTGACTTTTTTTTGTCATGTGACACTGAATTAAAAACAGCACATTGTACTTTCTGCACCTATCATCAAAGTATGTATTAGTAATACAGTGTATTACTTAGTAGAAATGTGAATATTTGGTTAGCATGTTGATTTACTGTATGTGCCCCTAAATTTTCTGGTTGCGCCCCTAAAATTTTCAGTTGGGGGCCAGTGTGCTCCTAATGAAAAAAGTTAGTCTGGAGCCCTGATGTTATATTTATAATGTAAATGGCCCTTAATTCGTCGAAGTTGAGGGAAAAACATAATAAAATATTGAAAAAAAAAACTCCTATTAGATTACATGTGGGCACACATATTGTACAATAAATTTTATAAAGAGAGGGTGGTGGGGGCCTACGTCAATTTTTTTTAGGAGGCCCCGAATACTCTAGCTACGGCCCTGGGGTATAATAGGTATTAAAGATATCCTAATCCTTTCAGATTTAAGTCCTTTTTTTAGGTCTTTTGTTGTGAGTTTTTGACAAAAAAACGCATTTAATAAAACAGTCTGACATGACACTTAAAAAAGTATAAATTATTAATATATAAATACAACAATAATTAAGGAGACATACCTGGTGAAATTAAATCATCTGCATGATTGTCTTCATCTTTATCGGTGTGATCTTCCTCTTTTGTGGGTTCTGTTTTAATCTTCATCATCAGGTTCCTGCAGTCGATCAGTTTGACTGAACACATCTTCAGTGTGGTCTGCAGGATCTGCTGCTGTTCTCCAGCGTTACAGACAGAATCCAGAGACTCTGTGGAGGTTTGATCAGTAGATTCCTCATCCTGTAAGCCCTGATTACTGTCACACACAGTGTCCTGAGCGTCTGTGGGCTTTGACTCAGTATAAGAGAGTAAAGTGAGACTGAGCTCTGAGTCCTGTGTGTGTCTGGATTTCTCTTCAGAGAGTTTAGAGTCCAGCAGTGGCTGTGGTGTGCGGCTCTGATCTCTGCTCATCCACACTGAATCCAGACATCCATCAGTCACATACACTGAAGATTCACAACAATCCACATCCTGACAACACAACACACACACTCAGTGTAAGATTATAAATTATTTAATGTAAATGACGTTTAAAAGAAAAACACCACCCTTTCTCAATATTTTACCATGTTCTTCTTACCTCACCTTAGACAAATGAATACTAGGGATGCGCGATAATTTGCATGCAATATCATGTGAATCTCTTCAGTAAGGCTGGTTACTTGATTAGTAGTAAATCGCCATCACCTGCTATTCAGGTGGAGCAGCTGTAGTTCATTGACAAGCTGGTCCTTATCGCATAAATATCGGAGGCGATATTTGCATTTAATTAATGCAAAATTGCCCCGATTGTCAGTGAACTACGGTTTTGTGTAGTAAATGCCTCTCCATCTGAAAACAGGTGATGGTGATTTACTTCTAATCACGAAACTGGCTTCACTAAATGTACAATGACAATCAGATGCAAATTATTGTGCATCCCTAATTAATACAGACGTATCTTTTTTAAATGCATACACTTAATCTTTGTACAGCATGTGCATTTGTTAGCATTTAGCCTAGCCCCATTTATTCCATGTTTTCCCTATTTAAAGACTGTTAAGTTAATAAAAATGAAAACTATATTATATGCAGTGATGGGAATAACGGCGTTATAAGTAATTGGCGTTAGTAATTGCGTTATATTTTCAGTAACGAGTAATCAAATAAATGACTGTTTCCCCCGTTATAACGCCGTTATCGTTACTGACATTAAAATGTTGCGCGTTACTAAAATTGATCTCACTGTAGTGATTTTCAGCCGCGTATGCTCACTCTCTCAGCCAAACACTGTTTTTCTCTTGTGTGTGTTGTGATAAACATAACGGATGATGATTGGCTTAATTTCCATCGGAAGCCAACCAGAGGCAGAGTTCACAAAAAGGCCCTCCCACACGCGCAGTCCGAGTCAGAGGAGCGAGCAGCAGTGTTAAAAAGTCTGAGCAACTAGGTCACTTTGTCGCTAAATTTAGCAACTTTCTATCACTTTAGCGACTTTATAGGACAAATCTAGCTATCTTTTTTGGCGTGGTTGGAGACTTTTGTAGACTGACTTGAAAATAAGCGTTGTTTTCTCTTCTCAACAAGCAGTGGTCCTGCTGCTGACTGTGCCCCATCTCAAAGCAGACATGCAGCCCGGTCATCGCGCATCAATCACTCCGAAAACACCAGCGACAGGGCAATGGCAAGTACAACAAGCTCAAAGGAATTTTTTTTTTAAAGTAACGCAGTAATTACTTTTCCTGGTAATTAATTACTTTTATAATAATGTAACGCAGTTACTAACTCAGTTACTATTTGTGAGAAGTAATTAGTAACTATAACTAATTACTTTTTTAAAGTAACGTTCCCAACACTGATTATATGGCGCAGTAATATTGACGGAGGTTTGCGCGAGAGGGGGAGTAGTCAGGACTCTCAGTAGTGGTGATGATACTGCGCTACAAGGTAGAGGTGCACACACCGTTTTGACTGAATGTTTATTATGAAATCCCATAGATATATACACTAGATGTCGCCTTGGAGTTCTAAGCATGCGTCAAAACCTCCGCCATCTCGGAACAGGGGTCTTGTCATAGGAAGTATCTAGGTAAAGCTGCTATCTCCGCCTGTTTTTCGAATTCATGGACGATGCCAGACTTTTGTGCTGCGTATGGATGTTAGGCCTGCTAGCACTATGCATTATAGTTAGAAAAAGTAGATTTTCATAATATTAAAACTTTAATTTTTTTCTTGACTTAATGCTTAATAAATGTATGACTGTTGAAACGAACCAAAAGAAAACCAAGAAAATCGCATTTATGACGATTTATGGTGATTTTATTTCCGTTGACGCTGATGTGGGGCTCCCCTGTTTCAAGATGGTGGCTCTATTTGACGCATTCGGTCCAATGAACTGCTGTAGCCAAGGCGACATCTAGTGTACATATCTATGATGAAATTCAAGAAGACTTGACATAATTTGTGCAGTTAGGGGTTGCCATAATAGCTAATACAAACGCAGTTAACCTCTACAAAACATTTGTTTTAACCCCATGTACAAGAGCTGAATGTGTATGTGGCGCACATGCACTCATGATCTGTATTTACAAATCCATCCAGTAAAACCTTTCATAGAAACTACCAGTAATCAATAAATATAATAATTGTTTAAAAACAACTAATATTACGCTGATAAAAATATGCTGATTTATTTATTCTGCTACTATATTATTACAAAAATGTGTTTACAGTACAGAATATATACAACATAATCTGCTTTGTTTATGTTTATAATAGCTCATAATGTGTTTGCGCGTACTTTTGCTATGTTTTAAATGAAAAAGCAAATACTTAAAAAGTAAGCAAATAATTTCATAAGCTCATGTCCCCACCCCGGGTAAGAAGCCATGTAATAATATTTTCATAAACAATACTCAATACATGGAGCAGTCTAATATGTTTATTATGGTTTGTTCAAATAACACACCAGACCAGGGCCGTGCAGAGACCATTGGAGGGGCAGGTGCTCAAAGAATAAAAAGGGCACTTTGCTCGCTGACACGCAAGCACACAACTGAAACAAATAATAAAGAAATACAGAATAGAAAAATGATTTTAAGTCTAACGTTTTTCTTTATTTTCCTTGCAAATAGAGTGAGACAGAAAAATCTATATAGACTGAGTTTTATATCTATATATTTATGCATTTGGCAGTCGCTTTTATCCAAAACGACTTAAAGTGCATTTCATTTTGTGTTTGTTTGTGTCAACAGTATATGCAGTTTTGAAATTATATGATATTATATATTGCATTGTGACATTAAGATATTACGTTTACAGGCTTGTGTTTTTGTTGTCATATTTAAAATATAATTCTATTCAATTCTAATCCTGTTCGAAATTTGTATACAAAGAGAGTAGCCTACATATTTTAGCTTTTGAATCGTGTTTGTGTTGTGTTTTTGCACACTTTGATGCCTTGATGACAGGGAAATAAAATAATGACATTCATCTCTCCTTTTATTCATTTCATGAAGCCTCTAGTACTTTACTTTATTTTCAGGTAAACTAACTGGTTGCAAAGCTGGAGAGTTTTTGACTGAGTTAATAATTTAGCACGAGTATGGCTATATTACCCAACATCAGCTCCCATTGTCTTTTATCAAAGGCGAGTCCAGGGGCCGTATTCACAAAGAATTTTATCTTACCACTAAGAGTACTCCTAAATCGCACTAAAAGATTTTAGCTAGGAGTTTTCTCTTAAAAGTTATTCACAACGCCTTTCAGACCTACTTTTTAGTAAGGAAAAATGATAACTCCTAAACTAAGAGTGAGTCTTCGTTGCTATGGATGACGTCAATTCTCATGCACGAGCTGACTCGCAATGACCACGGTGATTGGTTGTTAGATGACAGGGCTGTCATGCGGAACATAACGCGGACGCACCAAATCAATTACAACATCGAAATATGTCTGTTTCCTACACAAAATAATAATAGTAATGCCATCGAAATGCATATATAAAAGAAAAGTCGTGAATAAAATTAAATTATATCAAGGTAGCCTAATACCCAAATGAAAACCGACAATTGCCTAATAATAAAAAACGACATTGCATTAACACTTTGATTAATTTACATCCTATTAGCCTAAATAGACTAATTAAAGCAAGGAAATGTTGCCCATATTGAAGAAGCCTAATGTAATAAATAAATGAAGTTGCATTGAACTCGCCAAAACGGAAAAGAAAGCCCAACTGGATGCAGGATCAGCTACTGCTGCTGTCCCAGTTGGTGCTGGAAAAAAGAAACATAATAAAAGGGAAATTCGGCACTGAGATATCAAGCAAAACTAACCGTGAGACGTGGGAGACAGTGATACGCGGGTCAATGTACAAAACAACCGGCACCCGACCAACGTTTTCAAATAACAAAAAAGAAAAAATAAATATACCCGACCCGCTCCCTGGCCCGCATTTTATTTAAAGTTGTAATTGTTTAAAATAGTTAACTGGCATTCTTATTTCAAACGACCCGACCGACCGCGACCCGCATATCATAAAAAACATTTTTTGGATGACTCGTAACCGCAGGCACCCGCTCATTTCGGAACCGAAATGATCCGCGCATCACTGATGGGAGAGGATTTGTTTGCAGATCAATGCAGCATTCCCGCTTATGTCGGGGACCCCGGACGACTGCGAGAGGCGGTGGTATGCATTACAATCGCAGTCAAGGGTTGAGATTGCAGCCTTTAAACGGGCAAGCATGGCAACAGGTTGGCGTACAATATTAAATATATATATCATTATTGTTTCATGTAATTCTAAAAACTTCCTGCTTGTCATGAATGTAATGAATTATGAAACAAATGTCATAAAAATATGCTTACATTAAAGTGTGCTTTTAAGGCAATGCTTTTGAGTTGGTGAAACTGTCCATGTATGTGTTAATCAGCATCTAAGCGATTTTACGATCCTTTGTGAATAGGTCTTAGTGAGTCCTCTCGACTTCTTTTAAGCTGTCCCAGACTTAGGTGCTACTTTTAGGGCTAAAATGCTTCGTGAATTACTTTTAGTGAAAAAAATTAGGAGTCCTAAAGTTAGTAGTGACACGCCCATTATTTTTAGGAGTTGCTCCTAAATTTGCCAGTTAGGAGCTACTTTTAGCCTTAAAATTCTTTGTGAATACGGCCCCAGGAATCGTAAATTCAATATGATACAAAAATTAAGAGTTTTTTTTACCGTATTCATCGGATCTTGCTCTTCCAACAAACTCCGCGTGACAGGTGGATGACATTAGAACAGCGCGAGAGCGATTTGAAATCAAACTCCTCCGTATGATTTCCCGAATATGTCTCGCGGTACTTTGATGTCATGTGCGTTTCGGTTCTTGCATTGCTGCGTGAAGTTGAGCACACCTAAAAACTCGAGACAGCAACCTGTATGAACTCCCGGCAGAACGTCCCTGCCTTTGCTTCATCCATTGTTTTATATGGGAAGAATGTTTTCTTTTCAGCGTGAGAAATGCAATGACGTGTGATGGCTGAAATGCGTGTGTCTCAAGCCGAATGCGTGAGACTTGAGAGCCCTGTTTGCATCTAACGTTCTAGAGATGTTAATACACACAGACAGCAATAAACAAAAGCTGTGCATGCTCTCCTCACGTTGTTCTTGTAAAATAAAAATAATATTACAAGCATACCGCTTCGGTTCAATGCCGGCTCGAGGGGGATCCTCCCTGTACTGCGCACCGTGTCCTGCACGTGTGGACGCTGCTAGCGCTGTGAGCTATCGTCCCTAAAGAGATTGTCCTGTCCAATGAAAGGTCAATACGTCATCATGTGACTAATTTTATTTGCGGCTAAATTATTTTTTATTAATTTTACTAATAGTTAGATTGGGCAGGCCTTCACAAAAGGGCATTTAATTACAAAAAAAGGCCTTGACAAAAAGGGCACTTTGGTCATCCAGGGGTAAAGGGGCAGGTATATAAATAATAAAACCTATAACATGATAAAAACGCCAGAAAAACACTACACTGAAGGGAAAAATAGGGGGAACAGACTTCGACACAACACCTGAAAGGAAAAACGTCACATCACTTACTTCCGCGTTCGAGAAACAGGCGGATACTGCAGCCTTTCTCGTAAATCTCTTCACTTCCAGTACACTTTGAAGCTTGCTGCGAGAGATTTATTTTTGACGTGAGGATAGTAACGTTAATAACTGACAGGACGAAGTAAGAGGATTTTGCACAACAAATCCGTGACAAATCGGATTGCTTCCCGTACTGCGTAGAGCTGAAGATCTTTGCCCGAACCCGACGGGACCCGTCGGGCTTCATTTCTAACATTTTACACGGGCTCGGGGCGGGCTCGGGCTTCCGCTCCGGCTTTGTGAGGTAAATGAGCGGTCAAGTTCAAATAAGTAGCGCAGGATCGCGCTGAATTCATTTACAGTGGATTTAATGATTTTCCTCATCAAAAACATGTAGCCTAATCTTGGTGAGTAGGTTTTTCAATGTATAACTAAGGGGGTTTTCACACCTGCCTTGTTTAGTTCGATTGAATCGTACCAGAGTTCAATTGCTTAGTTGGTGCAGTTCGTTTGGGCAGGTGAGAATGCAGCAATCGAACTCTGGTGCGCACCAAAAGCGGACCAAACAAGCGGACCGAGACCAGCTTGCAGACGCTTTCAAACGAACTCTAGAGCAGTTCGTTTGTGGTGAGAACACGATCCGAGATCAAAGCGACCTAACTGCAAAAGTACTGCGCATTTTGGACTAAACTAGCTGCCGTAGTCAGCTCCGCAGTGCATTATCGGATGAGGAAGTGTTTGTTGACAGTTTTTAATAGCAATATTATCACAATGACAAATCGCGGACATACCTGGAGTTGCGAGGAGGTGCGGGCGGAGCCTCGGAAATTTTTTGTCTTCGCCGTTTGTAGTGCATTAAACTGTTGTTTTCAAGCCGCATCCGCGATTCATTCTGAAAATGAACAGTTTGTCTAGAGTACTGTATACAAACTACGTATAGCAACCACGGAGACATAATTACAGCGCGCAGCCGTCTATCCATGATGTCTGCTGTATTATGCTTCTTTTGTTTACTTCCGGGGGTTCCCCGCACGTTGATTCTGACCAATCGTGAAGCCGTTTAGGAAATACGTTCAAATACATGTGGCCAATGAGTGATGTTGATCTTATCACGAGGCTGAATCTAGCTTCTTATTCGCAGCTTCTTATTGACGCTTGTCGTTCCACCTTAAAAGACGCGACGCTTCCGCGTTAGCAGTTTCTTTTTCACGCACAGCTTAGGGACCGTAGCCCATTATCTCTTATTCGTGCTGTTTTGAGTGATTATGTTTATTTTGTTACTTTGAGAGTAATATACATTTGAAAATAAACAGAATAACAGAGTTATGAAAGAAAATATGGTGTCAGAATGTAAAGATACACTAAATATGTTAATGTAAAATTAAATTGTTAAACGTGTCATCTTTGTATTGCATTAATGAATGATCCCAATATGTATGTCTTTGTGATGTTTGCGTGTGTGTGTGTTTGTGTGTGTGTGTGAGCGCACGCGGGGCGTGCTTGTGTGTGTGTGTGTGTGTGTGTGTGTGTGTGTATGCGCGTGCTTGTGAGTGTGTGTGTGTGTGTGTGTGTGTGCGCGCGCGAGTGTGTATGTGTGCGGGCGCACGTGTGTGTGCTTGCGTGTGTGTGTGTGTGTGTGTGTGTGCGTGCGCGCGCGCGCGAGTGTGCGTGTATGTGTGCGGGCGCACGGGTGCGTGTGTGCTTGCTTGCGTGTGTGCGCGTGTGTGTGTGTGTGTTTGTGTTTGATGTTTGCAGATGACTCTAGAAATGATGAATCTACTACAGAAGTGAGGCTGGCTGCTTCAAACTGTGGAGATGAGAGTAGATTTCCTGAAGAGCCCCTATTACTCCCTCTCACCATTCTCAAATTTGCTGTGCCAGAAAATTTTTCCCACAAGACATCTTCGCCTTAAGCAGTTACAGTAGCACATTTGCTCCGACCTTGCTGTTTTAAAGTATTGAATATTACAATATCCCATAGGGTTTAACAGGGTAACTCTGTAAATACATTTTGTATAATGTACATTATATGCAGTTTTATAGACAGTAGTTCTGTAAAAAGATATCTGTATGTTGGATATCTGTAAATAACTCTCTCACTTGCTTCTTATCTATATTATTTGTTTTAATTTTCAATTTTACATGAAATTTTGCTTTTTTGCCATTTAAGTTTACTGTATGTCTGTAAGTACGAAACTAAAATGAATTTCTTGTGCATGTGTGCACAATTGGCCAATAAAGCTAATTTTGATTCTGATTCTGGTTCTGATACTTATTGTAGCTGTTTACACTTTACAAGACGTTATGACACAACAAAAACTCAATTTTTAATGTCCATTCATTATACAAATTATTGCTTATTACATAGCACTCTGGATTTATTTTAAAGACTCAGTGCATAGTCAGCTCAGTTCTAGGCACTATATCTGAGCTGATTTTTGCGGTGCGTTTAAACTTTCACTGAAGGGTCACACTCAATGCTCTTGTCTATCCTCATGAAAAAATCTTAAAGTTATGGTCCCATAAACTTGCCATTTTTGACAATACAAGTACGGACATTCCATTTTAACCATATTTGAGGTGCTATATCTCAGTTGTCCTCTTGGGTGCGTATAATATTACACTAAAGGGTCACAGTCAGTGCCCCTGTCTATCACCATACCAAACATCAGACTTATTTACAGCAGCATTTTAATGTTATGGTCCTATAAACTTAGAATTTTTGACAATAGTTACAAACACTGCATTTTAACCTAAATTGAGGTGCTATATCCCAGTTGACCTCTGGGGTGCGTTTAATATTTCAATGCAGCCTCACACTAAGTCCCCCAGTCTATCACCACGCCAAAAATCAGACCTATTTACTGCAGCATTTTAAAGTTATGGTCACATAAACTTGCCATTATTTGACAATACAGTTACAGGCATTGCATTTTAACCAAATTTGAGGTGCTATATCTCAGTTGTCCTCTGGGGTGCGTTTAATATTTCAATGCAGCGTCACACTCAGTGCTCCTGTCTATCAATATACCAAATATCAGAATAATTTACCACAGCATTTTTAAGTTATGGTCCCATAAACTTGGGCATTTTTGACAATACAGTTACAGACATTGCATTTTAACCATATTTGTGGTGCTATATCTCAGTTGTCCTCTGGGGTGCGTTTAATATTTCAATGCAGGATCACAGTCAGTGCTCCTGTCTATCACCATGCCAAACATCAGACTAATTTACAGCAGCATTTTAAAGTTATGGTCCCATAAACTTGGCAATTTTGACAATACAGTTAATAGACATTGCATTTTAACCAAATTTGAGGTGCTATATCTCAGTTGTCCTCTGGGGTGCGTTTAATATTTCAATGCAGGGTCACAGTCAGTGCTCCTGTCTATCACCATGCCAAACATCAGACTTATTTACAGCAGCATTTTAAAGTTATGGTCCCATAAACTTGGCATTTTTGACAATACAGTTAATAGACATTGCATTTTAACCATATTTGATGTGCTATATCTCAGTAGTCCTCTGGGGTGCGTTTAATATTTCAATGCAGGGTCACAGTCAGTGCTCCTGTCTATCACCATGCCAAACATCAGACTTATTTACAGCAGCATTTTAAAGTTATCGTCCCATAAACTTGGCATTTTTGACAATACAGTTAATAGACATTGCATTTTAACCATATTTGAGGTGCTATATCTCAGTTGTCCTCTGGGGTGCGTTTAATATTTCAATGCAGAGTCACAGTCAGTGCTCCTGTCTATCACCATGCCAAATATCAGACTTATTTACAGCAGCATTTTAAAGTTATGGTCCCATAAACTTGGCAATTTTGACAATACAGTTAATAGACATTGCATTTTAACCATATTTGAGGTGCTATATCTCAGTTGCCCTGTGGGGTGCGTTTAATATTTCAATGCAGCGTCACACTCAGTGCTCCTGTCTATCAATATACAAAAAATCAGAATAATTTACCACAGCATTTTTAAGTTATGGTCCCATAAACTTGGGCATTTTTGACAATAGAGTTACAGACATTGCATTTTAACCATATTTGTGGTGCTATATCTCAGTTGTCCTTTGGGGTGCGTTTAATATTTCAATGCAGGATCACAGTCAGTGCTCCTGTATATCACCATGCCAAACATCAGACTTATTTACAGCAGCATTTTAAAGTTATGGTCCCATAAACTTGGCAATTTTGACAATACAGTTAATAGACATTGCATTTTAACCAAATTTGAGGTGCTATATCTCAGTTGTCCTCTGGGGTGCGTTTAATATTTCAATGCAGGGTCACAGTCAGTGCTCCTGTCTATCACCATGCCAAACATCAGACTTATTTACAGCAGCATTTTAAAGTTATGGTCCCATAAACTTGGCATTTTTGACAATACAGTTAATAGACATTGCATTTTAACCATATTTGATGTGCTATATCTCAGTAGTCCTCTGGGGTGCGTTTAATATTTCAATGCAGAGTCACAGTCAGTGCTCCTGTCTATCACCATGCCAAACATCAGACTTATTTACAGCAGCATTTTAAAGTTATCGTCCCATAAACTTGGCATTTTGACAATACAGTTAATAGACATTGCATTTTAACCATATTTGAGGTGCTATATCTCAGTTGTCCTCTGGGGTGCGTTTAATATTTCAATGCAGAGTCACAGTCAGTGCTCCTGTCTATCACCATGCCAAATATCAGACTTATTTACAGCAGCATTTTAAAGTTATGGTCCCATAAACTTGGCAATTTTGACAATACAGTTAATAGACATTGCATATTTACAATTTTTGAGCTGCTATATCTCAGTTGCCCTCTGGGGTGCGTTTAATATTTCAATGCAGCCTCACACTAAGTACCCCAGTCTATCACCACGCCAAAAATCAGACCTATTTACAGCAGCATTTTAAAGTTATCGTCCCATAAACTTGGCATTTTTGACAATACAGTTAATAGACATTGCATTTTAACCATATTTGAGGTGCTATATCTCAGTTGTCCTCTGGGGTGCGTTTAATATTTCAATGCAGAGTCACAGTCAGTGCTCCTGTCTATCACCATGCCAAATATCAGACTTATTTACAGCAGCATTTTAAAGTTATGGTCCCATAAACTTGGCAATTTTGACAATACAGTTAATAGACATTGCATATTTACAATTTTTGAGCTGCTATATCTCAGTTGCCCTCTGGGGTGCGTTTAATATTTCAATGCAGCCTCACACTAAGTACCCCAGTCTATCACCACGCCAAAAATCAGACCTATTTACTGCAGCATTTTAAAGTTATGGTCACATAAACTTGCAATTTTTTAACAATACAGTTACAGGCATTGCATTTTAACCAAATTTGAGGTGCTATATCTCAGTTGTCTTTTGGGGTGCGTTTAATATTTCAATGCAGCGTCACACTCAGTGCTCCTGTCTATCAATATACCAAAAATCAGACTTATTTACAGCAGCATTTTAAAGTTATCGTCCCATAAACTTGGCATTTTTGACAATACAGTTACAGGCATTGCATTTTAACCAAATTTGAGGTGCTATATCTCAGTTGTCCTCTGGGGTGCGTTTAATATTTTAATGCAGAGTCACACTCAGTGCTCCTGTCTATCACCATGCCAAATATCAGACTTATTTACCGCAGCATTTTAAAGTTATGGTCACATAAACTTGCAATTTTTTGACAATACAGTTACAGGCATTGCATTTTAACCAAATTTGAGGTGCTATATCTCAGTTGTCCTCTGGGGTGCGTTTAATATTTCAATGCAGCGTCACACTCAGTGCTCCTGTCTATCAATATACCAAACATCAGACCTATTTACAGCAGCATTTTAAAGTTATCGTCCCATAAACTTGGCATTTTTGACAATACAGTTAATAGACATTGCATTTTAACCATATTTGAGGTGCTATATCTCAGTTGTCCTCTGGGGTGCGTTTAATATTTCAATGCAGAGTCACAGTCAGTGCTCCTGTCTATCACCATGCCAAATATCAGACTTATTTACAGCAGCATTTTAAAGTTATGGTCCCATAAACTTGGCAATTTTGACAATACAGTTAATAGACATTGCATATTTACAATTTTTGAGCTGCTATATCTCAGTTGCCCTCTGGGGTGCGTTTAATATTTCAATGCAGGGTCACACTCAGTACTCCTGCCTATCACCACGCCAAAAATCAGACCTATTTACTGCAGCATTTTAAAGTTATGGTCACATAAACTTGCAATTTTTTAACAATACAGTTACAGGCATTGCATTTTAACCAAATTTGAGGTGCTATATCTCAGTTGTCCTTTGGGGTGCGTTTAATATTTCAATGCAGCGTCACACTCAGTGCTCCTGTCTATCAATATACCAAAAATCAGACTTATTTACAGCAGCATTTTAAAGTTATCGTCCCATAAACTTGGCATTTTTGACAATACAGTTACAGGCATTGCATTTTAACCAAATTTGAGGTGCTATATCTCAGTTGTCCTCTGGGGTGCGTTTAATATTTTAATGCAGAGTCACACTCAGTGCTCCTGTCTATCACCATGCCAAATATCAGACTTACTTACCGCAGCATTTTAAAGTTATGGTCACATAAACTTGCAATTTTTTGACAATACAGTTACAGGCATTGCATTTTAACCTAATTTGAGGTGCTATATCTCAGTTGTCCTCTGGGGTGCGTTTAATATTTCAATGCAGCGTCACACTCAGTGCTCCTGTCTATCAATATACCAAACATCAGACTTATTTACAGCAGCATTTTAAAGTTATGGTCCCATAAACTTGGCATTTTTGACAATACAGTTAATAGACATTGCATTTTAACCATATTTGAGGTGTTATATCTCAGTTGTCCTCTGGTGTGCGTTTAATATTTCAATGCAGAGTCACAGTCAGTGCTCCTGTCTATCACCATGCCAAATATCAGACTTATTTACTGCAGCATTTTAAAGTTATGGTCCCATAAACTTGGCAATTTTGACAATACAGTTAATAGACATTGCATGTTTGCAGGTTTTGAGCTGCTGTATCTCGGTTGCCCTCTGGGGTGCGGTTGGTGTTTCAGTGCAGCCTCACACTGGGTGCCCCAGTCTGTCACCACGCCAAAAATCAGACCTATTTACTGCAGCATTTTAAAGTTATGGTCACATAAACTTGCCATTTTTTGACAATACAGTTACAGGCATTGCATTTTAACCAAGTTTGAGGTGCTGTGTCTCGGTTGTCCTCTGGGGTGCGTTTGGTGTTTCGGTGCGGCGTCGCGCTCGGTGCTCCTGTCTATCAGTATGCCAAGCGTCAGACTTATTTACAGCAGCATTTTAAAGTTATCGTCCCATAAACTTGGCAATTTTGACAGTGCAGTTAATAGACATTGCATGTTTGCCATTTTTGGGCTGCTGTGTCTCGGTTGTCCTCTGGGGTGCGTTTAATTATTCAAACCAGGGTCACACTCAGTGCTCCTGTCTATCAATATACCAAAAATCAGAATAATTTACCACAGCATTTTTAAGTTATCGTCCCATAAACTTGGCATTTTTGACAATACAGTTAATAGACATTGCATTTTAACCAAATTTGAGGTGCTATATCTCAGTTGTCCTCTGGGGTGCGTTTAATATTTCAATGCAGGGTCACAGTCAGTGCTCCTGTCTATCACCATGCCAAACATCAGACTTATTTACAGCAGCATTTTAAAGTTATGGTCCCATAAACTTGGCATTTTTGACAATACAGTTAATAGACATTGCATTTTAACCATATTTGATGTGCTATATCTCAGTAGTCCTCTGGGGTGCGTTTAATATTTCAATGCAGAGTCACAGTCAGTGCTCCTGTCTATCACCATGCCAAACATCAGACTTATTTACAGCAGCATTTTAAAGTTATCGTCCCATAAACTTGGCATTTTTGACAATACAGTTAATAGACATTGCATTTTAACCATATTTGAGGTGCTATATCTCAGTTGTCCTCTGGGGTGCGTTTAATATTTCAATGCAGAGTCACATTCAGTGCTCCTGTCTATCACCATGCCAAATATCAGACTTATTTACAGCAGCATTTTAAAGTTATGGTCCCATAAACTTGGCAATTTTGACAATACAGTTAATAGACATTGCATATTTACAATTTTTGAGCTGCTATATCTCAGTTGCCCTCTGGGGTGCGTTTAATATTTCAATGCAGCGTCACACTAAGTCCCCCCGTCTATCACCACGCCAAAAATCCCACCTATTTACTGCAGCATTTTAAAGTTATGGTCCCATAAACTTGCCATTTTTGACAATACAGTTACAGACATTGCATTTTAACCATATTTGTGGTGCTATGTCTCAGTTGGCCTCTGGGGTGCGTTTAATATTTCAATGCAGCGTCACACTCAGTGCTCCTGTCTATCAATATACCAAAAATCAGAATAATTTACAACAGCATTTGAAAGTTATGGTCCCATAAACTTGCAATTTTTTGACAATACAGTTACAGGCATTGCATTTTAACCAAATTTGAGGTGCTATATCTCAGTTGTCCTCTGGGGTGCGTTTAATATTTTAATGCAGCGTCACACTCAGTGCTCCTGTCTATCAATATACCAAACATCAGACTTATTTACAGCAGCATTTTAAAGTTATCGTCCCATAAACTTGGCATTTTTGACAATACAGTTACAGGCATTGCATTTTAACCAAATTTGAGGTGCTATATCTCAGTTGTCCTCTGGGGTGCGTTTAATATTTTAATGCAGCCTCACACTCAGTGCTCCTGTCTATCACCATGCCAAATATCAGACTTATTTACTGCAGCATTTTAAAGTTATGGTCCCATAAACTTGGCAATTTTGACAATACAGTTAATAGACATTGCATTTTAACCATATTTGAGGTGTTATATCTCAGTTGTCCTCTGGTGTGCGTTTAATATTTCAATGCAGAGTCACAGTCAGTGCTCCTGTCTATCACCATGCCAAATATCAGACTTATTTACTGCAGCATTTTAAAGTTATGGTCCCATAAACTTGGCAATTTTGACAATACAGTTAATAGACATTGCATATTTACAATTTTTGAGCTGCTATATCTCAGTTGCCCTCTGGGGTGCGTTTAATATTTCAATGCAGCGTCACACTAAGTCCCCCCGTCTATCACCACGCCAAAAATCCCACCTATTTACTGCAGCATTTTAAAGTTATGGTCCCATAAACTTGCCATTTTTGACAATACAGTTACAGACATTGCATTTTAACCATATTTGTGGTGCTATATCTCAGTTGGCCTCTGGGGTGCGTTTAATATTTCAATGCAGCGTCACACTCAGTGCTCCTGTCTATCAATATACCAAAAATCAGAATAATTTACAACAGCATTTGAAAGTTATGGTCCCATAAACTTGCAATGAACTATTAAACGCACCCCAGAGGACAACTGAGATATAGCACCTCAAATTTGGTTAAAATGCAATGCCTGTAAATGTATTGTCAAAAAATGCCAAGTTTATGTGACCATAACTTTAAAATGCTGCTGTAAATAGGTCTGATGTTTGGCATGGTGATAGACAGGAGCACTGAGTGTGACGCTGCATTGAGTTATTAAACGCACCCCAGAGGCCAACTGAGATATTGCACCTCAAATATGGTTAAAATGCAGTGTCTGTATCTGTATTGTCAAAAATGCCAAGTTTATGGGACCATTACTTTAAAATGCTGCTGTAAACTATTCTGATTTTTGCTATGGTGATAGGCAGGAGCACTGAGTGTGACTCTGCATTGAGATATTAAACGCACCCCAGAGGCCAACTGAGATATTGCACCTCAAATTTGGTTAAAATGCAGTGTCTGTAACTGTATTGTCAAAAATGCCAAGTTTATGGGACCATAACTTTAAAATGCTGCTGTGGATTATTCTGATTTTTGGTGTGGTGATAGGCAGGAGTACTGAGTGTGACCCTGCATTGAAATATTAAACGCACCCCAGAGGGCAACTGAGATATAGCACCTCAAATTTGGTTAAAGTGTAATTACTTTAACTGTCTAGTCAAAAATGGCAAGTTTATGGGACCATAACTTTAAAATGCTGCAGTAAATTATTCTGATGTTTGGTATGCTGATAGGCAGAAGCATTGAGTGTGACGCTGCACTTAAATATTAAACGCACCCCAGAGGGCAACTGGGATGTAGCGCCTCAGGTTTGGTTGAGGTGTAATTACTTTGGCTGTCTAGTCAAAAATGGCAGGTTTATGGGACCATGGCTTTGAGGTGCTGCTGTGGGTGGGTCTGATGTTTGGTGTGCTGATGGGCAGGGGCATTGGGTGTGGGGCTGCATTGAAATATTAAACGCACCCCAGAGGCCATCTGAGATATTGCACCTCTAATTTGGTTAAAATGCAGTGTCTGTAACTGTCTTGTCAAAAATGGCAAGTTTATGGGACCATAACTTTAAAATGCTGCTGTAAATTATTCTGATTTTTCCTATGGTGATAGACAGGAGCACTGAGTGTGACTCTGCATTGAATTATTAAACGCACCCCAGAGGCCAACTGAGATATTGCACCTCAAATTTGGTTAAAATGCAGTGTCTGTAACTGTATTGTCAAAAATGCCAAGTTTATGGGACCATAACTTTAAAATGCTGCTGTAAATTATTCTGATTTTTGGTATGGTGATAGGCAGGAGTACTGAGTGTGACCCTGCTCTGAAATATTAAACGCACCCCAGAGGCCAACTGAGATATAGCACCTCAAATTTGGTTAAAGTGTAATTACTTTAACTGTCTAGTCAAAAATGGCAAGTTTATGGGACCATAACTTTAAAATGCTGCTGTAAATTATTCTGATTTTTACTATGGTGATAGGCAAGAGCACTGAGTGTGACCCTGCATTGAGATACTAAACGCACCCTAGAGGCCAATTGAGATATTGCACCTCAAATATGGTTAAAATGCAGTGTCTGTAACTTTATTGTCAAAAATGCCAAGTTTATGAGACCATAACTTTAAAAAGCTGATGTAAATTATTCTGATTTTTGCTATGGTGATAGGCAGGAGCACTGAGTGTGACCTTGCATTGAGATATTAAACGCACCCCAGAGGCCAACTGAGATATTGCACCTCTAATTTGGTTAAAATGCAGTGTCTGTAACTGTCTTGTCAAAAATGGCAAGTTTGTGGGACCATGGCTTTAGAATGCTGCTGTAGATTATTCTGATTTTTGGTGTGCTGATGGGCAGGAGCATTGAGTGTGACGCTGCATTGAAATATTAAACGCACCCCAGAGTGCAACTGAGATATAGCACCATAAATTTGGTTCAAATGCAGTGTCTGTTACTGTATTGCGAAAAATGCCAAGATTATGGGACCATATCTTTAAAATGCTGCTGTAAATAAGTCTGATGTTTGGCATGGTGATAGAAAGGGGCACTGAGTGTGACCCTGCATTGAAATATTAAACGCACCCCAGAGGGCAACTGGGATATAGCACCTCAAATATGGTTTAAAATGCAATGTCTATTAACTGGATTGTCAAAATTACCAAGTTTATGTGACCATAACTTTAAAAAGCTGCTGTAAATAAGTCTGATTTTTGGCATGGTGATAGACGTTTGGACTCAGTGTGACCCTGCATTGAAATATTAAACACACCCCAGAGGGCAACTGAGATATTGCATCTCAAATATGGTTAAAATGCAGTGTCTGTAACTGTATTGTCAAAAATGCCAAGTTTATGGGACCATAACTTTAAAATGTTCCTGTAAATAAATCAGATTTTTTCACGAGGATAGACAGCAGCACTGGGTGTGACCCTGTAGTGAAAGTTTAAAACGCCCCCCGGGAAACAGCTCAGATATAGTGCCAACAACTCAGCTGACAATGCAATTCGTCTTTAAAGTAATTTGAGAGTGCTATGTAATGAGAAATAATTTGTTTAATAAATGCACATTGAGTTTGATGTTGTGTCATTACGTCTTGTAAAGTATAAACAGCTACAATAAGTATCAGAGAACCAGAATCAAAATAAGCTTTATTTGCCAATTATGCACACTTGCACAAGAAATGTATTTTAGTTTGGTACTTACAGACAAACAGTATATAGATAAACAGCAAATAGCAACATTTAATGTAAAATTAGAAATTAAAACAAATAATATAGATAAGAAGCAAGTGAGAGAGTTATTTACAAATATCTATAAGTACTGTATATAAAACTGTATATAATGTATATTGTACTGTGTATTTACACAGTTAACCCTATTAAACCCTAGTGTGGGATATTGCACTATACAATACTGCATTTTAAAACAGCAAGGTCGGAGCAAATGTGCTACTGTAACTGCTTAAGGTGAAGATGTCTTGTGGAAAAAAAATTCTGGCACAGTAAATTTGAAAATGTTGAAAGGGAGTGATAGGGGCTCTTCAGGAAATCTACTCTCATCTCCACAGTTTGAAGCAACAGGCTCTCTAAGCTTCTGTATGTATAGATTAATCATTTCTAGAGTCATCTGCAAACTTCAAACAAACACGCATTAGCAAGCACGCACCCGCGCACACACACTCGCACACGCGTGCGCGCCGCACGCACACACACACACACACACACGCCCGCGCACACACACACAACCCGCGCGGCCCCACACACATACACACCCTCGCGCACTCTCTCTCTCTCTCTCTCTCTCTCTCACACACACACACACACACACACACACACACACACACACACACACACACACACACACACACCCGCGTGCTCACACACACACAAATGCACGCACCCGCGAGCACACGCATACTCGCAAGCACGCCCGCGCGCGCGCACACACACACACACACACACACACACACACACACACACACACACAGACGCACATACACACACACGCATATCCACACACACACACACACACACGCAAGCACCCACCCACACAAACATCACAAAGACATATATATTAAGATGATCCATTAATGCAATCCAAAGATGACACGTTTAACAATGTAGATTTACAACATGTTGGTGTGTCTTTGCATTCTGACTATCCGTGTTCTTTCGTGACTCTGTTATTCTGTTTATTTTCAAATGTATATTACTCTCACAGTAACAAAAGAAACATGATCACTCAAAACAGCACGAATAAGAGATATTGCGCTACGGTCCCTAAGCTGTGCGTGAAAAAGAAACTGCAAACGCGGAAGGGTCGCGTCTTTTAAGGTGGAACGAAAAGCGTCAATAAGAAGCTGCGAATAAGAAGCTAGATTCAGCCTCGTGATCTTATCACATGACAGAATTTTGGTTCGTTTCAATTGGTGCGGATCAGAGCACTCAGTGTGGTGTGAAATGGAACCAAATCTGCTAAAAAAGTTACAATGTAACATTTTTTGCTTTTGGTCCGGACCAAATGAACCGAATTACAGATGTGAAAACGCCCTAAATATGAATCGAGTCTTACATAATTTAGACAGAGGATATAGACTAATGTGTTTTATATTCTTGTACTCAATAAAAAAAAAAAACAGTGGTGTAGTCTACGTGATACGCAGGTATACGCCGTATACCCACTAGAAATTGTTTCTTTGTCTTTAGTACTATTCGGACGGGATTCGTTTTACATAGGGAGGTGGGGTAAAGCAAGTTTTTATCAGAGCTTCTCTGTGATTTTAGTCCAGTCCGAATGCTCTATGTCAGTAATCATTACGGACAATGTCAGTAAAGATTACGGCGTCTTTTACCTTCTGTAAAAAGGTCCGGAGAAATTACCTCAGGTAATACTAATCCAGTGCGAATAGACCAGCTGTAAATATCCACGTAAATCGCGTCATTTCCTTTCAATTTGCGGGTTTCTTTTAAATATAGAAGCGCTTAAAGAAGCATTTACTTGCGTTCTAGACGGGAAACAAGTCAGTGGCAGGTCAGTTTCTGAATAAAACACGACACAAACTTTAAAAAAAAAAAGTCAAATTCACTTCTCAGATTCGCGGAACTGTTTACGAAACTGACGTTCTCCCCAAACTGAAATTAATCACAGTGTTTCGCGTTTTCCTTGTCTGTTTCATGTTGTTTGCACATCTGATATCAAGAGGCAAGGTAACGTGCACGTGAAGACGAGAGGTGACGCGCTGCGCAAAGGAGTTACCCCTCCCACTTCTGAATGTTTTACTGAGATTTCTAATCCCGTCCGAATTGACCATTAATATTACCGACGTCCTGTGGTAAAATTACATTACGCCATCTACCCCTGTAAAACTAATCCCGTCCGAATAGGGCTTTTGTTTCAACTTCCAAGTGGCGTGTAGATTATTAGTCATGAATAAATAATGTTAAAACCTGTGTAAATTTCTCATTCTTGACAAAAGCTGTGTGTGTGCGCACATTTAAATAATGTCGGGCTGTAAACGGGTTCGGGCTTTTAAAAAGCTGTCAATCTAAATGTACGTTCGGGTTCGGGCTGCATTCTGTCGGGCTCCGAACATTTCGGGCCTAACTTTTAAGGCCCGATTACAGCTCGGCTTTGCAGCGAAAGTAAAACTCGAGCGCGCGCTCAAACGCAATTTAAATACCCGATGCCTTAATTTCATACACCACAATTACCCATCCAATACTGTGATAGAATGCATAAGCATTGAAATATATATTTCCTCCCTATAAGTCAAGATAGCCCGACGGGCAGGGGCGGGGATGCATTTTGATAGCCCGACTACAAAGCACATTAGCCCCGGGACGTCAGGCTAGCGATTTTGCGAGCCCTATAGTTGAGGTAAGAACCAGAACATAGTAAAATACTTAATAACGGTGTTTTTTCTTTAAGCTGTACAAACCTCTCTCTTCACTCCTTCATCTCCTCTCAGCTTTGCCTCCAGTAACGCCACCTCTTTCTTCAGCTGCGAGATTTCTGTGATGAAATCATCAATATCCAGCATGGACATATCAGTTCCTACTGACTTACAGCACATCGCGTTCACATCTCTCATCATCAACATCTCAACACTAAAATACACCGAGACAAGACAACACTTAACACGCAAACTCTTTCTTTCTTTAGTTGGTTTATCGGTGGACTAAAGAACTTCAGATCGTCTGAGAAGGGTCTGGCTGCAGACTACGGGCGAGTGGAGCTCCACAGGAAACACGTGACCTCCAGTAGCGGGCGAGCGGAAATGCGTCACCTAATCTTCACGCATAATAAAAGTAGTTTAAAAAAATTGGGTTTTTTTATTAAATGCTTGAAAGAACAGAAAAAGAAACAAACACAAATTGTCATCATTGTCATATAACAATAAAATAATATGCCAGAGTCCAACAGTCTTTCAGTCCAGATTAAGTGATACAGCCATTGTTCTAATAACTTTCAGGTTTTTAGAAAATTCAAAATACATCTCATGTTTAAAAAAAAAAGGGGGTTGCACTTTGAAAATGTACATTTATGAATGTGAACTTTGACTAACAGAAACATAAGGTTTATGAAATATATTTTTTTCTTTCACATTCATGAAAGCCAAAAATAACATTTCTGTATGTACATTTAAAATTATGATACATAACATTTTATATAGTCACAAAATGTCAGTGTGTGATAGTTAAAATAATTGTACCGAAGCGGTATACTAAGCTTTTACGGTTTTTATGACACGAAGGGGCTGAATGCTTTCTCTCCAGCAATTTGCACTAGACATTTAAACATAGCAGTGGAATTAAAACCCATATTTTGAGTGCCTCTGCCTTTTGTTCATGTTTGTTTTTAACTATAACGTTACAGTTCAACTACCAATGTAACACTCCATACATTTTATAAAGTAAACGAGTGATTCTCTGAATTGGGTGCCCTTTAAGTCCCCCAAACTTACTTCAAAGATTTTTAATTAAAGGAAATCACAAAATGCATTTTAACACTGTCAATTAATAGAACCAGGTGCCTTTGCATTATAATGCAACAAAAAATGCTTTTATTTTATTTTAATTTATAGATATGGGTTGCCTAAGTAGTAGACAACAAGCATACTTGCATGTCCTCACTAACCATCATTACATTTTCATTGAATATCAAACACATAAAAACTGCAATTAATGCAAAATAGTTACTGCTAATTTAATCATACATGGGTTTACTTTAACTAAAATATACATATGTATATAAAAATGCATTAATTATATATGAAATTGCAATATTTATACACGTCCTCCAGTTTGTTTTCAACCCCGTCACGCCATACTATTTACCCCCCTATAAAAAATAACGGATCAATCCCTGTGGCATCACACCCAGAAAGTGATATCACACAAGTCTCTTGAAGAACATGCTGCAAAGAAAGGCAAGTGTCAGAATCTTTTCTTACATTTATTTCATGCTTTTCACTGTCAGATTAAGATTGTCAGGCTCAACATTTCAACTCTGTTGTATTACTAAATGATAGTAAACAATGGTTTAAGAAAAATTAAATAATATTTTTGCAAAACATTAAACTTGTATGATTTCCTAAATGCCATGTGATGCTACTGTCTTAGTTAAGTACGGAGTTACAGCTACTGTTAGGCAAAAACTTCAACCCCGTCACATTCAACCCCGTCACATTTTTATTATAACAGGGTTGAATCGTTGTGACGGGGTTGAAAATTTGACACTGTTTAGTAGAGTACTCAATTGTAGACTTGTTATATTGTTATGTGACCTGTTAGAAATAATCGATTATGGTATTTTATGTTCAATAAAACCAAATTGAAAGATCGATTGATGTTTTTGATCAATTAATCCTTAATTCTTTTGATTTAATGTTAAATACTTATTAAAATGTTTGTTTGTTTTTGCCAACTTTAATAAAATACAATTTTATTGAATGTGATATCATTAATTTTACAGGTAAGAAATCCATGCTATATTAAATGATGATCATCACTTCAACCCTGTTATCATTTTCAACCCCGTTATGCTGAGTTCAACCCTGTTATTTGATAATTTTTATTAATATTTTGGTGATGAAACGACAAATTAGGTCAATGTTTGTTTTGCTGTGTGCAGAATTTATAGGACAGTCTGAAAAAATATGAAAGCCTGATTAAATTCTAATGTTAATGCATATTTTGTGATAAGATATGAAGACCAATGTTAGATACAGTTTTCATGACCTGATTTGGTATTCAAATGGTGAGTATTAAAAAAAATTCTACATGCAATAAATGATATCAAACAAGGGACATCTCATTGAAAAGCTTCTACAAGAATTTACTTGAAAATCGTTTTAAATCATATTTAAACAGGGTCCAAGTCCAAGTGGAAAAAACACTCAATATTGATTAGAATTTCATGCCTGAGGTGGGAAAATGTATTTTCTTAAAGGTTTGACTAATCCACTATCACATGAAATGAACAAAAATATAACTATTTAAGGTATATATTCTAAAAAAAGTATGACCCAAAAGGCACCCATCTCAGAGAATGACTCAAACATTATGTTGTGATATTCAGATGTGAACATCAAATGAATGAATTTATATTAAAATGAAAACTATAAACAAAATTAATTTAGAAATCAGAATTTTGCATTTAAAGCTAAATAACAACATGAGTCATCCCAGGGTTATGGATGTGACATTTGTAGTGAAAACTCAATAGAATGCAGTCATTACCAATACATTTAACAACCTTTTTAAAGTTTTCTAAATATCAAATGTTAAGAGTCCAGACAACCGCTATCAGTCTATACTTAAATTTTCTATTTTAGATGAGGGAATCATGTATGCATTTTGGTTGTGACAAAAAGGACACTGGTTTTGGGAGACAATACACTGTAAGAATTCTATAAATTAAAAGGCATTACCCAGGAGCAATAATACCCCCAAAAATGGGGAAGGGATGGATCTTCAATGAACAAACTATATTTAAACCATGTATGTATTGACATATGAGATACCAGTGTGATTAAAAACGTTACTTTTCGTGATAAGTTTGACATTTGCAAGGAATTGCTCATATACAAATCAGCTACAGTGAAAAAATGAAGAGTCCACAATTTTCCCAATTTTAATTGTTTTTGAGTAAATACAAAAACCATCTTTTGCTTTTTTAACAATATACATGAACTTAAAGTGACCACAAGTGTTAAAGTAAAGACACACTGTGCCTGCACACACACACACACACACACACACACACACACACACACACACACACACACACACACACACACACACACACACACACACACACACACACACCTATTCTGTCTATTGGCGCTTTTCCATTGCATAGTACCCCACGGTTTGGTTTAGTTTGGGTCGGGTCAGCTTACTTTTGGGAGCTTTTCCATTGGGATCACCTCGTAGTACCCGATACTTTTTTTCGTACCACCTCGGTTGGGGTTCCAAGCGGCCCGAGCTGATACCAAACGTGACGCGTAAACACTGTAGTTCACTGATTGGTCTGAGAGAATCGTCATCGGCGCCGTCATCCTATTATGTAAAATATTAGCTTTAGCTTAAGCTTGCTGCTAGCTTGCGCTGTCTCGAGCAAACATGTTGTCATCTGTGCTCTGTTTTAAGTTTCCAAACACCCTTTTAGCGATTAAAAACATCCACAGGTTGTGAATCCGGAACACATAACAGTTTTTTCCAGACTTGCAGTTTGTGGCGGCACATTCGCGACGTGCACGTCAGTATTATTTATGCTTTAATGCAACTTCATTGAGGCTCAGCGGAGCGCCGTCGACAGACGCCACGGGTGTTTGAACAGAAACTGTTATGTGAGACAGAGGTAGTTATAAACGCGATGTGCAAAGTAAACTTCTATTTGTGGTGGCCAATTTTAATTTTGTGGCGGCACGTTCGCGACGTGCCATCAGTATTATTTATGCTTTAATGCAACTTCATTGAGGCTCAGCGGAGCGCCGTCGACAGACGCCACGGGTGTTTGAACAGAAACTGTCATGTGAGACATACGTAGTTAAACGCGATGTGCAAAGTAAACATCTATTTGTGGTGGCCAATTTTAATTTTGTGGCGGACTGATAAATAAATAAATGTATGGGAATGTACAAGGACGCTCTCTCTTGTATGATGTCACAGCCGTATGCAGCGCAAATATAACGACACGCCTATAATTCCTCCCACTGCGAAGTGATACTAAACTCAATTAAAAAGCTAACCACGCCAAAGTGAGGTGAGCTGACCCGACCCAAACTAAACTAAACCGTGGGGTACTATGCAATGGAAAAGCGCTGTATGAAGCAATTCCAGTAGCCAGGGTGGTCATCTGAGGAGTAAAACCCCAAAAGCACTCCATGTTGTTCATTTTCCCAGAAGCCAGCCAAATAGTGTCACGGTAGGAAAATCCATTGTTTTCCTCCTTGTCATGTTTGTGTGTGTGTGTTGTTCACTTACCCCTGCCATGTGCTCGTTAGAGCAATCCCTTTCACCTGTGTGTTGATTGTCTCGCTCCAGCTGTTCATCATTACATCATCTCCATATATACTCACCTGACTTTCTGTTCCCTGCCAGATTCTTATGTTTGCTCAGTCTCCGTGTTGCTTGGTTGTTTCGTGTGCTCTGGATTACGTGTTACAGTTGGATGTGTATTGTCGTCGTCGTCGTGTGGATGTTCCGTGTCAGCCTGGATTTCACCACTGCTCACCACTCCACCAACGTCGCACTCAAATCACCAACTTCCACCGTAGTCATCGTCACCATTGCCTTCAACAACACCGGACTGGATTACTTCCGCATTGACTCTGAATACTCCCTCTTTGTTTACATTTAATAAACATTGTTATATTTTTCACCTGCGTTTGCTTCCGTCTCTTACAAGTCATTACAGAAGAATCTGGCCAACATGGAAGCAGCAGGAGAACAACCAAGGTCCGCTTTGGAGGGGTTTCTCCAGCGATCTCTGGCCCGTTTGGATCATCAGGATATAGCCATTGAAGACATGCGGAAGGCCGTCCAGGCAATGGTGGCAAAGGTTTCCGAGCTCTCTCAGCGATCTCATAACATCACGCCTCTCACTGCGCCACCCATACCGCCCGCATCATCATCACCTCCAGGGGGTAGTTTCAACCCGGAACCGAGACTTCCTATCCCGGAGAAGTATTCTGGTGAGCCCAACTATTGCCGTACTTTTCTCTCTCATTGTTCTTTGCATTTCGCCCAACAGCCCCAGTCATTTCTCCTCGAAGAGACGAAAGTGGCCTTCACTCTCTCCCTACTCACAGGCAAGGCTGCCCTCTGGGGAACGGCGGTATGGGAAAACAAGGACAACTGTTGCTCCTCGTTCGCCTCGCTTTCCGAAGAGATGAAGAGGGTTTTCGATCGCTCCGTCGCCGGGAAGGAGGCCGCCCGTCTCCTCACAGAACTCAGGCAGGGGGAGCGGTCGGTCTCGGACTATGCCATCGACTTCCGGACCCTGGTGGCGGAGTGCAGGTGGAACGAGGAGGCGCAGTGGGATCAGTTTCTGCATGGGTTGGCGGATCGGATCCAGCGAGAGATCGTTACGGCGGAGTTACCTACCTCTCTTAATGGGCTGGTGGATTTGGCGATCCGGGTTGACGCACGCCTGTCCATTTCAGCCAGAAGAAGGACTCACGCCACGTCCCAGTTGAGAGGGGAAGATGCAGGTCCATCTCAGATCCGGAGCCCATGCAGATGGGTCGAGCTCGGTTACCCCGGGAGGAGAGAATGCGGCGGAGATCCCTGGGACTTTGCATGTACTGTGGCGAGCTGGGTCACCAATGTCATCGGTGCCCGGTAAAAGGACCACGCCCGATAGCTAGGCAGAGGCTACTATCGGGCGGGATCTCCGCACAGAAGACCTCTATGACATCTATCTTCCTCCCGGTGAGACTACGGTGGTCCACGAAGTCACACACTGGGCACGCTCTTCTGGATTCAGGGGCGGAGGGCAATTTCATCGATAGCTCTCTGGCACGTAAGCTTCAGCTACAGTTCATTCCACTCACCCACCAGATTGAGCCCTTCGCCCTCAATGGACATCCATTACCCACTATCAAGCACACCACAGCACCCATTACACTCATCACATCACATCTGGGAACCACACCATTTTGAGTACTGCGTGATGCCTTTCGGTCTCACGAACTCGCCGGCAGTCTTTCAAGCACTCGTTAATGACGTGTTGCGAGACATGGTAGATCAGTTCATATATGTTTACCTGGATGACATATTGATTTTTTCTTCGTCTCTCCAGGAACATTTGCAACACGTACGACGAGTGCTTCTGCGGTTGCTAGAGAATGGGCTTTTTGTCAAGGCGGAGAAATGCGTTTTTCATGCACAGTCTGTTTCTTTTTTAGGACACATCATTTCGACTGAGGGTGTTCGCATGGATCCTGAGAAAGTTAAGGCTGTGGTAGATTGGCCATCCCCAGAGTCTCGCAAGGCCCTGCAGAGATTTCTGGGGTTCGCCAATTTTTACCGGCATTTCATTCGCAATTTCAGCCAACTAGCCGCACCTCTGACCGCTTTGACCTCCCCTGGTTTGACGTTCAGGTGGTCAGATGCAGCTGAGGTTGCGTTTGACAAACTGAAAAGCTGCTTTGTTTCAGCTCCCATTCTCGTTACCCCTGATCGTTTACGTCAATTCATAGTGGAGGTCGACGCGTCAGAGGTGGGGGTAGGAGCAGTGTTGTCCCAGCGCGCATCCTCAGACGGAAAGGTTCATCCTTGCGCGTATTATTCTCATCGTTTATCTCCTGCGGAAGTTAACTATGACATTGGCAATCGAGAGTTGTTGGCGGTCAAGCTAGCACTGGAAGAATGGCGTCACTGGCTTGAAGGGTCGGGTGTACCTTTCATTGTATGGACGGACCATAAGAATCTCGAATACATTAGAACCGCCAAAAGACTTAACTCCAGGCAGGCTCGGTGGGCATTGTTTTTCGGTCGTTTCGATTTTACACTTTCTTACCGGCCGGGTTCCAGAAACATCAAACCCGATGCTTTATCCCGTCTTTTTGAGCGTTCCGATAGTACTGCTACTCCGAGCCCATTTTACCGGAGAAAATCATTATCTCCGCGCTCAGATGGGAGGTCGAATCGAAGCTTTTGACAGCCTTAGAAGGGGTAACGCCCCCGGCTTGCTGCCCACCGAACCGTTTATTTGTGCCGGAAGGGTTACGGTCAGACGTCCTCCAGTGGGGTCATGGTTCCAGTGTTGCTTGTCACCCAGGGGTTAGTAGAACTAGGTTTCTAGTCAAGCAACGATTTTGGTGGCCTGGTATGGCTCGTGACGTCCACGACTTCGTCTTGGCTTGTTCGGTTTGTGCCGTTGGTAACCCTTCCAATCGTCCTCCAGATGGGTTACTTTTGCCGCTGTCTGTCCCTTCGAGACCCTGGTCCCACATATCGCTAGATTTCATTACCGCCCTCCCACCCTCTAAGGGTAATACGGTGATTTTGACCGTAGTGGACCGGTTCTCGAAGGCGACTCATTTCATTCCCTTGCCCAAATTACCATCAGCCAAGGAAACAGCGGTAGCTGTCATTGACCACGTCTTCCGTATACATGGCCTCCCGACAGATGTGGTCTCTGACAGGGGTCCCCAGTTTGTGTCCAAATTTTGGCGAGAGTTCTGCAAATTGCTAGGGGCGACTGTTAGCCTTTCGTCCGGGTTTCATCCCCAGAGCAACGGTCAAACCGAGCGAGCCAATCAGGACGTCGAAAGGGTGTTGCGATGTCTGGTTTCCAAGAATCCTTCGTCCTGGTGTCAGCAACTCTCAATTGTGGAGTACGCACACAATTCTCTGCCGGTGTCATCTACGGGCATGTCTCCATTTAAGTGTAGTTTAGGGTACCAACCACCTAATTTTGTCAGTACTGAATCCGAGGTGTCGGTCCCCTCCGCAAACGCACTAGTCCAGAGGTGTCACCGCACCTGGACCAGAGCTCGCAGAGCTCTGCTCCAGGCAAGGTCGCGCACCAAGGCTAAGGCCGATCGCCACCGGTTGAAGCCTCCCCGATACGTCGTCGGTCAAA
The DNA here is from genome assembly GCF_027580225.2 of Misgurnus anguillicaudatus. NCBI lineage: Eukaryota > Metazoa > Chordata > Actinopteri > Cypriniformes > Cobitidae > Misgurnus > Misgurnus anguillicaudatus. The sequence continues at coordinate 10,123,777 of NC_073356.2, forward strand.
GAGTGTGGCTTTCAACCCAGAATATTCCGATGCGTTCCGTCTCGAATAAACTTGCTCCCAAATTTATTGGCCCGTTTTCTGTTACCAAGATCATTAATCCGGTAACAGTGCGTCTTAGCCTTCCTCCTGCGTACAGGAGGGTTCACCCCGTCTTTCACGTTTCCAAAATTAAACCGGTGATTTTTTCCCGTCTTAATCCGCCTGCCCCGGTTCCCCCTCCGCCTCGTATCGTTAATGGGGAGACCACTTATTCGGTTAACCGTATTCTGGACTCCAGACGGAGGGGACGCGGATTTCAGTACTTGGTGGATTGGGAAGGTTACGGTCCGGAGGAGAGAAGGTGGGTTCCTGCTCGGGACATACTGGATCACCGCCTTATTGATGAATTCAATCAACAGGTAAAGCAGGCTGGGAACGCCGAGGGGCGTTCCTAGGGGAGGGGGTACTGTCACGGTAGGAAAATCCATTGTTTTCCTCCGTGTCATGTTTGTGTGTGTGTGTTGTTCACTTACCCCTGCCATGTGCTCGTTAGAGCAATCCCTTTCACCTGTGTGTTGATTGTCTCGCTCCAGCTGTTCATCATTACATCATCTCCATATATACTCACCTGACTTTCTGTTCCCTGCCAGATTCTTATGTTTGCTCAGTCTCCGTGTTGCTTGGTTGTTTCGTGTGCTCTGGATTACGTGTTACAGTTGGATGTGTATTGTCGTCGTCGTCTTCGTGTGGATGTTCCGTGTCAGCCTGGATTTCACCACTGCTCACCACTCCACCAACATCGCACTCAAATCACCAACTTCCACCGTAGTCATCGTCACCATTGCCTTCAACAACACCGGACTGGATTACTTCCGCATTGACTCTGAATACTCTCTCTTTGTTTACATTTAATAAACATTGTTATATTTTTCACCTGCGTTTGCTTCCGTCTCTTACAAGTCATTACAAATAGTCTTTGAAAACTTGCTGCACTGTAGGCGGCTGCACACAGAGATGGTTTAAGGTTTTCTGTAAATTCCCCGGGGTCTCTCTGACAGTCTATTCCAATTCACTACACCTGTTTAGTATCAAAACACAATCATAACAGCATATTAAGTGACACAATTCAGACAATGAATTAACACATATTTAACAGTCAAAAATGTCATGTTATGGAAATGAAAGGAAGTATGATTAACATAATAGCCTAATTGTTATACCCACAAAAAACAAAATGGAGCAACCACACTTTTTGAACTCACTATAAGGCCAGCTGAAGTGTTCCTTGTGCTGAAAATGCTCCTGGCTGTTGTGGGATTTGATTTTGTTTTATTAATCGTGCTGTTTATAATCTTAATTTATGTGTATTGTTACGACAATGATTTCTGTGCTGAGTACAAGAAAGTTGTCTGTATGGTTTCGGTTGGGGGAGGAATCAGCAAACGCTGATAACAGAGCCCTGAAGGGAAAACACACAGAACAGATGGTTTCAATAAACAAGTTGTTTGCTTTATAACTATGTTATATTTAGAGAAAGTGAAAATTAGTATGTTTAACTAATGAATGCATTTAACCAATTCATGAACAATGGAGTATTGTTGTGTTGTTGATTAATTATGTTTTACATATTTACTGCCTACATTTCATGATGATTGCCAAAAGTGTTGAAGTTACAAAGATGTCCAAATAAGGACTGTGGAAATTGATTTTGTTCTATTTTATATTTCTTTAATTAATCATTTTATTCTACAAACACTGTGTGTTTCATATATGCACTGAGCTATTATGTAAAATGAGGTGTTTGTACTGAGGGGGAGCAGCTTGTGTGCTGTGTAAAAACTGCAAGGAGGATGAATGTATGTCTGGAAATTGTCAAGATAAAGAGCGAGGCTTAAAGAAGAAAAGCAGACAGACAACCATGTATTAACTAATGCTTTAATATTCACAGGATAAAATATGCAATATATTTCTTACTTAATCAGTATTAATCATTGAATAATTGATGTAATAAAGATATGATGTTGTCTTTGATAAATGTGTATTAACCAATGAAATGAAGGTTGCATACAGAATAACGTAATGGGGGATGGCAGCTCAACCTTGAAGAACAGAATCTCCTGCGCTTGTTCTTTGTGTGTGTGTATTCTTCCCTAACAGATGGTTTTTTAATAATGATTAAAGTGTTTGCTTAGAAGTAGTATTGCAGTAAAAGATTTAATATGTGTTTATCTATCTAAAGAAGTTAATGTGTGCCTTATTCATATAACCAATTTTACGAATAATGAAATGATGTCATGATATTGAAATGTGTTTTACATAATAATCACTTTCATCTTACAGCTTATGTTCTTTATGAATAAATGAATGTTTTATTAATGCTTTGTTTTTAAGAAAGCATTATTATATTCTATGTGAAGTCAATCATATGTGAAGTGGAGGAGTACTGGGGAGGAAGTGACGGACTGCATGGCTCTCAGGAATGAGCGGAGAACAGTTTGTTTTTTCTTTGTCTGTGTGTGTCTATCTTCTCCTGCAGGCTAAAACTGGGTGTGGTGATGGAGTCAGATGTACGAGGGGAACGGCCTTTGTGGGTGGAGATTCTAAGAAGAAAGATCGACGTCATATATTTTATAAATATGCATGTTACTTTTTGAGCTGGTTGTTCATTGCTTGAGATGACCCAGCGTGCTGTAAAACGTTTTCATATCTGATCAATAAATAGTTTAATTTTAATACCGTGTCTTTCCTCTAATTATGAACATGCAATGGACGCCTTAAAGTCCAACACTGTCAATGTTTGCTGAATCTCTGTCTTGTTAAAGCCAGCCGGATTGCAGAGCAGCAATCTTCTAGAACAACAAAGACCCTTTGGAGAATATCCTCTGGCAACTGCAGATATGAAACATGATTTATTACAGAGACATTACAAGCAATTTTCATCAACATTAAAGTGATTATGAACACATGCCTGCAAAATGTCAGTAGCCACTGCAACATCGTCATTTTTGCTGGGAGTGTAGCTAGGTACCTTCAAAAACTGTCAAATATCTGCATCATACTTTCCACATAATGCTACCTATAAAGGAGTGAGAAATTAAAGGTGAAAACAGCCTCCTTGTATTACTTTTCACGTTAAACAACAAACGCAACACACACATATACAAAACGATCGTGTACTTTCATTACTACTTTGTTTTAACACAATAAGCCATCAAATCATAGGTTACGAATATGTTGTCATGATCAGCAAACGTTAACATTCGCGAGACATAAATTGTTCGTCAGTAAAAAATAAATATATAAATTGTTTATTCGTTTCGCTCGTTTGTTTTCTGCTTACATTGCAGGCACGCCCGCCGACAGGGGGGGACATACGGGTCTGTTGTCCCGGGCCCAGGATGAGGGGGGGCCCAGAACTGGAACCTATGAAATAATTCAGTGTTTTCCATACATTGATTTATCTGCCATAGAATCAACACTGGCCGCCACAAATAGATTTTTCATGATTACCATTTACATTTTAATTTTAGTATATTCATTGTAGTAAGCGCTCAGCGCGCCTCCCTCCTCCCTCTCTCGTTGCATGCAGCGCCTCAACAGCGCGCACCCCTCCCCTCTCTCTCCTGTTGCAAGCAGCGCGTCTCTCTCTACAGTCAAAAGTATTTTAACTCCGCGTTCCTTTTACTTTCTTTTTCGCGTAAACGTCAACAATCACGGATAGAGAAGATGGCGGATCGAGTTCATCATGAGTGACTTAACAAAAGGTCAGCATTACCACACTGACATACCCGTTCTGGTGTGAGTCTGTGTCTGAGCTCTCTCCCTACCTATGATGCGGTATGCTCGTGCACGTGTTCTGTAGTAACACTAACCGTATTCTCTCATATTCTGAATTTGCAACAAATTGTCTGCGCTATACACGATGATATACAACAAAACTACCACTCGTGTTTAAAATAAAAAAGCGCTCATAACGCAACAACACTGATGAGAAGAGCAACATCAGTACAGCCTCAATGTAAATGTATGATGATTTTGTCAGATGAGGGCGCGTTTTTAGCAGCAGTTAAAGAAAGAGCTGATTGGATTTACATTGACATTAACATACATTAACAATGAATCACTGGGTCGTTACTGGGTCCTGTTTAGTCACTATTTTATAGACAACAGAACAAATAATATGTAAAAATAGCATTCAGTTATGTTAAAATGCAATATAAAAAGAGTAAAACACGACGCAATTACGCCACATATATGCTAATCGGCGTGTGACGTCATCACCGCCACAGTCTGTCAAAATCTTTTGGGAAACACTGCAATTGTTAAATATAGCTGCAAGCAGCAATTGCGGGGCCAAGCACCTTCAGCACAATGAGCACCCAAAGCACAGCAAAAACCACACGACGCAGCAACTGTGCAAAGCGCAGAAAGCGCGCAATACAGAGGCCGAACCCGAAGCAAAGCAAATGCAGAGCAGAACCACTGCAGTGCGGAGCAACAACAGTAAAGATGGCAAAAATATAACACGTGTGGAAAACCAGACAGGTCGAGAAGAACGTGTTAAAGGAAACGCAAAAGGAAATCTCAATAAGTGAAAGTAAGAGCTGGTATTCGAACCCAGGTAATCAGGTTCCCAAAGCACAGCACTTACCGCATGCGCCACTGAGTAAACGATTAGACCACTGAGTTGGTGTGTCCAAGCTTTAGAATAGAGATTTAGAGCTGTAAACATTGATATCCAGCAATTACCAAAAGTGCAGAAATGACAACAGAGAGCACAAATAACTGAAATACAATGTATAGTATGAAAATCACAAACCAAAATACCACTGCACATGGGATTCGAACCCATGACCTCAGAATCTCATGGCATGTGGTTAACCAGATGCGCAACTCAGTTAACAGAGCTCAAAGGGCAGCAAAAAACAGCTTAGGTGCTGCAAGGATTGACATATGCCAATCAACACAGATGCAGAACTGACAGTGCAGAGCAGAACTAACAGAAATACAATGTATATGAGAATCAAAAAGCTCAAGTGAGATTGAAGACAAGGAGATCATTCTGTATAGTAATGCTATACAATGTAATATACAGTCACATTAATTTACTATGACAAATAGACAACGTCACAGGCACGGTCAACTTTGGAGTGGTATTTCTAAGAAAGAGAACAGAATATCAAAAATCTGTTCAGTCATTTCTGTGCGGATTGCTCCAAACATTATACGAACAGTACCTGGCATAAAATAAACAAAATTTGTAAAAGGAGTAGCGAAAAAATCATCTACCATATGCTTTACAATAACACATGAACAGAATGTTGGAAAATGACAAACAAGGTATCATTGCATTCGGCATAAACCAGTGAAACAATTTCACAAAGAAATTAATATCAGACAAAGGATTCAGAAGTTATAAGCAGTTCCATAAGAACTGTTATAGTTTATAACCCCTAGGTGGCGCTGTACTCTGACTTCCTAGGTACCTTCAGGACCAGAGCCGGACAGTAACGGAGTACATTTACTTGAGTATAGTACTTAAGTACAATTTTGAGGGATCTGTACTTTACTCGAGTATTATTTTTGGGGAGTACTCATGACTTTACTCAAGTACATTTAAGAGGCAAATATTGTAATCTTTACTCCACTACATTTCTATCCATAACTGTGAGTACCCGTTACTTCTTCTAAAAAAAAAGGAAAAAAGAAAAATTTCAGAAACCCTCGATTTGTTGTTTCTCTTTTTTCAAACGTGATTGGATTGTGCAGGCGCCACTGATTGGGACAGCCTATCAGCTATCACCTTCAGCTTTCCGCCAAAGTCTCAAGAGTCAGATTTAGATAAGAGAAGAAATCATGGACGAAACAATGGATGAAGACATAGCAGGTCCATCCCGGGAATGTGACAACCCGTGGCTCCACCTCGCCAGACTCTTTTAATTTTCTAAACAAGTTAATGATAGTTTTCACTTTAAGTGTTTGCTGTGATTACCAAAACAGAGCTTCATCACCGCTTACAAAAATTCAACCCCTTGAGAGCGGCAGGGATCACTGGTGATCCCGGATTATTGTTGTTCAAAATTCATTACTCTTCAAAACATCACACTCTTACTTGATCTGGACAAACTCAGCATCAGAAGACAGGTTTAATACTCCAGCTTCGACATTTGACCACTGTTTGTTATTAAACTGGTTTGCAGTGACTGCAATTTCTTAATTTATGCCAGGAGTGCAAAATAATTAATCTGAAACGTTTGTTATTTTGAATAGAAATCATCAAACATTCATTCTCGTCTTCTCCGGTTTATTTGTATTCAAATACATAAAATATACAGAATCCACCAGGGCTATACTGCCCTCCAAAGGCTAAGTGCAGTATCTACGCAAACACTGAAACTGAGAAAAATGGCTTTAAAGTTTTTTACACCAGCCAGTCAAACATGTTACTGCAATTTTGGCACACACATTTCTCTGAAATGGGACAAAATTTAACCAGGAGACTTTGTCACAAGACACAACAGATCTCACATAGCCCATTTTAACCCTTAACTCAATTTTGACCAAAAGCGTAGTTACTGCGCTTTCGCTTTGTAGGGCAGTATAGTACAATGGTGCGCATATTTGAAGAAATAATGATTAATTATCACATGTTAGTAAAATATTTAGTCTTACAGAATAAGATTTCTATTCATTTTCCACTGAATTATGCGATCTGAAGAGCTCAAAGAGCGAACGGAGTGAGATGTGTGTCAGATTTGACCTCAGAGCTCTATCATTTGCTGTACAGCTGTCAATCATCTTATGTGGTTCAATGTGCACTGTGGCAGTAGTAATGCAAAATGTAAAAATTTACTCATGTACTCTTGATACTCAAGTACTTTTAAAAACAAGTACTTTTTACTTTTACTTTAGTAGACATCTGACTGCAGTACTTTTACTTGTACTTGAGTAAAATTTAGCAAGGGGTAACTGTACTCTTACTCAAGTAATGAACCTGTGTACTCTGTCCGCCTCTGTTCAGGACATCATGTCATAGCTCCTTACTAATTTTTGCGCGGATATGTCCAATAGTTAAAAAAAATAACAAATAATGTGAAATTTCAAAATGGCGGACAGGCGGTTCGGTCAAACCCGGCATAATACACATCGACAGATGCGGCATGATGTAAGCAATCCATAGACATCAAGATCATAATTTTCTGACAAACAGTTCAGAAGTTATGGGCAAAAATAGCCTATTTTCATATCTCATGACCCATAGGTGGCGCTGTCACCAAATTTGGCATGAACCCCAAGTTCATGGTCCACATGAAGTGTACCAAATTTCATTTCAATTGATCAAAGAATGACCGAGCTACAGCTTCAGAACCATTTTTGCGTCATCCTTGTTAAGTTTGCGCATTTATTACTTTTGAACAAAGATAAATATCAAAATTCTGTTCGGTCATTTCTGTGCGGCTCACTCGGAAGTTCACCTGTGCCAAATTTCATAACAATTGAACAAAATTTGAAGGAGGAGTAGCGAATAAACAGAATACTGTACATTTCAAAATGGCCACTACTGTAATGGGTGGAGTTTTACTTTAAGGTATTAAAAACAACAAGCATGAGGAGAGCAATCACGTGTACTAAGTAGAATTTTCATAGATCAAGCGCATCAGCAGTTATAACCATATGAACATTGAATTTGTGCACTGCTGGTGGCGCTATAGAGTTAGTGCTAGAGACCCCATTTTTGGTCACTTGACTGTTCAGGACCACCTCTACAACTGTGCCAAATTTCATCATTTTCCTACGTACGGTTCATAGGGCTGCCATAGACTCCCATTGGGGAAGAAGATGAAGAATAATAATACTGACAGTTCCAATAGGTGCCTCAGCACCTTCGGTGCTTGGCCCCTAAAAAATAAAGAAAATAGGCATATTTGTGGAAAAAAATCTAATACAGTCACCTCCATAAATATTGGAACAGAAGCACATTTTGTGTTATTTTAGCTGTTTACCAAAATGTATTCCAGTTACAGTTATGATGGTTTTTCTTTATAATGGAGAGGATAATGCGATCATCCACCACTGTTATCCCATTTAGACATACAGGATTTTAATGTTGCTAAGCTCACCACTGTGTTGTTTTTTTATCTGGATGTGCCAAATTGTTGATGTGGCCACTCTTAATGTTCATGCCATCTCTCTGATGGATTTGTTGTGTTTTTGAAACCTAATTATGGTCTGTATCACTTGCATGGAGATGTCCCTGAATCAAATGATTTGGGTTCACAGCCACAGCTTCCAAATGCAAATACCACACTTAAATCAACTCCAGACCTTTAACATCTGTCATTCATGAGGAAATTATTTAACAAATAGACAATACCTGTCCCTAAAACAGTTTTTAAGTCAACTGTCCCATTACTTTTGACCCCTTTAAAAAGGGGGAGCTACATATTAAATGGCTGTAATTCCTAAATCCTTCAGCCAATATGGATGTGAATACCCTCAAAATAAAGCTGAGAGTGTGCACTGTAAGCCAATATCCCTAATATGACTCTAACTATAATACATTTTGGTAAATATCTAAAATAACACAAAATGTGCTTCTGTTCCTATATTTATGGAGGTGACTGTATTTGAGATACATAAAAAAACGTTTTATTTGTTTTCTTCCTATACTTGAAATAGTGGTCAAGAAACCCCCAGCCCAACACAAAAATGGTTTGGCCACTGATCAAAATTTTATGATGTCATTTGATTTGAAGTTCAGTACGCTCAAAATATCTGGTCAGACTCAGCACAAGTCCGGTGCTCAGAAAAGAAAAGAAAAGAGTAGAAAAGAGCAGAAGAAAATAGAGGTTTTCAAAGGGGGTTGACGTTACATAAATACAAGTTATTTTGTGTCAGTACTACATTTATTTACTATATAAATGTTGAATACAATGTATAATAATGCAATATTCGTGGGTCATGAATCTAATAATGCCAAATGTCTTGTTACCAGTAAAAAGTAGGGGTGCCGAGGGGCCCTCCAAGATTATCTTGTCCCGGGCCCAGGCAAGACTGTCAGCTGGCCTGATTGCAGGTTACAATAACGTCAGTTTCTCAGTGTAGAAAGGTAAATTACCTGAATTAAAGTTCTCCCGGCGACGCCATCTTCATCTCATAAATTCAAGTGGAGGTGACGTATTTCCGCTTGCCCGCTAGTGGAGGTCACGTGTTTCCTGTTTGAGAGTGGAGCTCCACTCGCCCATGGTCTGCAGCCAGACCCTCTTGGATCGCCTCCTACTGTACTGTTGAGAGAAGACGATCAACATTTCACTCATCTGTCACAGCGTTGATGTTTTTTTTCATGGTGTGGGGCTGTGGGCTGTCACAATGCTGGTTTAAACCAAATGTAAAGACTCAATGTCAGTGAATGTACCTATGTCTGTATTGCTCCGGCATCACATTATACTGTTTTCATTAAAGTACTAAACATATTTTACTTAAGCACTTGACCAGTGGTTCCCAAACTTTTCATTTGGCAACCTTCTTAATTAGGTATAATCTATACCAGGAGGAGCCACCAACATATTTTTAAATTGAGATATAAGGAAACACAAATTAATCGAGTAGTTTTTATCTTCCTTGTCATTTTATTAATGAAATGTAAGCTTAACTGCAATATCAAAATACCTTATGGTATATTATATCAGAATCAATTTCATTGCATTGCTTATCAGTACTTGGACTAAACTGTTATTATACAACTGAGCTTTTCTCACACATTAATTCCTAATTAATGTGTGAGAAAAAACATAAGACACAATTATGTGACTGTAAATAAATTAAAGAGAGAGTTCACTTTAAAATGAAAACTCTATCATCATTTACTCATCCTCTTTTTGTTCTAAACCTGTATTTTTTTTCTGATGAACACAAAAGAAGATATTTTGATAAATGATGGTAAACACACAGCAAAGAGTGTCCATAGACTTCTATAGTAGGAATAAGATTTTTTCCTACTATAGAAGTCAATGGTCACTATCTGCTGTGTCAGATAGTTTCGAGTCAGGCCCATGTTCAACCCTCCCTCTTTCAAGCCGAGGTCCTGCTTGAATACAAACTTGAAAACAAAAAATACTCCAAAAGTAATGCTTTAAATCCTTCAAATGTTTATTGACATTTTCCTAATGAAATCCAATAAGGAGAGACTGTAGAAGCATGTTTTACTTTGCAGAATTGCTTTATTGTTAAGCTACAAATTTTATGGTTCATGTATTGTCCATAACATAATCATTAACATGTCTTATTTTAACACCTTTAAGCTTTAGAAGCACTTATCACTGTGACAGAGTTAGTATTTTTGTAATCTAATCTGCAGTCCGGTAGCCTATGAGTCACGTAAACAAAACTTTAATTCATACATGTTTATATCAGACCTTATTAACAAGACATAAATTTAACAATGTGCATAATCCAATTTGTTACCTCTATCCTTTCAGCCATCACCCCATCAGTATGCTTAGAGAGGTCTTGCAGTGCCCAAATATGTCCTTGTGTTTGCCCACCTTTGTTACTCATAAGAAAAAGCATTCACAGGCACCACTAAATAATATATAGCTTTATTTCTCCTTCCAATTGGCTAATGTACTTTACAACACAGCTATTTAGAGAACATTTTGTGCTGTGTAACCTGTCGAATTAAGATCTGATTACAGCTCTCAGAAACTGACAGGGTTGGTCCTGATATTCAGAGTATGCGTTTCATACTTAACAAACATGTCACATTCACGTTGACTTTCATTGATGTTTGTGGACTTCATCTACATGCATGTCCATTCTGTGGTTATTCTTTAGGTGATGGTGAAAACAGGCAGCTTGGATTTGAAAACAAATGTGAAAACAAAAACAAAAAACAATATGCATATCAACAACAACTATGAAAACAGGATATCAAAGGCATATAATATAAATAATCATCAATAACACAATAATTGGAAGTTTAGGTTTTTTCCACCATCACCGTGTTCTCTTTCTTGCAGAGGCCCTCTATGCTCTCTCTGTAAAAAAGTAAAGATTTTTAAGTTACAGCATCTAACCTCTAGTCAAGATCAATAATAGTAAGTTAAAAACAATCATATTAGATAACAAGATAACAATAGAGCACTTTTATTCCTTTGAAAGGGGGTAATCCAACTCTCAATATGGTCGCCCTGGTGACTGAAGTCCCACCCTCCAGTTAAAAGAACCAATCATCAGTTGATAAAATTTGATGTAATGAGGCCTTGGGATGTAGCCAAAACGATCTTGAAAATGTGTTTTAGCGCAATTTGAGCTTAAAGGTGCCATTTGTAATAATTGAGGTAAAAGATTTTAGAAAATTAGCTACACGCATCAAAAGAATGAGAAGAAATAAGGGCAAAGATGTCATTAAAAAAATGACAAGGTATAGTGCTGCAGAAATATCAATCTGAATTAGCATGCTAAATTACTAGCTACAGCCCGACTGGTGTTGTAATACCAGTTTCAACCATGGGAGGTGGTATGCGGGCCACGCACATAACCGCCAGCCAAACTGCAATACACGAATAAGTCGCGTGTGTGGGAGTACAGCCATAGTACAGCCCTCCAAGCTGACTTGTTGACTTAAGACGCATGAAGGCAGCTCAGAGAAATGCAATTCGGACAGCCATGGATTCGGACATTCCTTCCTGCCTTGCAATAGGGTTTTCGGACGTTTTTCAGTTCAGGCAAGAGAGCGGAAGAATGGCTAAAGCAAGAGACATTTACCACTACCACAACCATTTGCTGCAGGGAACGACGCGCTCGGAATCACAAATAAAATATGATAAATAAAGGAACCGAACCAGAGTAAATACTGGCACTGCTTTTCATCGCTGGAGACAACTAATGGACATGAAAGAAATGAGGTTCGACTCCAAAATGACAACATTTCTTTTCGATTGGTAAGTAAGATGCTGTTAGTATTTCGCTAGAAGTTCACTTATAATAGGCATTGCGATAACCTATGCTCAGCTTGTACATGAACTACGGCTTTGTGCAGTAAATGTGGCTCCATCTGAAAGCAGCTGATGGGGATTCACTTATAATCATGAAACCGGCTTCACTGACGAGAAGGGCAATGACTATCCCATGCAAATTATCGCGCATCCTTAGCTGTTAGCGTTTAATAGTTAGCTCTACGGATCCGATCCGGTTTTCACCCGTTATCTTCCAAGCTGATGCTAAAATGTAACATTAGCTAAGAAGCTTGAAATGTCTTCGATGATAATGAACACTAAATGGACGCACGAAACGTAGCGGAAAACATTGCAATTTTAATGAGACCGAATGTTTTTTTTTTGTGACTAATGATAACTTAGTTGCTAATGTAAATCAAACTGCTAAATTTGCCGCTGCTAAATTAAAATAGACCAACTCACTTTCTGGAGGTATACTGCCCCCGTCTGTTTGGAGTGTGGAGTATGAATTGATTTTTTTTTTGGCGGATATTTTAAATGGTCCCTTTAAATGAATACCCCACTTTTATATAAAAAACAGATAATATACTCACCCTCATGTCATCCTAGATGTTTATGTCTTTCTTTGTTCAGTCAAATTGCAGGATGGAGCTCAACAGTTCACAGTTTCAATGCAGTTTATGCAGTTATACAGTTTTGCATAAGGGTCCTATCTAACGAAACGAGACATAAACATCTTGGATGACATCGGGGTAAGTAAATTATTGGGATTTTTTATGAAAGTGGATTATTCCTTTAAGAAAAAAAATATTGATGTCAGGAGTTGTTTAATTGTGATTGTAAGACACAATTTCAGATATATTTGTATAAAGTAGGACTTTAGTCTTGCATGACAGAAAAAAATGCCCGGATGCATTGCAAACATGGCCACCTATGATGCGACTTCCCAAAGGGAACTTGTAAATCCAAGTTGATTATACTTAAAATGTAAGTCAACCAGTTTTCCAATATATCAGAACACATTTGGTATTTATAGTTTTTCTCGGTTGCTCAAACACATTTCTTGAAACTATGCCTCATATTCTCAAAATAGTAAACACAAATCCACAACATCTCATCCAATACTCCAAACATCATATCTTCAGGTCAAAATGAAGCTCTACACTCAAAACCATTCACTCTTACTGAAAAACCAAACTTTTCCCTCAGACATCACACACAAAAACAGTGTTTTCAAAAACACACAAACTACAAGTACATATATTCCACACTGGTACAATACAATCAAAACAATATATTCAAAACTGGCAAGTTGCTTGTTGTTCTCCCCCTCAAAAACTTTTCACATGACCATAAAAAAAACACAATCAATGTATGCATTGGCACATTTTTATTCATTCATGTGCTGCACAGGACAACCGTAAAAAATATTTTAATTATTCCGCCTCAACATCACATCTTTGTTCTGGGTCAGGCCAGAGAATCACATCCACATCACAGACTATATTGGCCCTATAGCCAAACAGTGAGGGTAAAATCCTCTTGCATGATTCACCCCTGGCATTCATCTACTGATATGTCTATCTGTATGAAAGGCAATTTTATGCATTTCTTTATTCCAGTAGCATAGTCCAAAAGTGTATGCATTGTACAGAGCAGTCTTACTGTAAGTACATCTACCAGTTTCCTCCCTGAAGGCTCTGAAGATGGAGGTGATGGTCTCAAATTAGCCTGCACTCGTTGCTCAGCCTCTCTCATAGTCATACCATGGTCAGCAATAGTGGCTCAAATTTCATCAGAGACTGCTGCTTGTCACCTTGCCCTTCGTCTCCCTCCTCCTCTTTCACCACGTCCTCCTCCTCTTCCTCCTCCTTTACCAAGTCTTCTCCCTCCTCCATCACCATTTCCCCTTCCTCATCCTTCACCACATCCTCCTCCTCTCCCTCCTCCTTCACCACGTCCTCCTCCTCCATGGTCAGCAATAGTGGCTCGAATTTCATCTGAGACTGCTTGTCACCTTGCCCTTCATCTCCCTCCTCCTCTTTCACCACATCCTCCTCCTCTTCCTCCTCTTTTTCCAAGTCTTCTTCCTCCTCCTTTACCAAGTCTTCTCCATCCTCCTTCACCATTTGCCCTTCCTCATCCTTCACCACATCCTCCTCCTCCCCCTCCACATTCACCACATCCTCCGCCTCTTTCTCCTTCTTTACCAGGTCTTCTCCCTCCTCCTTCACTTCTTCCTCATCTTTCACCATGTCCTACTCCTCTTCCTCCTTCACCACATCCTCCTCCTTTCCCTCCTCTTCTGCCTCCTCCTCCCTCACCATGTCCTCCATCTTTCCCTCCTCCTCTCCCTCTTTCTCTGCCTTCTCCTCCTCTTTCTCCTCCTTCTCCTCGACCTATTTCTTAATTTCTCTGTGGATCCATTGTTTCAAAGCTCAGTGAACTGATTCGGGCCCTTTTATCTTTTGAAGGATCTGATTGATATGTGTTTAATTTTGACTCTTAGTGTTTCCACCTTGGTAATTGTTTGCTAACTGAGCCTAAGCTGTGCTGACTTGAGTGAACAGTATTGAATGCTAGTGCTTTCCATATGACCAGATGGTGTAAGCACTGAGAAATGTAGGGATTTGTGTGTATAGTTTTGAAGTAACAGTTCACCAAATCCGACTCATGTGTTAAAGCAGGGGAGTAATGTTTATAGTTCAGCAAAATTATTGTGCTTCTTGAAAAAATGCATTATGGTTTTTAAATTTTAGTTAAAAACCTGGTTATAGTGTTTAAGCAATCGAGAAAACTGTAATAGGCACTTTAAGTGCCTGTACTTGCCTATAGAAGAGCAGTTCTCTAGCAATGTCATTCTTCATCATCTCCAATTCTTCTGTCTTTCTTATCTGGATTTGAAGCTCAGTTTTCAGTTGTCGGCTGTTTTCCTCTAAGAGGTCAACTGTCTCCTAAATACAGAACTTTAAACATTCAATACCATGCAATCTAAAATAACATTTTAAAATATATCTGAAGAAATCAAATCTAAGCGAAAAATCCCAAACCTATTACGTACCCGATATTGTTCCACATTTTCCCTCCTCTGATTCTCCATTAATTGGATTCTTTCTTCCAGACAAGTCTTCTGGAGTTTCAGCATATGTTCCTCTTCTCTCAGTGGCCCTAGCCTGGTCCTTAGCTCCTGACACTGCTCTTTAGCTTTGCTAATGGCTTCTGTTGTGGCCTGTCGCCTCTTTAACAGGGACATTAACCGGGGCTCGTAAAACTCCTCGAGAATTTTTATCCCTCCGTGCAGGTATTGCTGTAAGTCGAAAGAGGCCCGTCTTCCCTGTGTCACATAAGAATGTGTCTTCTTTCTGGTGGATTCCCGAGTGATTTTGTTCTGCTGCTGTTGCAGGGCCTGCACGTGATTTTGGTGATCTGAATTGAGCTTAGTGATCTCTTCAGTCATTTTTGCAACAAGGGCTTTTAGCTCCTCCTGAGTAAGAGATTTGTAACAGAAATAGAATTCAGGTGGTTTAGTAACACTTTAAAATGCTGTTAAAACATCCTTAACTCTTTCCCCACCATTGACGAGTTAACTTGTTAATTAAGAGAAAACGCTTTCCTGCCAACCCGGAAGTATTCCCTTATGGCAAACAGTTAAAATTCTGTGTATGCGTTAATGATTGCTCTCAGTCTGATCTCTATTAAAAGTCTATCCCAAAACTGAAATTATTTCAGCTTTTTGCTCAAAATTTTGTATTTTTGAAGAAACCTACCTATATTTGAGAGGTTATAAAAAGAGAGCCAATCAAGGTGGTATGAAACTTTTTTTTGAAAGAAGAGGGTCTGTTCTTTCATTTGATATATTATATGTTCATATATTTAAAGAAGATAATTTTCTGGCATTAAACTTTTTTGAAAAAATGATGCCGGCGGGGAAAGAGTTAAAGGAATATTCCACTTTTATAAAAAATTACTCACCCCCATGTCATCCAAGATATTTCTTTCTTTCTTTGTTCATTCAAGAAGAAATTAAGTGTTTTGAAGAAAACATTCAAGGATTATTCTTCATATAGTGAACTTTATTGGACATCAACAGTTTACAGTTTTAATGCAATTTCAATGCAGGTTCAATGCAGCTTCAAAGGGCTCTAAAAGATCCCAACTGAGGCATAAGGGTCTAAATGATTATCATTTTCGCAAAAAAAAAACTTTTTTACTACAACTTCCTGTAAAATGGTCTGCTAGTGTGTATTTCACATATGTAATCCTTGACCTTTTGATATGATTACGTAATACGTAAGGTCACAATGGCGCGTCACACAACTAGTTTTTTATTTTGCCAAAAAGAACAATTTTTCCACTAGATAAGACCCTTATGCCTCAGTTGGGATCGTCCAGAGCCATTTGAAGCTGCATTTAAATTGAAGCTGTGAGCTGTTGAGGTCCACTAAAGTTCATTATATGGTGAAAAATCCTGGATTGTTTTCCTTAAAAAACTTAATTTCTTTTCGGCTGAACAAAGAAGGACATAAACTGTCAGGATCCTGGCTTTATAGTCATAGTTTTGTTCTAGTTTTGTGTCATGATCGTGACAGCCCGATCTATGTCATGTAGCACATGGTCTTGTTGTTTGTTGACTTTGGCCATGTGCTTTCCCCTGTCTCTCCAGACCCCACCCAACGTCTCCTCATTAATAATCTTGTTATTGGTTCACTGCCCTCAACTGTTGTCCTCATTAGTTCTCCTCTATTTAATGCCCTTGTGTTTGATGTACTGTGCTTGTTCGTTTTGTATATTCCCAGTTTAATGTCAAGTCTTGTTGAGTCTAGTGAATTATAAAGACAAGTCTTTAGTTTAATGTCAAGTTGTTTGTTAGTTTAGTTTAGTCTAGTCTGTCTTGTGTTTGTTTGCAAAGTTTTATTGTTTTCCCCCTAGTGTTTTTTTTGTTTTCCTGTTTTTGTTTAATAAAAGTCTTGTGCGTTCATCTGTTGTCTGCCCCTGATTTCTGTCCTACTGATCCTGACAAAATGTACCAGCCAGCTAGAACACAGCAGACAGCAATGGACCCGTCCTGGACCACCCATCACAGCTACCATGCCCACTTACTGTTTGCCTTCAGCAGAAGGATATGGATGTGCTGTCTTTTACCCTGGAGTTCCTGGGGGCAGCACATCAAAAGGGGTTCCAACGAGGCAGAATTGAAAATTATTTTTAATAGCTGCTTCAATTAGCCCTTTAACTGCAGGAAGGTGGAGCTGCTGAGGCTCTTGGGCTTTGTGGACATGGTCCGGTACGTTATGAACCCGTCTGAGCCCAAGGCCGCACCTCCAGCCCCAATGTCATTGATTCCAGAGGATCGCATCTTGGTCGTTGCATTCTTGGAAGACCTTGCTCCTTACACCTTAATCTGCTGAAGGTTCTGTCGCCCCTGTAAGCCACGGTGGGAATAGTGGGAGACGGACATCATGGAACACGGGGTTGTACACCTCCTCTGCGGAGTTGGCCATGCCAGCGGCAGCCCTCCCAGACCATGCTACAGCCACTGCTGTATCCCCTCAGCCATCCACAAGCTCTGTGTGTCCATCCAAGAAGAAAAGGAAGAAGGGGACACCCTTCCCTCAGCCGCAATCTTCCCCTGCAACCTTCGCTGAGCCTCAGCCAGCTGCAGCGCCCCTGTCTCGTCTCCACAGCCAACGTCATCCTCCCCTATCTCGGCATCACTGTCAGCGTCAGCCTCCCCTGTCTCTGCATTTCTGTCAGCATCAGCTTCCCGTACCATCATTACCCTCCTCATCCGCCTGGTCCCCTGCCTTACTCTTCATGTCCTCCCTGGACTCTCTTCCCTACCCTCTTAGCTCTGGTTTGCCCCAGCCTGTTTTCATTCCTACTCCCTTGATACCCTGGAACCTTACCTTGCCCCCTTTTTCTCCCCTTGTCACTCCTGCCTCTGCCCTGCAACTGTCTGTACCTCCTGCAACGGCCCCTGCCAAGCCTGCCTCTCCTTACCCCCTGTTAAACCTGCGCAAACTCCCTGTTCCCGACCTGGTCCTGCACCCGTTTGATCAAAGACTCCTAGCCTGTCCAGTCCCACCCTGTCTGGGCCTCCCCCTTTAACTTTTTTGTTCCCCCATGGATGTTCCCTGCTGAAAAAAACAGCATACCGTATTAGCACCAGCTAAACCAGCACCAAACCAGCATTAGCACCAGCTAAACGAGCACCAAACCAGAATTAGCACCAGCATCCCATGCTGGTCATACCAGCAAGACCAGCATATGTTGTGGTGTTGGTATGCTGGTGACAACCAGCTAAACCAGCATAATTCCCATGCTGGTCCATGCTGTTTTTTTCAGGAGGGTTGTTTTTACTATGTCACCCCAATCCCCTGTTATGTTGTGCTATGTGTTTTTTGTCCTTGTCATTGTGTCAGTCTGTCATGTCTCGTCTATCTGTATTCCCCTGAGGGATGCCTGGGGTGTCCGTTTGGGAGGAGATACTGTCACAATCCTGGCTTAATGGTCATGATTTTGTTTTAGCTTTGTGTCAGGATTGTGACAGCCCCATGTATGTTAGGTGTAGCACATGGTCATTGTTGTTTGTTGACTTTGGCCATGTGCTGTTCCCTGTCTCGTCTCCAGACCTCTCCAGTTTTTCTGTTTGTGTTTAATAAAAGTGTGTTCATCTGTTGTCTGTGCCTGGTTCTGTCCTACAGATCCTGACATAAACATCCTTGATAACATGGGGGTGAGTGAATTATCAGGATTTTTTATAAAAAGTATCTTGTGCCCTAAAGGTTATGAACTGAAAGATCTAAAAGTTTATGGTTTATTTAACAAGAACAAATCTTAACCATAATCTAAAATCTTTTCTGGAGATTTTTTAATTGTAGTGATATGTATGAATTGTAGGCCACCCCAATCCCTGCATGGTTTATTCAACACTACCTGAGCTTTGTTAAGGTGCTCCACCTCATTATGTTGTACTATAAGCTCTATTTGTCTCTGGGCACATTCTCGAGCCACTATAAACAGCCTTCTTTTAGTCATTAAAGTCTCTTCCTGAAGCCTATGTTTCTCCAGTTTGACTTTGGACAGAAAACCTTGCTCCTTCCCTAGAGTCTTCTTCAAAGTCTGCAACTCCTGGGCCATGGGCTCCTCGAGGTCCAGCAGCTCCCGAACCAGCTCATCTCTTCTGCGCTCCAACTGGCCCACCTCGTCGATACACGCCTCAAATGCTGCTCCCAGCTCTTTTATGTCCATGGAAGTTGACAACTCTTGTGCTGTCTCAACATGACCGCCCAGATCATCATTTTTGACCTGAAACATAGTTTTCATTTCCTCAGGAATGAATGGCTCTTTGAATACGATCGCTTTTATGTATGCATTCCTGTCAGTTTTGTTTTCTGGTTCTGAAAATACATCCATTGATGTAGATGTGGTTTTATGGGTTGCCTCAAAAACATCTAATTGTGCCAACATCTGTTGCATAAGTCCATTAAACTCAGCTTGCAAAACTTCTCTGCATTTTGGTGAGTAGTTCATGGGCTCTACAGGCAGAGTAAGAGTTGCTTCAATCTCTTCCAAGCAATCTTCAAAGTAATCTTCATCTTCCTCATTAATAAATAAAGGTTCACACGTTCCCTCGTTCTCTGGTGGAGATCCATAAGCTTCCTCAAAGTTCATTTCATGATCCTCCATTGTATATGTTCACCTATCAAAACCAGGGATGAAATGGGGTAAATCTATGAAGCAATTTTGGCATTTCTTGAATTTCACAAATGCTAGACTCAATACACTGGGCAAAGTATTAACATTCTTGTGATGGTGTTGATGTTGGTGAGGGGAAATTTGAAGCTAATACGTCATTCAGGGACAGCTGCAAACTTGTTGAACAGCTGAGTGATAATGAAGCATATTTATACATAGTGTTCGAACAAAGACCTTAAATTGAATTCTGCGAATAAGCATATAGTCAGTGGTAAAGAACATATAGTCTATATATAGACACCTACAGTTTGCATTTAGCAAACTTTATAACTAGAAAATTCATAAAATGTTTGTACAAATAGGCAACTAAATACTCTCAATGCTTGGAATTGGATCACTTCAAACCAGAGAAAAGTAACATTTGCTAACATTTACTTTCCCCAAACGAACTATGATCTTAAAAGCCCACCGCATGACTTCTTGGTGGACATTGCTTCATGTCTGTATCGCTGGGGCACAGAAAGCAGCTGCAGCAGAAACCTCCAGACCGGAGCATTAGATTAGACAGTGCCAATGACCTCAAAGCCCTCATCTCAGACAACTGTTCATTCCTTCATCATGTTTATACATGCTCTATATTTGAAACACTAACATTTTCTTTCCAATCACCTGTTGTTTGTTTGTTTTTGTTTTTTTGGAAAAGAGCATGTGTTGTGAAGTGACCAAAACAACTGTAATCAAAACAGAATGTAGATAAACACTGCCGTTAAGATGTATTGACAAACTTGACTAAAATGTTTCTTTAATCTGAAGGTACATGTTTAAACAGTTAAAAATATTTTGTATTCAAAACTATCATTGAGCCAACATAACTAAAGAAACCCTAACATTTATTTTTATTTTATTTTATGGATGACTTGGACCAAATATTGGAAAAAAAACAGGAAACTGGAAACATGCAATGAATTTGAGCTCTGTTTATAGATGGTTTCAGCAGTAACCACATAAACAAACAGCTTTCGTGGAACAAACTTAATTTCCGGTAAACTCTGCAAAGAATCATTAACAATAAAGTCCTTTTATAGTAGAGTTTATTTTTGATAACAAACTAAATAAACAACAAGGATTCCCATAGTCATATATCATAGCTAAATCGTATAAAAAAAGGACACTGAGCTAACGTTACTGTGAAAAACGTTACAGACGGTGTATGAATGTGTGAGTGAATGTGAGGCAATATGTAAAGCTCTTTGGATGGCCATACGTCTGTTAAAAGCTATATATAAATGCAGTAAAAAAATGTGTACTACATAATGTATACAATGTTAACTACAAACTGGCTGCCTCCCTTTCAGTGGTAGCCGATGACTTCTTTTTCAACGGTGCATGATGCAAAGCTCTTAATAACATGTATTTATCTCGTTATGTGTGTGGCTTGTCATGTCAAAATATGTGTTTTACGCGTAAACTTATGTGCATCATGCGACATGTCAGCATACAAGTCTGCTACAGATGCTTCGAAGGGGTTTGTTATAAAAGAGACGTTCATGTTTGCTAGATACTCGCTTAATCTTATGTGGAATCAGAGTTTAGTGTTAAGTTAGTGTCTTGCGAGTATTTTGTGAATGTGAGCCTCTCTTTTATCATAAATCCTTTTGATGCGTCTGCAGCAAGCACATATTTTGACATGACGCGTGATACACATGGTTCACATGCAGAACGAACACATATTTTGACATGACGAGCAACACACGACACTCATAACACATATTTTGAATTCACGCCCCTCGGAAGAGAAGTCACCGGCCACCACTGCTCCCTTCACATAAGTGATCCAAGATTTGACAATCTATTTGTTCCAGAGTTCAGTTTAGCCACTAGCCAGGGGTGCGTTTCCCAAAAGCATCATTAGCCAACGAACATCGTAAGTTTCATTGTTACTAACATTGTTCAACGATTTGGTGTTTCCCGAAACCATCGTTCAAATGAACATTTACAAACTGCACCGTTAACTTGTGTCGTTGGAACGACAGCTCTTCACCTGTCGTTAGAAGCATCGTTCCTTGTTATTATCATATGTAGACTTACGTTGATCATGCTTTTAAACAAAATAAGCAAAATACATGTAGAACAGTCTATATCCATCATTCTAAATATATTACAATTTTATTTTACGTCTTTAAATTTGTAAACAGAATGAAAGCGCTGCATTTGAAAACTACGAGCTGGGAGGAGTGACGTAAAAGGGAACTTGCGCATGAATTAAATATCTTGAAAATAAACAACAGATAACTAAATCACGATAACAAAATCAGTCTTCCGATGCAATATATGTTATTTTCAGCAATAATCTGACATTAAATGGATTTGCACACATTAATTAGTACTTCACCTCCCACGTGACATCATCAACTGTGTTAAACCAACATGGTTCAAACGACGAATGTGCGAGAAAGTTACTATGACAAGGTAATTCATTTCTCCAATGATGCACTATACTATGGTCGTTCAGCAACGAGTTACATCGTTGTTTGGGAAACGCCCCCCAGACCATTAAACAAACAGAGACCGGAAGTTAAGTTCTGCCTAGATGCGACAACGCACGTGCGTCTGATGAAACAGTTTATAGAAAATGTAAAGAAACATCACTAGTTTAACCACTATACTATCGGCATCTGACTAATCGGCTAATAACTTAACATCGGTGCATCTCTAATAAAAATGTATACTTTGTCAGGATAAAAGTATCTGCATAGCAAATGCGTAAATATATAAATAATATAAAATATCTCAGAGTGAGACCTAAGAAAAAATGCTTGATAAAAGCCAAGAGTACAAATGTTAGGCAGATTATAAAATATAACATTTTGGATTTATTGTTGATGCTTTTGGTCACAACATAACTCCTAAATTAATTACATTTAATGTTATTGTATAGTTTTGATGAGTTCACTATTAATCTAAACTGTGGGTAAATATAAATTTAAAAAAAAGGACAAAGCGTTTGAAAACTTTTGAACAGTAGTGTACATGAATAAAACCTTGCATCTTTCTAAGACCATCTTCTTGAATAGAAACAAATTGTGAAAGAAACACTATAAGGACATTGTGCAGTCAGGCAGAAAATGAATAGCTGCAGAAGTTAAATTAGGATCCTTTGACAAAATTAATATGTTAAAACTAAGTAGAAACCTGTAATAAATATATACATTTATAAATAAACTTACCTCAACCTAAATACAGAGGTTCCAGAACAATGACCATGAAATGAACTGAACTAAAGAGCTGGTAGCAAACTGAACAAGAGGCAAGAGAGTCTGGCCTTTCTCTCCGTCTGAGCTTAAACATATGGTGCAGGTCTCCCAGGCAACTTTTAATCTGTTTATATTTATTAATAAACACTAAGGAAAAGAAATATGATCTGTAGAGGTGATCAGCATTCATGAGGTCCTGTGGGAGGTGACCTACTCACAGAAACCAATAGAACGCCAAAAGCAAATTTTATGCATATGAATTTGTTCACTATCCAATGGGTGTCAATGGCAGGGTCCTCACATGGAAATGACACAGCAGAAGGTGTGGCCACACAGGAGTGACAGGCTGTAATAACCAAAGGGGAGAGATGTATGTGAAGAGATGGTTTCTCAAATGGCAGTGACCCACATTCTGTCTTGAAAACCTGGCTCTTATTAAATGTGTACTGAAATCACAAGGGATTAGAAAGCTAAAGCAGAGGCAAGACTAACAGGGAGATATCAGTGTTTGTTCAGAAGGGTTACTGGGGCCAAATTCACTACTGCTTATCCCAACATCTTTAAATAGATATCACACATCTAAATAGATCTTGCTTAGATCAGTAAAATCTGGGTCTGCTTAAGATATACACTGTAAAAAGTGAAAAGTTGGATGAACTTATTTAGCAAATGATATTTTAAGTTATTAAGTGTCATTTCTGGGTTAAAAAGCTTCAAAATATTTACTTTAATTTGCAAAATCATTGTGATCTCATATAAACCAAATATGAAATGAGAGAATAAAAACAGATGTTTTAATAAATTAGAATTGCAAAAATGTAAATATTCAATGTCAACTTCTGTGTTAGCATCAAGTGTCCTATTCATTAGTTTGATGCTGGACAGTCCAGATAAAGTATAAACAAAGCTTAGAAGTTTTGCGGGCGGTTCCCTGGACAGGGTTAGATTAATCCAGGACTAGGCCTTATTAGGACATTTAAGTAGTTTTTAAACATACCTTAAAAAAATCAATACTGGTGTGCATTTTGGGACAAAACAATGGCACTGATATATGTTAGGATATGTCAGTGCAAGGTGTTTTTAAATTAAGTCAGCATTTTTGTCTGGGACTAGGTCAAGCCCTGTCCGGGAAACCGCCCCTTGAGGTTTTTAGTGAGGTCAAATTTATATTCATATACAAAAATCAACCATAATTTGTTTGAGTAACCATTTTTTTGGCATATTAATTACCATGAGTAATTACCATGTTCTTTTTTTTGGTGTAACCAATGTTTAAATACACTCACCGGCCACTTTATTAGGTACACCTTACTAGTTGGACCCCCTTTTGCCTTCAGAACTGCCTTAATCCTTCGTGGCACAGATTCAACAAGGTACTGGAAACATTCCTCAGAGATTTTGGTGCATATTGACATGATAACATCACGCAGTTGGTGCAGATTTGTCGGCTGCACATCCAGGTCACGAAGCTCCCGTTCCACCACATCCCAAAGGTGCTCTATTGGATTGAGATCTGGTGACTGTGGGGGCCATTTGAGTACAGTGAACTCATTGTCATGTTCAAGAAAGCAGTCTGAGATGATTTGCGCTTTATGACTTGACGCATTATCCTGCTGGAAGTAGCCATCAGAGGATGGGTACACTGTGGTCATAAAGGGATGGACATGGTCAGAAACGATGCTCATTGGTACTAATGGGCCCAAAATGTGCCAAGAAAATATCCCCCACACCATTACACCACCACCATCAGCCTGAACCGTTGATACAAGGCAGGATGGATCCATGTTTTCATGTTGTTGATGACAAATTCTGACTCTATCATCTGAATATCGCAGCAGAAATCGAGGCTCATCAGACCAGGCGACGTTTTTCCAATCTTCTATTGTCCAATTTTGGTGAGCCTGTGCGAATTGTAGCCTTAGTTTCCTGTTCTTAGCTGTCAGGAGTGGCACCCAGTGTGGTCTTCTGCTGCTGTAGGCCTTCCACCTCAAGGTTCGACGTGTTGTGCGTTCAGAGATGCTCTTCTGTATATCTCGGTTGTAACGAGTGGTTATTTGAGTTACTGTTGCCTTTCTATTAGCTCGAACCAGACTGGCCATTCTTCTCTGACCTTTGGCATCAACAAGGCATTTGCGCCCACAGAACTGCCATTCACTGTATTCTCTCTTTTTCAGACCATTTACTGTAAACCCTGGAGATGGTTGTGTGTGAAAATCCCAGTAGATCAGCAGTTTCTGAAATACTCAGACCAGCCCGTCTGGCACCAACAACCGTGCCACTTTCAAATTCACTTATATATAAGAATAAGAATGACATAAGAATGTCTGTTACTTTTGTTCATCATTTTCAATATTGTCTTTGAAAGATTCAATGATTTCTGTAATTTGTCTGCTTAAGAAAACATTCAACTTCACAGTATGATTGGATTCTGTCATTGTGGTTTGGCATGTGCTGGGGCTTTCCTGTAATTCTACTCCTACATTTTTCCTCTCAAACCACTTGGTGGTGCTGTACAACCTGTAATGCTAAGAAAAGAAACAATCTTGTTACACCATAGGAAAAAACACCATTATTCGTAACTACAGGAAAAATGATGGAAAGAGATACAGGTAGATTTAAAACAGCTGTGGTGAAACAATGTCATGCTAAATAACACATTTTAACTTAAAAAGTCACTGACAGTGAACTTGAACTTGACCTTCTTCAACTCCCACAGTGCCTGATTTAGACATCAAAACTCAATCCTCTTCTGTTTGGCCATCTTCATGGAGGTGCATACTGTCCATAGGCCTACAAATTTACATGATTTATCTCTGAAACAAGGGTGTAAACCTAATTTGCTAAGTATGTTTTTATGCCTGATTCAAATTGTGAATAAGTAAAGAAGAGACGTTTTGACATTTATAGTGTGTAAGTTTACGATAGGGTAGATAAGTATTAAATACTGTGCATACAGACACCTATTAGTCTTTCCAAGCTATATGCTTTTGCTTGTATTGTTTAGGACATCATTAATGTATTTTCCATCAATAATTTCCTTCCTTTTGTTTCTCTCTGACGAAAAGCACAGCCATAAGCCTTATGTCTGCGGGTGCTTTGGAAAGTTAAATATTTTGGTAGACTGCCCCATGCATGTCCAGTGTTTGACTGAAAGGTCATCACTGCAGTGGGCTGGGCTATATACATAGGTGGTAGGTAACTATGGAGACCTTTGGCTCTATGGACTTTATAATAGAACATAGAAAGTAAGTGCACTCGTAGACAGTAGATTTTATCTCTACATAGTGAGGGCTCTGTTAATTCCCAAACTCAAATGCTTTGTTAATGTTGTAATCTTGATCTGTGCTCTTTAGATATCAGAAGGGTTTACATTTAAAGAGATATTAAAGTTAAATAAATATATAGGGGCAGTTTCCCAGACAGGGCTTATCCTAGCCTTCATTTAAAAACTTGGGGCAGTAGTGGTTAAAGAGTCGGGCTTGAACCCAAGAGTTGCCGGTTTGTGTCTCGCAGCTGGCAGGTTGTGACTGAGGTGCCCTTGAGCAAGACACCTGAACCCAAATTGCTAGCAGGGCGCTGTAGGCATAGCTGCCCACTCCTCCATGTGTGTGTTTATGACTTGAAGTGTGTGTGTTCAACACTCACTTGGATGGGTTAAATGCAGGTCACATTTCAAGAATGCGTTACATACTTGACAAACATGTCAGTTTCACTTTCAAAACATCTTGCTCTGACATATCTTAAAGATCCCTTGACACACGTTGTTTCTGCATGTCTGGTGTTCATCTGGGGTGCCTATGGAGTAGTATTACATCCTTCCAGTGGCGGCTCGTGACTGCACTTCCGAGGATGCGCTAATTCAAAATAAGTGTTCGGATTGTCACGTGTGTGGTTCCCTTTTCCAAAATGTGTGTCATGCTTGTGGAGAGATCCTGTGTGCATCACGTGTTTTGTCAAAATAAGTGCCTGCAGGAGACGCGTCAAAACCATTTATGATAAAAGAGACGCTCACGTTCCCTAAATACACGCAACACACTCCCTTAACAGTAAACTCTGATTACGCATGAGATTGTGCGAGTATCTGGCACAGGCGAGCGTCTCCTTTCAAGTTCAAGTTCAAGGCAGCAGGAACTTATTTTGGCATGACACGTGATGCACACACGATCTCTCACAGCGCCGAACACATATTTTGAAATGACGAACCACACACATGACAAGCTACATACATGTTATTACGAACTTCTCATCGTGCGCTTCAAAAAAAGACATCACCAGCTGCCACTGCATCCTTCATATCGCGACAGAATCTTTGGTTTTATCAGATTTAAAAAAGATAGATCAGCTATATTTCTTTCTGAAAACGTACGAAAAAATTTGGAAAGAGGAGTTACGAGCTGCGGTAGGAGCGAGTCACAAGTCATGCAACATACAACACTGACTGGATAACTTATGATTCACTGTGTGTTCGTGTCGTTTATGTAGTGTGCACTTACGCGTCTATTTCCAACATAACACAGAGGTCTTGCTTACCATATGCAATTCATGACCCGGTTGGGACTTTTCAATGAAATCCAGCGTTAAACAAGCACACACACTGCTGCTACCCTGGATAAACAAACTATATCCATTGTTTCCGTGATGCTGGCTTTCTTCTCTTTGCATCCAGGGGCAAGCTTCTTTCGTGCCATTGTTGAGTCTTGATAAAAAAGAACAAAGCTGTCCTGGAACTTAGCGTCCTCGGTTCTCGCTCTCCTGCTGATTGACTGGTTTTCCAGGGTAAGTGCCCATAAACATAAGTGGTACATATGGCTTACCCCTGAACCTGTCGGCTGGACCTGTATTCGAGGAGACATCTATCCGAGACTTGTGCAGGCCCTGGAGAGGTGCATTCGGCGCGGAGGTACTCTGTGACACGTCCGGCTGCTTTTTTGACGCTTTGCATTTGTTTAGCATTAGAAAAACCAACGCTTAAACAGTGTTAATAAGTCAGAATGCATGAAATACTGTTGAACACCCCCCACCCCTTTAACAGATATCAAGTGCCATTGTTTTGTCTCAAGATGCACACTAGTAATGTTTTTAATATCAGAATATAACGTGTTTATACTTAAATGTCCTAATATAACTAAGGCCTGGTCCTGGATTAATCTAAAACCTGTCCAGGAAACTGCCCCATAGTGTATAGTTGATGAACCTGATGAACATAGCACCAGTATTTGATTTATGTCAAAGATCAGGCCCGGAGTGGGTAATCAGGAGAACCGGGAGGATTCCCAGTGGGCCGCTTCACTTTTGGGCCGGTCGAGGTTCTTTTTTTTTTTACATTTGTCACGTTAGTGAGTCTGTCTTCTCTTTAATGACACTTCACACGTTTCGCATTGACACTGCAGCGCGCAGCCTCTGCATGGGTTGTACCATGTGAAGGAGTTTTCCCCTCCCCTCCCATAGAGTTGGTTCGGTCCATAGCACGTCTTTTCCAAAACTTTTCTCCGGTAGGCTGGGCCGGCGCTACGGTAACAAAACGCGTCTGAGAGGAGGAGGGCGTAAAAAAACAGGTTGAAGAAAAAAGCCATTGTAGGAGGATGCTGCCAAATGTGCCAAACTTACAGATTTATTTTCAAGAGGACAAACAAAAGTGACAACAGGTAACTTGGTAATGGTTAGCATTAGCAACTTAATTATTCGGCTAATACCGTTTTCAAACTATTTACAAGCCAACATTTTTTTTGTTAAAATATTAGCCTTTTGTGTATACATGCGATTCATAGACTTTG
Organism: Misgurnus anguillicaudatus; assembly: GCF_027580225.2. Taxonomy (NCBI): domain Eukaryota; kingdom Metazoa; phylum Chordata; class Actinopteri; order Cypriniformes; family Cobitidae; genus Misgurnus; species Misgurnus anguillicaudatus. Next base: position 10,152,439 of record NC_073356.2, read on the forward strand.
CAAATATTATGCAAGCAGTTTCTGAGCAGCAGATAAGCCAGTTCCCCGCTAAAAACGAGGAGGCAATGAGTAAACAATATGAATTAAAGTTATTTAACCCTTATTTAACGGAAAACGACATACAGCAAGTATGATGTCGGTAAGCTTTTCTTTCTCTCTTCCTCCACACAGGCTGCTGGCTGGGACACACAGAATAGTTAAGTACACAACTGGGGGTTCTCTCTCACCTCTCCAGCGGAAACGACATACAGGAAGTATGGTGTAAGTAAGCTTTTCTTTCTCTCTTCCTCCACACAGGCTGCTGGCTGGGACACACAGAATAGTTAAGTACACCACTGGGGGTTCTCTCTCACCTCTACAGCGGAAACGACATACAGTAAGTATGGTGTAAGTAGACTTCCTTCCTCTCTCTTGCTCCACACAGGCTGCTGGCTGGGACACACAGAATAGTTAAGTACACAACTGGGGGTTCTCTCTCACCTCTCACCCCGTTGTACTATGTATACTGTTATTGTATGCTTGGAGAAGATTTGGTAAGGCACTCACCCAGTCGTCTTGTCTTCTTTGGTCCAGGGTACCCAGCAACCCCAGTAAGGTTTGGTTAAACCTTTCGCAACTGCCTTTCCTCTGAGGATGGTAGGATGTAGTGTGTGTTTTTGTGCAACCATACAGTTGGCACAGCTCCCGGATTACCCGTGATTCGAAGTTCGCCCCTTGATCTGAATGTAAAAACTCCGGGCATCCAAACGTCTGGAAGACCGTCCTCCATAAGGCCATGGCAGTGGTGGTCGCTGTCTGGTCAAGAGTAGGGACAGCCCATGCATATTTCGTGAACAGATCAGTGATCACCAGGATGTTCTGGTAGCGATCGGAGGGTCGACCCAACGTCAGGAAATCCATGGCCATAATATGGAGGGGAGCTTTGGCGTGAATAGGTACCATGGGTGCTCGAGCCTCACGTCTTGTTTTGAACAGCGTGCACCTGGGGCACGCCTGGATCAGGGCGTGCACCGACGCCTCCAGGCCAGGCCAGTAGAAATATCGCCGCAGCAAGGACACAGTCCTCTCCTGTCCTTGGTGTCCCAACTGGTCGTGGTAAGCCGTGATCAATGCAGTCACCTGGTCTTCGGGCACCACGATCTGGCGTACCTCCTCGCCCAGCTTCGGGTCCCTCACCTTTCTACACAGCACTCCTTCCTGTAACTCCAACTTATCCCACTGTCCCAGCAGCCTTCTCCCTCTATCAGTCTGACCTCTCCTCTCCTCCAGCGTCGGCCGTCGGCCCTGTTCCAACCACTCTCGAACGTGGCTCACCTCTTGGTCCTCGGCTTGTCGCTCCTTCCACCGGTGGGGGTCCCATCCCCAATTCTCAGGCACAGCCTCTTGCTGGCTTCCCGGTGCTTCAACCACTCCTACCATATAGTCTCCTTCAGCGCTAGTCGCTTCGGGCCCGACCCGGCCCCTTGAGTCCTCCGCTTCTGGGAGCCTTGAGAGTACGTCTGCATTTGTGTGTTCTCGTCCCGGGCGGTACTGCAATTGGTAATCGAAATTGGCCAGCTGGGCCACCCATCGCTGTTCTACTGCTCCCAATTTCGCCGTCTGCAAATGCACCAATGGATTATTATCAGTGATGACTGTTACCTTTGCGCCCCAGAGATAGTCTTTAAACTTTTCACTGAGTGCCCACTTCAGTGCCAACAGCTCCAATTTGAAAGAGCTGTAATTCGCATCATTTCTTTCCGCCGGATGGAGGCTCCGACTAGCGTATGCGATGACCCTTTTGGCTCCGTCTTGTCGTTGGGCCAACACCGCCCCCAGTCCAAGGTTGCTGGCATCTGTATAAAGGACAAAGGGTTTCGAGAAATCAGCGTTAGCCAAGATGGGGGCCTGCAGTAATTCCTGCTTCAGCCTTCTAAAAGCAGCCTCACAGTCTGTACTCCATTCGATAGTGGGTGACCCACGGCCCCGGGAGCGGCCTGTACCAACCAGCAACTGGTTTAAGGGTTTGGCCACCTTGGAGAAGTCTTTAATAAAGCGCCTGTAATACCCCACAAAGCCCAAAAAGGATCATACTTGTCTCACCGTCTTCGGGGCACTCCAATCCTTCACCACGGATACCTTTTCTGGGTCTACTGACACTCCTGCAGCGCTAACCACATGGCCCAGGAACTTGACCTCTCGGCGCAGCAGATGGCACTTTTCGGGCTGCAACTTTAATCCATACTTTTCCATGGCCTGGAAGACTTCCTCCAGGTGCCGGAGGTGGGACTCGAAATCTGGGGAATAGACAATCACATCATCCAGATACACTAATACTGACTCCATCAACTGACCTCCCAGGCACCGCTGCATCAGGCGCTGGAAGGTGGCCGGAGCGTTACAGAGACCGAAGGGCATCCGGTCCCACTCAAATAATCCAAACGGGGTCGTAAATGCAGTCTTCTTCCGGTCTGCCTTGGCTACCTGCACTTGCCAATAGCCACTGGCCAGATCCAAAGTGGAATACCATGCGGACTGCGTGAGGCTAGCAAGGGAATCTTCGATCCGCGGCAAAGGAAAGGCGTCCTTCTTTATGACCAGATTAAGCTTACGGTAATCGACGCAGAACCTCCAAGCCCTCGTCTTCTTTTGCACGAGTACAATAGGGGTGGCCCAGGGGCTGCTACTCTCCCGGACGATGCCTCGCCCCAGCATGCCCTGCAGTAGCGTGCGTACCTCAGTGTATAATGTAGGTGGAATGGGCTGATACCTCTCTCGGCTAGGGCCCGCGTCTCCCGTGGGGATGTGATGTTCCACCACCTGGGTGCACCCGTAGTCCTCGTCATGCATTGCGAATACGTGTTGCCACCGTCGGAGTAGTGCCTGCAGTTTCTGTGTTTGGGCCTGCTCTAAATCTTCCCCCTGTAGGGACTCGCTCTTCAAGTGGCCAGGCACGCCTCTCTCGACATTGTTGGGGGGCATGTCCATCTGTGTCAGGGCCACCTCAACGACAGTGGACACCTGGCGAAAACTCACGTCTCTCCCTTCTCGTACCTGGTGGGGCGTGACGGTTGTTAGCCGGACCAATCGTTGGTGTCGGTGTAGATGCACTACATAGGGGTGGTCGTTTCGCACCTTTACAGGGACCCGTCCTCGTCGGACCGCCGCTAGGCCCCGTGTCGCTTCCACCTGTTGGCTATCTACATGGGGCTCTACCAGCACCCACTCTTCAGGGCCAACTCCTCGCGGCGGCACTCGCACCCATACGATAGCCTCACTCTTGGCTGGAACAGACAATTCGAAGCGACATGCCACTCTACCCACGTCTTCTCGGTCTCTTCGGCCCTGGGTCATTTGTACCCGTCGACAGTCGGCCACCACACGTTCCCACTTGGGCCGCTCGGCGGGTGGTATCCTCTGAACGGGCCTTGCCCGAAATAATTCCTCTCAACATTCTGAGAGGACGTTCATCCCCAGGAGGGCTCGGTGCATGCCCAAGCAATGGTCCTGTACAATAATCACTCCCTTCTGGGGGACTAACACGCCGTGGACTTCAAGGTCTGCCAATCCGTAGCCGATGTAAGGGATATCTAGGCCGTTCGCGCCCTTCAAGGTGAGCCAGGGGGCCTCCGTTCCGCAGACTCCTTGTCTTCCAAATATCTCTTGGGAGAGACTTTCTGCAAACAGAGTGACTTGTGAGCCTGTATCTACCAGGCACTGAATCTTCTTACCACACACTTTAACTTCTGCTATCGGGCTATGCCCGATCATCTGGCTCCTAGAGCTATTTCCTCCCAAAGGGTCTTCTACGGGGGCCCCGACCACACGACCCACTGTGGCCGGTCGACCTAAAAACCCCTTTGGATGCTCTGCGGGGCCCACACTGGCGGCTGTAGTGGCCTGGCTCTTTGCAACGGTTACAAATTGGCCTCCCTTGTTCGTCCCATTCGAACCGAGGTCTGTTGAATCGGTTTGGGCGTCGGATGCTTCTCGCATCCCTAAGAGAAACTGGTCACGTAACAGGGCCTCTCCATCTCCCAGCCCATGGTCACGTCGGCCCTGCAGTCAGGTGAACTGTTCTCGCAGTCTCAAAGCAAAAGCTGTAATGGGTTGACGGGGGCCCTGCTTACAATTAAAAAATTGGGAGCGAAGGACAGCTACGGGGGTGTGATCACCATATTGTTCGGTGAGGAACTGGAATACGGTCTGGGCGGTGTCTCTAACAGCTTCGGGGGCGGCCTGCACTTCTCGCCGCGCCTCTCCCTCTAGGGAATTCAGGACAAATTGTAACCGCTGGGCCGCACTCAGGCCTTGCAAGTCGGCCAGATATTCTAGCTGGGCTTTCCATTCCGATAGCCGTACCTCAGACTCTGCTCCTCCATACTTCTGTATCCATGGGTTACCCATGAATGCGGGCATTGCACGGGGTTGGGCCGCAGGCACTTCGTTGTCGATCATTGGGCGACCTTGGTTACTCAACTCGAGGTGGAATCCTGCCGACTACACCAAAATCTGTCACAAGCCGGGGGTGGCCACAAATGTAAACTAGGCCACGCCCCTATTTAACTTCCACCTCGAGGAGGTCCCCAAAGCCAACCCAATGACCAGACAACACAAGTGCGAGTAAGTATAAAAATAAGTCTTTATTTAATTTAATTAAAATGAGTTAGAAAAAGGGAGGGGGAAGGGAAGTTTAAAACTAATGCTCTTTTTCTGCCCTCCAGGTGGGCCACAGTCTACGAATCAAAGAGGGGGGGGAAGGGATAGGGGCCCGGGGTTCCGAAGCGCTACAAGGGGTGTGTGCCTCAGGCTCCTCCGCCTGGTTTCGTAATCCCGTGGCGCCCTCCTCTTCTTCCTGGAGGCAGAATGGAAATAAAAGATAAGTGCTGGTCAACAGGCGCTTAGTTCTTGACGTACCCTTTCCTCGTGTTTGTGGCGTAGCTCTCCAGTACGTGGTAGGGTGGCTAGCCTACGTTGGTGTTCCCCCAATCTCTCTCTCTCCTCTCTCTCTCCACAGATCTCTCGCAAGGACACACGAGGTCAACTTCTCGCGGAGCTGGGGTTTTTCCTCTCACCTCTCCAATCCTGGATGGACGTAGCGTGAGTATGGGGCAGGTGAGTTTCCACTTTCTTTCTTTTTCTCTCTCCACAGGTTGCTATCTGAAAACACAAGGATCGATTAGGTACACAACTGGGGGTTCTCTCTCACCTCTCCAGCGGAAAACGACATACAGTAAGTATGATGTCGGTAAGCTTTTCTTTCTCTCTTCCTCCACACAGGCTGCTGGCTGGGACACACAGAATAGTTAAGTACACAACTGGGGGTTCTCTCTCACCTCTCCAGCGGAAACGACATACAGTAAGTATGGTGTAAGTAGGCTTCCTTCCTCTCTCTTGCTCCACACAGGCTGCTGGCTGGGACACACAGAATAGTTAAGTACACAACTGGGGGTTCTCTCTCACCTCTCCAGCGGAAACGACATACAGCAAGTATGGTATAAGTAAATCTTCCTTTCTCTCTTTCTCCACACAGGCTGCTGGCTGGGACACACAGATTAGTTAAGTACACAGCTGGGGGTTCTCTCTCACCTCTCCAGCGGAAGACGACATACAGTAAGTATGATGTAAGTAAAGCTTCACTTTCTCCCTCTCGTTCTTTCACACGTGGTTAATCGACAATCAATACATGTGTACGTTTCATTTGGGTAGGTGGAAATGGGTGGACTTACAGTGACCGTCTTTCCACAGCTCGCCCAGAGCCTCGAGACGAAGGGACAATGATGGCGTCAGGGAACAGATCCTCTCGACGGCTGCCCTTTCTTTTCCACTTCCTCAACTATCGAGCACTGGACAGGGGCGCCCTTTTGAAGAGGCTACGGGCCAGATGAGATCGACTCCGCCTCGCTCCGCAACAGTACAGGTTCTGAATAACAAACATACAAGCAACAGTGTATCCTTGGTAGTACTCACACAGTCCCTTGTGGTCGAATGCTTCACCACCTCTCCACCACACAACCCAGGTCCACAGAAAGTCAGCCGATTTTTCACCACGGTAAGTATTTACACTCGGGGCTCACCTACAGCATATGTTAGACAAATACAGCGACTGGTGCCGGCAGCTTTTCCGTCCTTCCACGGTCTAGAGGATGGAGGCGGGGGTCTAGCTGACAATACACACACACAGCAAAAAGAACACTGCACCACTTCAAAGTGAATTGTTCCACACAATACAGACTCACCCACCGCACTCAAGTGAACACTGAGAGACCCCGTCTTCTCTTCCTTCACCGGAGTTCGATTGGCGTTGTTTACACGGCTCAGTCTTCATGGGGCTGTAGCAACCCGAGCTGGTCCCCTTCTGGCACTCCCACCACACTGCTCCGTGGTAGGGCCGTCCTCCCTTCACTAAAACGGTCTGTCACACAACGGGTTAACAAACAATGTCCCAAATATATTTGTTGTACTCACAGTCACCATACAATCTACTCCGTTGTTTTCCTCTTCCACACACACAGGCCAGTATTCTCAGCTGTATACAATACGGCGTTGCACACCTGTAGCAGTATTTACACCAATGATTCCAATAGCTTTTGATTTCTTCAGATCACTAATCACTTACACTGACACTGATCTCTTTCTGTTTTGTTTCAGGTTCCAGCAATTATGCTTTCCTTCGTCCCACACAGCCACGCCAGCCTAGCCTGGAAAGTATACACACCACAGCAACAGCGCCAACACACACCAACAATGACTCCAGCAACAAACTCCTAACTGTGTTTTTGGATGATCTCTTTATACTCCCTGGTCCGTTGTTTACTCCAATCACTAACTGCTAAGTTTAATCAGCCGCACCTGTATCGAATTCGCTGATTTTCCTCTCGCGGAGTTTACCGGAAGTTCCGGTGTTTGTGATCTGTCTAGATGGAAACACTTCCGGGCGGAACAAAACTCTCCACATTTTAGTTCCGCCCCTAGAAAGATCGTCACCCTGTGACAGTAGCACAGCACAATCATTTTAAATTCATGTAGTATTTTAATTTTAATAAAAACCAGGGGACTACCCTAATTTACTGTATATATTTTTTGTTTTATATTGGGCCTCAATTCGAACACTGCATAGCACTATAAACTAAATAATCGTGTCCTGTTTCAGCTTGTGCAGTCTGAGTTGAATCAGTTTATAGGATATCTGTGTTTTGTCTGTTCTTAAGGTATTCTCAAGGCTATCTCTGGGGAACTACAACCCTTGAGAAGCACACGTTTTGATTTTGTATGATCAACTGTCTGTTATATAGACGGTTTCATTGGATGCACGTGCGCTGACGCAATACACGTCTGGATCCGAACTTTACTTCCAGTTTCGTTTTTTTAATGGTCTGACTACTGTAGTTGCTAAACTGAACAAATGCCTCCTCGAAAATAACAAATGTTTTGGTTTCCTAGGTAATCTATGTGTTGTTTTTTTGCTTAATATAAATAAACTACGTTTAAAGAACTTTGTTGCTATTTATTTTTAGCGGAGTTTACCGGAAGTAACGTGCAGACCACCACAGCCACTTGTTTATGTTGTTACTGCTGAAACCGTATATATATATATATATATATATATATATATATATATATATATATATATATATATATATATATATATATATATATATATATATATATATACACATATAGAGCAGCTTTTCTTAGTTTGCATTGTTTATATATATATATATATAACAATGCAAACTAAGAAAAGCTGCTCACCTAAAAGAGCATTTTAAGATTGTGTGCATGGGTGAACACTTAAGAGTCCTTACTATTCTTACTCTTTGATGGAATATTGCAGTGTTCATTATAAACCATTTATCCGTGTGGGTAATTATTATTATTTTAAATTCATGTGCCCTCAAAAATTTTAATCTAAATCTAAAAATGTACTTCCGCCATATTTTGGCAATCATTCTCTGGTGACATCAGCTGGACGGCTTGGGCGGGACCATCCGTTAACCCCGCCACTTTAACTGTCAATCTGCTGCGAGTTCATTACTGAATGAAACGCCTACGTTTTTTTGATATCCAATCTACTTACAGTATAAAACAATAGCAATGCCTGTTGTTTTTCTTGTGTGAGTCATAATTTGAAAGTAAAGTCGATTGCGACTTCCTGTATACAGGGACTTTAAATCTTTTTCATGAACCGAACTATCAAGCTGGAGCTTTTCAAAAACATTGTTAAAGGATGTGTAAACATAAAAGGTAAATTATGGCATATTTCTCAAACACAATTACAATGTTCTCATCAGATAACAATCTCATGTAAAAGAGGAATAAAACACAGAGTAGGTGAACCAAATCACTTCTGCCCAGTAAGTGGCATTCCCTATAATGTTCTGTATTTCACATATCATTTCTTTACCTACAAAGTAAAATCAAAACATACGTGCAAATCTCACAACATACACCTGTATGAAAAATAAGCAGTTTGAATCAGCCTTGATTCAAGTGATGGAAAGAACAAATCCATAAATGGATATGAAGTCCCAAGAAGAAGAATGAGTGAATCACTTTTATCTGGATTGGATCATGTTTTCTATCTCTCTTTTCAACTGGTGTCCTGTTGTTTAATGGGTCTACTTCTCAATGGAGGCTAACAAGATCAAAAGGTATCGGCCAGAATGTTTCACTACTCAATAAAATTACCATGACAGCTGATCCTTTGCCATAATGGGGATTGTGTAAGAGGGAATTATGGGGAATTTTGCCATGGTACCTTAGTGAGATATATAAAACTCAAGATCTAAACTTAAAAGGAACCAAAAAGATTTTCTAAATATCAAACACTTTAACATTTCATATATTCTCTCTGGATAAAATGTTGATAATATATTTTTAAATTAGTAATACATAAACAGAAGTAGCATATTATATACACTTTGTCACGGTAGGAAATCCACTGTTTCCTCCGTGTCATGTGTGTGTGTGTTTGTTTGTTCACTCACCTCTGCCATGTGCTCGTTTGATTAAGTGTTGTCACCTGTGTATGATTGCCTCGCTCCAGCTGATCCTCATTACCCATCAGCTACATATACTCACTCAGTTCTCTTCCTGTTGTCAGATCCTCATTTCATGTTCCAGCCATTCCACTTGGATTATCGTCTCTCGTCGTCGTGTTTGGATCTGTGTTCGTGTTGTCGTCTCCGTGTGAGTGTTTGGTTCGTTCCTGGTTTCATCCATTGGCCATCATCACACTCTTCACTGACTTCACGCCTCAACACTCTTCACGCCACCGTAGACCTTCGATCACCATTGCCAACATCCTGGACTCAGTCATATTCTCTGTTGTTTCACTGTATTTACCATCATTTATAATAAACCTGTTTTGATCGCCTGCACTTGCTTCCTCCACTCTATTGTGTCGTAACAGAAGGATCTGACCATCATGGAAGCAGCAGGCGATCGCTCCCCATCTCATCTGGAGGAGTTTTTACAACGTGCCGTGGGTCGAATGGATCGTCAGGACAAGGCGATAGATGAGATGGGTCGAGCTTTCCAAGCAATGGTGACGAAGGTTTCCGAGCTCGCTCTCCAGGCCCAACAACCTCATCCACCGCCACCCACTGCGCCCCCCACGCCACCCACACCGCCGATCGCCACCGGGGGTTTTCCCCAGTCTGAGCCACGCCTTCCCATTCCAGAGAAATATGCGGGTGAGCCAAAGTTTTGTCGATCATTTCTCTCTCATTGTTCTCTGCACTTCGCCTTGCAGCCCCGCACGTTCACCACCGAAGAGATGAAGGTGGCGTTCGTACTCTCTCTACTCACGGGGAAGGCTGCCCTCTGGGGGACGGCGGTGTGGGAGAACCAAGACCGCTGCTGTGCTTCGTTCCACGCCCTTTCGGAGGAGATGAAACGGGTCTTCGACCGCTCCGTCGCCGGGAGGGAGGCGGCCAGACTTCTAGCGGACCTACGGCAGGAGGATAGGTCCGTATCAGACTACTCGATCGAGTTCCGCACCCTGGCGGCGGAGTGTAAGTGGAACGAAGAGGCGCAGTGGGATCATTTCCTGCATGGGTTGGCTGACCGCATCCAACAGGAGATTCGCGCTGTTAAACTCCCCTCTTCACTCAATGGATTAATCGACCTCACTATCAGGATAGACAACCGACTCGACCAAGCAGCCAGACGGAGGGGGAGGACCACCTGCACATCCAGTTCAGAGGATCAGCACCGACGGTCAGAGGTTGCGGTCAGCCCACCTGGAGATCCGGAACCCATGCAGGTGGGGCGAGCTCGGCTCTCCCGGGAGGAGAGGATCAGGCGGAGATCCCTTGGACTGTGTTTATACTGTGGCAGCCCAGAGCATCACATCCAGCGCTGCCCAGTAAAAGATCAAGCCCGATAGTAAATCTGAGGCTACTATCGGGTGGGATCTCTGCCAGGAAGACCTCATCTACATCGACACTCCTTCCGGTGAGACTACGGTGGTCCACCCACACACTGGATCAGCACGCTTTGGTGGATTCTGGGGCCGAGGGTAGTTTCATGGACATCAAATTTGCACGCAAGATCAAGATTCCTCTCACCTCCCTCAAACACCCCATTGCACCTTTTGCACTTGATGGACACAAGTTACCTGTCATCACTCAGACCACCATCCCTGTTTCACTCATCACATCTGGCAATCATACGGAGAAGATTTCATTCCTCATCACAGACTCACCTCAGACTCCCATTGTTCTCGGTCACACTTGGCTCCATAAACACAACCCCAGGATCGATTGGCGTCTCGGATCTGTGGTTAGCTGGAGCGAGGAGTTTCATTTGTCTTGTCTTTTGTCTGCTGGTGTTAATGTTTCTGAGTCTGTGTTTCAGGGGGAAGCAGTGGATTTGACTAACGTGCCCGCGGAGTACCACGACCTGAAGGAGGTGTTCAGTAAGTCCCGGGCTGATTCTCTTCCTCCTCATCGTCCCTATGACTGTGCGATAGAGTTATTGCCAGGTACCTCTCCGCCTAAGGACAAGTTATATTCCTTGTCTATTCCAGAGACGGCGGCCATGGAGAAATATATATCCAGTTCTCTAGCAACGGGGTTCATTCGCCCTTCCTCTTCTCCAGCGGGGGCGGGGTTCTTTTTTGTGGGAAAGAAGGACGGATCCTTGCGACCTTGTATTGACTACCGAGGGTTGAACAACATAACGGTAAAGAATACTTATCCTTTGCCGCTTATGTCTTCAGCCTTTGAGAGGTTGCAGGGAGCGTCCGTTTTCACTAAATTGGACTTACGTAACGCTTATCATTTGGTCCGTATTAGGGAGGGGGACGAATGGAAGACTGCTTTTAACACCCCTCGTGGCCATTTTGAGTACTGCGTGATGCCTTTCGGTCTATCCAACTCGCCGGCAGTCTTCCAAGCACTCGTTAATGACGTGTTGCGAGACATGGTCGATCAGTTCATATATGTCTACCTGGATGACATATTGATTTTTTCTTCGTCTCTCCAGGAACATGTGCAACATGTACGACGAGTGCTTCTGCGGTTGCTAGAGAATGGATTGTTTGTCAAGGCGGAGAAATGCGTTTTTCATGCACAGTCTGTTTCTTTTCTAGGACACATCATTTCGACTGAGGGTGTTCGCATGGATCCTGAGAAGGTTAAGGCTGTGGTAGATTGGCCATCCCCAGAGTCTCGCAAGGCCCTGCAGAGATTTCTGGGGTTCGCCAATTTTTATCGGCGTTTCATTCACAATTTCAGCCAACTAGCCGCGCCTCTGACCGCTTTGACCTCCCCTAGTTTGACGTTCAGGTGGTCAGACGCAGCTGAGGCTGCGTTTGCCAAACTGAAAAGCTGCTTTGTTTCAGCTCCTATTCTTGTCACCCCTGATCGCTCACGTCAATTCATAGTGGAGGTCGACGCGTCAGAGGTGGGGGTAGGAGCAGTGTTATCCCAGCGCGCATCCTCAGACGGAAAGGTTCATCCTTGCGCGTATTATTCTCATCGTTTATCTCCTGCGGAAGTTAATTATGACATTGGCAATCGGGAGTTGTTGGCCGTCAAATTGGCACTGGAAGAATGGCGTCACTGGCTTGAAGGGTCGGGTGTACCTTTCATTGTATGGACAGACCATAAGAATCTCGAATACATTAGAACTGCCAAAAGACTTAACTCCAGGCAGGCTCGGTGGGCATTGTTTTTCGGTCGTTTCGATTTTACACTTTCTTACCGGCCGGGTTCCAAAAACATCAAACCCGATGCTTTATCCCGTCTTTTTGAGCGTTCCGATCGTACTGCTACTCCCGAGCCCATTTTACCGGAGACCATCATTATCTCCGCGCTCAGATGGGAGGTCGAATCGAAGGTATTGACTGCCTTAGAAGGGGTAACGCCCCCGGCTCGTTGCCCACCGAACCGTTTATTTGTGCCGGAGGGGTTACGGTCAGACGTTCTCCAGTGGGGTCATTGTTCCAGTGTTGCTTGTCACCCAGGGGTTAGTAGAACTAGATTTCTAGTCAAGCAACGATTTTGGTGGCCTGGTATGGCTCGTGATGTCCACGACTTCGTCTTGACTTGCTCGGTTTGTGCTGTTGGTAAGACTTCCAATCGACCTCCAGATGGGTTACTCTTACCGCTGTCTGTCCCTTCGAGACCCTGGTCCCACATCTCGCTAGATTTCATTACCGCCCTCCCACCCTCTAAGGGTAATACGGTGATTTTAACCGTAGTGGACCGGTTCTCGAAGGCGGCTCATTTCATCCCCTTGCCCAAATTGCCATCAGCCAAGGAAACAGCGGTAACTGTCATTGACCACGTCTTCCGTATACATGGCCTTCCGACAGACGTGGTTTCTGACAGGGGTCCCCAATTTGTGTCCAAATTTTGGCGAGAGTTTTGTAAATTGTTAGGGGCGACTGTTAGTCTTTCATCCGGGTTCCATCCCCAGAGCAATGGTCAAACCGAGCGAGCCAATCAGGATGTCGAAAGGGTTTTGCGGTGTTTGGCTTCCAACAATCCTTCGTCCTGGTGTCAACAACTCTCAATTGTGGAGTACGCACACAATTCTCTGCCAGTGTCATCTACGGGCATGTCTCCATTTAAGTGTAGTTTAGGGTACCAACCACCTAATTTTGTCAGTACTGAATCCGAGGTGTCGGTCCCCTCCGCAAACGCACTAGTCCAGAGGTGTCACCGCACCTGGACCAGAGCTCGCAGAGCTCTGCTCCAGGCAAGGTCGCGCACCAAGGCTAAGGCCGATCGCCACCGGTCGAAGCCTCCCAGATACGTCGTCGGTCAAAGAGTGTGGCTTTCAACCCAGAACATTCCGATGCGTTCCGCTTCGAATAAGCTTGCTCCCAAATTTATTGGCCCGTTTTCTGTTACCAAAATCATTAATCCGGTAACAGTGCGTCTTAGCCTTCCACCGGCTTACAGGAGGGTTCATCCCGTGTTCCATGTGTCCAAAATTAAACCGGTGATTTTTTCCCGTCTTAATCCGCCTGCCCCGGTTCCCCCCCCCGCCGCGGAGCGGTAATGGGGAGACCACAAAGTTGGTTAATAGTATTCTGGACTCTAGACGAAGGGGACGCGGGTTTCAGTACTTGGTGGATTGGGAAGGTTACGGTCCGGAGGAGAGAAGGTGGGTTCCTGCTCAGGACATACTGGATCACCGCCTTATTGATGATTACAATCTACAGGTAAAGCAGGCTGGGAACGCCAAGGGGCGTTCCTAGGGGAGGGGGTACTGTCACGGTAGGAAATCCACTGTTTCCTCCGTGTCATGTGTGTGTGTGTTTGTTTGTTCACTCACCTCTGCCATGTGCTCGTTTGATTAAGTGTTGTCACCTGTGTATGATTGCCTCGCTCCAGCTGATCCTCATTACCCATCAGCTACATATACTCACTCAGTTCTCTTCCTGTTGTCAGATCCTCATTTCATGTTCCAGCCATTCCACTTGGATTATCGTCTCTCGTCGTCGTGTTTGGATCTGGGTTCGTGTTGTCGTCTCCGTGTGAGTGTTTGGTTCGTTCCTGGTTTCATCCATTGGCCATCATCACACTCTTCACTGACTTCACGCCTCAACACTCTTCACGCCACCGTAGACCTTCGACCACCATTGCCAACATCCTGGACTCAGTCACTTGCTCTATGTGTTTCCCTGCATTTACCATCATTTATAATAAATCTGTTTTGATCGCCTGCGCTTGCTTCCTCCACTTTATTGTGTCGTTACACACTTGTTATTTTAACCCACCATTGGCTGACAAACCCTTGGGTTAAATTAACCCAGAAAAAGTTTATATATGACCCAACAATAGATTAAAACAACCTAGCTCTCTGTATGCAGTGAGCAAATACACAGGCACACATCAGTACAGCATCTAAGCAGTGGTCTCCAACATACGCCAAAGCACATTCTATTAATAGTCTCAATTGTAATATTTATTTATTACATAGCTTGCCTTGGTTAATGTGTGTTACCATTTCAAACAATACTAAAACATATCAACAAGTCAAATAAAATAAAATCAACAAGTAAAACAAAAATGTTTTGAGTAGACTCAAAAATAGATATCAAAAAGTAGCCCTCCAGATTGTTTTATCCATTGTGGTAGCCCTTGCTCACAAAAAGGTTGGAGACCCCAGATCTAAAGGTTCAACAAATATTTTCACAGACTGTGATGGCAATCAAACAATCAACTGAACAAATAGATGCCCAGGAGCCGGTCAGACCCTGTTTCATGTGTTACTAACTTTCCACAACCTGTGATGTTAAAGTTAACACCCTTGATGAAAGGTCACGATTTCCCGTCAGTGATAGGTGTTCATTTCTGTTGCATGGAGAATGTGGAAAATTCAATTTTGGTTGCTAAAATGAGTCATCCCTTCTCCAAAATAACAGACCTATGCTGTGCTGTATTGCAGACATTTTATTATACATTTAAACAGTTTTGTATGTTTTTGTTCTCTAGGTCATTTAAAAGCCAGCCAGGTTTTAATGATATTAAATATCTAAGTTCTTCTGATTTTGCCACTAAATGAAATTTACCATGCTATTTTAAACACAGTGAAGTTTATTTTAGTCATTTTGAATGAAAGAGGCCAAATATATAAGCAGGACACAATGGTTCTTTTACAACTTTCCTCTGTAATTTAGCATGCATTAGTGAACAGTTTAAACACTGCTCTTAAATACCATACTTAGGCTGTGCAACTGTAAGCTGTTAACTGATCACAGACACCCAGTTTGTGTGAAATGTACAGTAAGGCGGAGATTGTTGTGTGTTTTTATAGATGTATGTATGCCTGATGAAGATCTTGTGATCGAAACGTCACTGTAATAAATGTTTTTATCTTTTGCAAGCTACTTTTGCAAGGTACTGCCCCAGTGACAGTGTAGTCACGCAAAATTTGATTAATTTATTTGTGTCCAAAGCACAAATGTCTTATTCGTGACACTCGCACAAATTTCTATAAATAGTTTCTCGTGTCCGTGGCACAACGTTTTTTCGTTTAATTTTATGTATTGTTCTCTTATAGTTTTTTCCTATTTTCTTACCATTGTCACTTGGGGTTGGGGTTAGAATCACTTTTCTGTTACATTTTAGACATCCTATCACAAACCCGAACTCTAACCCCAACTCCAGGTTGAAACCCAAATCTAAACTCTAACCTCAACCCCAGGCAATAATAGTTTTAAAAGCCGAAAAAAAAAAAACATGTAGAAACCAATACATAAAATTACATCCTAACCCAACCCCCAAATCTAACCCCAAGCAACAATGATTTAAAGGGACACGAATAAATTAATCAAATTTGGCTATAACACGACTTTCTGTGAGATAATATTGTTAAAAAGGTCCTGATATGCAACAATTTTGTACAGATATGTACCCATTTTGGCTGAATGGTTCCCAAACCTTTAACATCCGAAGAACCTTTCTGTTTTACAGAAGGTTATTTGTAGTGGAAAAGGTATAAAATAAATGGTTCTTCTATGGCATCATTGTGAAGAACTTTTCAAGCACGTTTATTTTTAAGAGTGTACTAATGCTGTATATTTTTAACATCAAGCATATAATGAAGTAAAGTTCATGCTGAAGGATGTCTAGTTAACAAGAGAAGACTATTCTCCAACAAATAAAATAGTCTTTTTCTGTTGTACTGTAACCTGGTGTTATGATAATAGCATAATTACAGGACAATACCAGATGCAGCAGTAGATTGCAAACCTCTGCAAACAAACCCAAGCAACTAGAGACCGTAATTACTCAATCCTGAACATAACAAATAGTCAAGTTCTAAAGTCCACCCACCAGACTCCTAAACTCTGACTGGACATGGGCCTAAGTGTAAAGTTCTCTGCAAACTGTAATCCGTAATTTTCGTATGCGTTTTTCGTATTTATTATACTACAAATTCGTCATGCACACAAACCTTTCACACTGTATCCGATGTGCATTAAAGATCCCGTTTTTCCTGACCCCATTTTTCAAACTTTAGTTAGTGTGTAATGTTGCTGTAATAGCATAAATACCTGCAAAATTATAAAGCTCAAAGTTCACTGCCAGGTGATATATTTTCTTTAATTGAATTCCCCTTTCAAAGCCTACATGGAATGGACGGTATAGACTGTAGCCCTCTACTTCCGATTGAATGACATCAATATAAGAGTTTTTGACTAAACTCCGCCCACAGGAATACGTCAGTCGCCAGCTACGCTCAAATGGCTTTTGCTAAGTTAAGCTGCTGTTGAATCACAACACACTAAACAAACTACACAATCTTTACGTATTTCTGAAGGAGGGACTTCATAGAACAAGGAAGACATCAGCCCGTTTTTCGGAAAACAGCGATATGCAGATAAGTAAATTGTGTCAAAAATACTTCATTTTATTCACACAGGAAACATGAACATACAGTATGTTATATTGCACACCTTAAATGCAATCATAGCTTCAAAACCACAGGAATAACGGGACCTTTAATTCATCTGTTTCGAAACAATTTGCAAAACACAACAAAATGAAGTCTACGTAACATTAGCACTATTCATTGCGAATGGATTAATAGCAACAGCTCTCGTTTAGCTAACTTGAGCAAGGAAGCTTCGAAGGAAGCACAGTTGCTGACACTGATGATGTTGATCTATTTGTCAGACGCTATTGATTTTGGCATTCGCTTGAACGGTGGCTCTGATGTCAAAATGCAAAAAATGCAGAAATTCAAACCTGATCTGAATTTTTTATTTTGGACCCAATATGCAAAAATCTTAAAGGTGCCGTATAATGTAAAACTGGTACCTAGGCATATGAATAATACAAGCTCTGTACATGGTAATGACATATCGTGAACCTCAAACACTATTGTTCCCTCCTTCCTTCTGGAAAATCTCAACATAACACCAACTGTGAGGTACCAGTTAAGATGTACGCCTCTAACATTAAATTACACATTCAATTAATCTCAATGTTGTTACAATGGTAAAAACAAATTTGTGACTGCTAAGTTAGCGCTATGTGCTAGTTAATGCTATATGCTAGAGTTTAGGCTAAAGTTCTACTATTGACATTACAGTCAACTAGGCTTGTAAATGGACATGTAAAGTCGTTTCTTGATAATTTTTGCATTTAATAAAGCCACAAACCTTCTATGTAGATATCAGAGAACAATTTAACAGATTATTTCAATGCATTTCTACAGCACCCGTAAAACTTTTGGTCTCCACAACCTCCTCAATATCTGGTGTGAGATGGATCTAAAAACACTTCACAGTCCATTAATGTTAAATCTGCCCAGTTCCCAACACAAATGATGGGAAGAAATCAGGAAACCAGCATCATAATATGGGTCATGTCCAGGGGCGGACTGGCCATCGGGAGTTCCGGGAGCAATCCCGAACGGCCGGTCCATTTCAGGCCGAACCGGCCGGAGGTCAAAAAGTTTTTTTTTTTAAATGCCTGACCAGGCGCTCAGCTGCAGCGGAACGCTGTGTCTGTTTCAGACCGGGCCAAACCAAGTCTTCAAATCTTGAGGGGGGATAAGAGCGGCCCCTCCCAACTTGGGCTGATCCTCGTTTTTCCTCACATCCGATTGGCTCAAAGGCGCCGATCAAAAGAGTTTACTTTTGGTCAGGTTTGGATTCGTGTGAATGCAACATAGACAAGACGGTAAAAATTGCGAAAAGAAGATAAAGAAATGGGTGGGGCCTAAAAAATAAAAATGTTGGCACAAGAGGCAGCTAAATGCGCCAAATTAACAGACCTTTTTCACAGTCAAAAGGACGCTGTGGCAGGAGGTGCAGATGAGGAAGGACCAGCAGCATGGACAGGACAGGTGCCCAATTAGTGATACATCCATTATACACTGAAATCATTTATATTTGCATTTAAATATAGGCATATATAAGGGATGATGTGGAGTGAGGCGGTTGTTATAGCGATAACAACCCCGACAGGCTTATCAGGACCCCACGCAAAGCGGAGCATCAGCCTTACGGGGTTTTATTCGCTATAAGAACCGTCTCGCTCTACATTATTCCGCTTATGAAATTGATGAAATAGCATGCGTGTGCATTTTGGCAACAGAAGTGGTGTTGTTCCCCAGTGGTTTTAACGTGTTAGCAACTCAGTAAGTTTATGAAAACAGTTTCCCAGCATCAAAATGTCTGGTAATTGCGTTTGGTTGCACTAATAATATACTAATATACGTATATATGGTCACTTAATATACGTATATATGGTCACTTTATATTTGGCCATCTGCTAACGTCTTCTATTCACTCCACTATAGTACACGGATCTGGTAGCTGTGTTGAAAAACTTGATAAAGTCAACTTTTAAATATAACTTTCTCTGTCTGTGTTGCTTCACTGCTGATTCTTGCAATACTTCCATTGCCAACATGCACGTGCATACGTTTCCACGTCATCATTGTGTTCAAACAGTAAAATGGTCTAAGGAATCCCTGTATGTCTGTATATTAGCTGTTATGGTCACTGATGGAGAGAGACAGGTTGATGATGACCCTTGCAGTCATATTGATGAGGAAGAGGAAGGAAAGCAGAACAAGAGGAGGAGGAGAATGGAACCAGTACAAAAGCAGTGATGGGGCAGTGTGCAGGGCTGGGTAGGCAATCATATTACCCTTCTGGAAAAAACAGCATACCAGCAAGACCAGCATATGTTGTGTTTTGGTGCTGGTATGCTGGTGACCACCAGCTAAACCAGTATCAAACCAGCATAGACCAGCATAATTCCCATGCTGGTTTGATGCTGTTTTTTTCAGCAGGGTAGGCATATCAATCAATCAATCAATCAATCAATCAAAGCTTTATTAAGGACACACAAATAGAAAAATACAGCACAATATTACATATTTACATATAGGATAAAATGCAATAGTTCCACTTACTAGATTATAACCTGACTAAAGCACAGATTGAATTAAAAAAAGGAATTATTCTTAGTCATATTTATTACTGATGTTCTTCTCATGCATATGTAGCTGTACAATCAGTAAGCAGAGGCAGGGTCCAGCACAGGGGAAGTGGAGCCTGGGAGAGTTGAAAGTGAGTACGTACACACACAATCTCTATTTTATGGGAGTGTATTGTAGTTTTTGATTATCTGAGTGGGTATGTGTGAGTAATTGTAACAATTGTATCACTCCAACTGACTGTACACATGACATGCTGGTAGTTAGCATTATACTGTGACTTATGTGTTCGAGATTAGGTTTTGCTGACCTGGTTGTGTTTAGTGCAGTGGTGACTTGCTTATACAACCTGAGGAGGCAGGTGTTATCCTAAAGTTTCCGTAAGGTCTTCAGCATAATCTGATTCTCTTCATACCATAAAAACACTACTAGAATTAAAATAACTGCAAAAAATCCTGCTCGTGCACCAAAGGCACTCGCGTAAAAGGCCTCTCCATCTTAAAGTCCCGGGCTGAATTTCAGTCCCAGTACGTCCCTGGTCATGTCGTACAGAAATGAGTAACCGACTGGAAAGAGCAAAACAAAACGATGTCTGTGAGATGCTGCAACCACATAATGCCCAAAGGAGCTACACTACAACCCAAATCCTGGGAATATTTTGTCCATTCGTACACTTTTTATCCAAGTCCTGCACATCTGGATTATACTGGAAATGTCACAAAAAGATCTCCAATGAGAGTTTTATAGACCTCCAGTGTCTTAAAGAACCCACTGTGTGTTTTTTTTGGTGGCGCCTGTAATTAAACCTTCCAAAACCCCAGACATTAAAACTTTATAATACTCTGTACACTTTTCTGGACTCTCTATTTTAGTCATGTGGAGTAAATTTGACAAGAAAAAAAACAATGATTTTATCTTTCATCAGTCCGTGTGTGGACCAAATGGAGCGAAATCCAGGAACTTCAGAACATTTGGCTTTTTACCGTGTCTCTTAAATAACCCCATGCTATGAAAGAGAGATAGAGAGGAAGAGGGGGAGGGACCAAACATCAAGTCTGGACCTGTGCCTGTGTGCAACCTGGAGGCAGGAGTAACGGACTGGTTTGCTTATCTATCTGACCCCTTTTAAAGACTGTAAACTCAGCAAAACGGCAACAACCAAAGGTGAAAAGAAAGTGGAAAGAAATATTGACATTGAGTACTCAGTGTGGAAAATCCTATATGTTTTCAGCTTTCAGCTAACTTTCTTCTGAAGAAAACTAGGATTTCGGCCACTTCTACCCCATTGTCTGTCTCTAGCAGATGTTACGAATTGGGAGGGGTTTGTGTCCTGCTTGTAGCATTGCTTTCGTGTCACAGACACATTTTTGAGTCATTGGTTTGGCTCTGCAGCCCTATACCGCCTCCAACCAGATGTTCTCATCTGACCTGGAAGCGGTTGCATGGGTCAAGCGCACAAAACCATGCTGGTGAACAAGGAATTTGTTCCCGAGATGTTTTGTTGATCATTATCCTATTGCAGATTGGAACGGATTTAACAATGATTTAAAGGGATAGTTCACACACACAAAAAATTGTCAACATTTTCTCTCATGTTGTTCTAAACCTGTATAAGTAAATTTTTTTCTGATGAACATAACAGAAGATATTTTAATAAATGATGGTAAGCACACAGCTCATTGTAACTATTGACTTTCATAGTAGAAAAACAAATATAATGGAAATATTGTGATAAATGATGAAAAACTAATTTTGATAAATGATGGTAAGCACACAGTGGACGGTACCCATTGAATTAAATTATATTTGTTTTTCCTACTATAAATGTCAATAGTTACAATCAGCGATAACTATTACGATAACTTTAGCAACAGGGATATGTGAAACATTACCTAACTCTTTGCCTTTTATACAGAGGCGGTTTCAAAGCAACACCGAAGAGTTTTTTTTACTTTAAAATAACATTTCCAAAAAAGTTTCAGTCGTTCATCCACTTGAAACAGGGTGAACGGCACTTTCACATTCGCTTTGCAGCCCTCTATCGGCCAAAACCGCACTAAAGAAGTTTCCAACTGTCGGGTCGTGGTCCTGTAGTTCGAGTGAAAACTACAAAAACTTGCTTTACGGCAGACCTACAATCCAATCAGAGCACGCTTTGCTACAGTAGGCTAAATTATTTACGACAGTGGTAATGGACAATTCCGCTTCCAACCTGTAGGGGGAGCAAAGAGCAAAAACTCTTTAGTGTTGCTTTAACATAGTGGCATAGGTAGGCCCTGCACCAGTGGTCATATTAGGGGGGCCCCAACCAACCTAAGAAATACATAAATAAATAAAACCCTTATCACGAACACTTCAAAAGCATTGTAAATTGTATTAATATTCTTAAGAAATACGTTGAAATAGTAGTTAAAATGTCCAGTTCATGTTTATCTGTCACGACACCCCATTCTTTCACAATGACATGGACTAGTCCATAACGGTGCGTGCTGTGGCGCGAAAGATAAACAGAGTGACACGGGACTTGGAAAGTACACAAGACAAATCAAGACAAATATAAACACGAAAATGGGGCTTTGGTTAGTCAACCGCCTAGTTCTGCTAGTAATAGCCTTACCCTGCACTGATAAAAATGATTTTGTGGTGAAGTAAATTACGTTATTACAGAAAAAAACGAATTTAACCCTAAAATAAACTAATATTATGTCAGAGTTAATTGCTTGTTTTGTAAGTAAACATGCTGCACAGTGTTTTTTATATGTGTAAGTAAGAGCTTTCTCTGATATTTTACCCTGTGTATTCACGTTAGAAGTGAGAAAAGATGTAAAACACTGTGCTCAGTACCTCAGATTAGAGTTTACAAGTCCTGGCCAAATGGTATCTTCAGAGTGAATGGAGACATTTTGTAGTGATTACAGCACGAGAATGTGATTTTGTGACAAAATGTGACAAAAAGTTGATCGTAGGTTTAATGGTTTACAGTAAGGCAAATATGTGTTAAGAGTATGGTAAAGTTATAAAAAATAATTTATGTATATAAAGAATAAAATTATTTGTATTTAAAGGCGGAGTCCACGATGTTTGAAAAACGCGTTGGAAAAGGTCAGCGGGACGGATTGGGCGTGGTGTAGGAGGATGAAGAAAATGTCTGTGTCTGCAGTCCTCACCATAGCCACCCTGTACCCTAGTTGAGCGGCATACAGCAAGTACAGAACAACCCGGTTGTCAGTCTCTTCCTGGGTTGAATCCAACTGAGGTATCTCACATAGTCCTTCTCACATGGCCATCAGTGTGGTCCTTCGGATGAGATGTTAAAAAAAGGTCCTGACTCTCTGTGGTCATTAAAAATCCCAGGATGTCTTTCGAAAAAGAGTAGGGGTGTGCCCAGGCATCCTGGCCAAACTTGCCCATTGGCCTACTAATCATCCCTCATACTAATTGGCTATATCACTCTGTCTCCTCTCTAATAATAAGCTGGTGTGTGATGGGTGTTCTGGAGCAATATGGCTGTCGTCGCATCATCCAGGTGGATGCTGCACATTGGTGGTGGTTGAGGAGAATCCCCCTTTCATACGTAAATCGCTTTGAGTGCTGCCGGAAAGCGCTATATAAATGTAACAAATTATTATTATTATTATTATTTGACACCATCATCTCTCTTGGATTTCTTTGTAGCAGGATTAAACTCTTCAGACTCACTATCATTTTCTTCCTTGTGTTTCTTTGACTTGGGCATGATTAGCAATGATCACCAACTAGCCAATTAGCTATTATAGTATAACAGTGTTGACTTTATTTTTCCTTAATGTCTTCAAGGCAGCTTCAAACTTGGTAGAGGAGTATATTTTTCAGACTCACCATCGATATCACTCTTCTCTTTTTTGAGGATGATTAGCATGCATCAATTGCAAAAAAATAAAATCAGGGAAGAAGGGCCGGCAAAGAATAAGTTTTGCACATGAATACTCCAAACAGCTTTTTTTGTATTTTGGGCTTTCTAAGTCTGGACTTTCTGAAGGCCTTTAGAGTTATTAACTTTCGATCACACTTATTGCTCTAAGTTTCTAATTGATTCCAATCTAAAGAAAAAATTTGCGACAATATTTTAATGTGGAATATGTTTATCAGACACCTGAAGCATTACAAATCTATACCAGTTTGAAAACGACATTATGTAAATGTTCCTTTTTGCTTTTTTTGGAAATCCAGGGAGGCAACCAATATAGCCAGAAAAGACATACACGTGACGGTGTTTCGGGTGTGGATCATCGGCGTTTGTTTGTTGGACATCTTACAGACTGTAAAAATACAAAAGTTAGAAGACATATATCAATAGGGTCCATAGGGGAGGAGTTCCAGTGATCCAATGTCACAATTTTATTTAAAAATTTTTGTGTTTATTTGAGTTTTTATGCATTATACATCATCTAATCATGACAATCCTCATATCTATCAATTCCTCGTGCAAAGACGAAGAGGAAATGGGGTGGATTGTGTCTGTAGAATGTATTGTACAGATTCTATGTTGATTTAAAGTTTTCCTTTTTCACAGCCGAAAATCAAGCATGGACACAAAAGATGATACAAAAAAATCACACATGGGACAATAATTTGCATGGGGAACATCAAAATTCCTTTTCTAGACACCTTAAGGATTACAAAAAACTAGGTTAAAAAATATACCTTTCAGGTGCAGGTGAACCCACCCTTCCTACCCTACTATTTTGACCCAACGCTGGGTTGAAAATAACCCAGCATTTTTAGAGTGTAATATTAGGTCAAATAAAAATAAGACAATACTACTTGTGACAAACATATTACTATTGATATTATTAAGCATTATTACACTCCAAAAAGTGCAGGGTTATTTTCAACCCAAGTCAAACTCAAGTTTGAAAATAACCCAGCACTTTTGTGGAGCTTTCAGTTCTGACCAGTCACTGGAAGACTTCATTGAATTAAATGACTAGCAGTATTAAAGTGTTAAATCTGTGATACTCCGGGATCTTGGCACATCAGTGCCTTATTAAAGACAGAGGCATGAAGGCACAGAAGCCTTTAAATCAAAGTGTCTCTTCCCAGGCCAAAAGCTCTAATTGAAACTCTCCATGCGTGTCATTTCAAAGTTCTGGCTTGATGAAGGAGATTATAAAAGTGCGGACGCTTGCCAAGATTTACTTTCTCCATGATTCTTGTGACAGAGTAATGAGTTTGAAACAATGTGAGTCTCATTAGGGCGAAAGCCTTGGTACCCAAGCACCCTTTCGGTGCCTGCTGGGACTTGGCTGGACTGCGTATGTGTAACAACAGATCATTAGCTTAGCTTTTTCTGTCTAATGCTATGTACACACCAAGCGCGTAGCATCGCGTTGCCCGCTCTAGATTATTTTGTGGGATTTAACTTTGTGTAATGCAAATTTTTCGCTATAGTTGAATATTTTCAACTTGCGCGAAGCCGCGTTTGAGGCGAATAGCGCGTGTTTTCGCGTCATTCGCATCGCTCTGCCCGATGACGCGTCTGATCGCGTCTTTGCATTGACTCCAGTGTGAACTCCTCCCTTCTGCCGTCTTGCTCTTTCGCAAAGACTTCTGGGTTGGTAGAGTGCGCGAAGCCTGCTGCAGTGCCGTCTTCGCCAAAGACTGCATCAAGTGTTCAAAGGGGGCTCTGATGAGCACACTTCTGAGTGTAAAAATTACATATGTGACACCCTACGGACATGTAGACTAAGCGAGCACATGCAATTTAAGGCCACTAGACCGAAAGTCCACATGAAGTGCGCCATTTGGGACAGGGCCATTCTAAGCATCCTTCGAATTGGGACAGCCTTAGGTCCTGTCCCAAATGGCACACTCCGGATTGTGGTCCTCCTCAGAGTCCACACTTTGATGACATCACGTAGTCCAGACTTTAGGGACCCTTAAAGCGAGCCCACGTGGGTGCAACAGAGTCGTATTTTGGGACAGACTCGAGCGTCACACCGAAAATAGGTAGAGAAATTGCCCGTCAGTGTGAGCTCCTCCCTTCCGTCGTCTGATTGGTCTGATTGCTCTTTCGCAAGGACTTCTGGGTAAAGTGCGTGAAGCCTGCTGCAGTGCGGGCTTCGCTGAAGACCGCATCAAGAGGGCAAAGGAGGCGCTGGTGAGCACACTTCAAAGCGTAAAAATGACAGATGGGACACCCTACGGACTCGTGGACTAAGCGAGCACGCGCAATTTAAGGCCACGAGACCGAAAGTCCACATGAAGTGCGCCATTTGGGACAGGGCCTTACTAGCCTCAATTCGCGCTGCTGTGATGCAATCGGTCTTAAATACGCCTTAGAAAGTTGCAGCCTTTGAATTGGGACACAGCCAGTATGTCTACCATCGCATCATCCAGGTGGATGCTGCACATTGGTGGTGATTGAGAAGAATCCCATTTTATAGTGCTGCAGAAAAGTGCTATATAAAGGTAACAAATTATTATTATTAATTATTGTTATTATTATGATTGTGAATGTCAATCTTAATGTTCTGTCTTGTTGCCTATATTATTTTTTATGTTATTGGTTTATTTTAAAATAAAATATTTTGGTAAATCACTAGAATTTGCTTAGTGTCTTCATGCTATAAGCAAATATTTAATGCAGCTATTCCGTTTTATATTATGTATTTTCTAAATCTATTCTAAAGACTCGGAACTGTTAGTTCTGTAAGCAAAAAACACGCAAAACTATCATAATTTCCACTCATGTTGTTACAAAGACGAATGCTTACACAAGCGTGTTCATTGATACCATTTTGTTGCATGCTTTTGTTGTAAATAAACATGAGCATCAACAGATCTTCTTTAATGTTGCAGTCATACCATTTTTGATAAAAAAAAAAATGGTATGACTGATTGCAAGAAATAAGTGGAATTGTGTGTGCTTATGTACGCTTCATCCTTTGGGAATTTGCAATTGTGTCACTGGCTGTGCATCTCAGTGGTACAGAGGGAAATCCAGTCTGCAGAAGACAAAGAAAGAAAGCGGGCTGCTATACAGCACTGGGAGAGGAGGCTTAACCCTGTCGACAAGAGGGATTTCCTGAATGTTGCCTCAGCACTCATAATGGAGAGTAGTGGGAGATTTACACAAAGCACCTGTGTAAATGGGCTTGTTGTTGAGTTTTATAGGCTGCAGAGATTTATAGAGAATATTACAATATAAAATGGGCTCTATCAACGGTTTGTGCTTCTGTGATGCTCAGGCCACATCCACATGAAGCCAAAGCTTTTCCTATTCAATCTTTATTTCTCGTTCTAAAAAAAGTCAGTAAACATGGCGCCGTCTGAAGAAACATCTTGAAACCACTGAAAACACCTCAAATTGATGCATTTCTACCACAGAGAAAGAGTAAAAATGAAGAAGACTATAGCATGCACATAAACCTTGTTGTTGTCCATAATCATTTGTTGCTCACTGTAGCAGCAGAAGATTTTGTTTTATTATAGCTAATAAGATAACTACCTTCTGCAGCACAAACACAAACATGTAGTCCGTCATTGTTGTTGATGTTACGTGATGTAGTGGTGTCTCACTAGGCTCAAGACGTGGGGTAATGACATCATCATATGACAGAATATACAGATTAGCTGTACACACGAAACCACAAGAGTGTCTTGTTCAGATTCATCCACTCTGGGACACAGTTAAAATAGCGGTTAAAGGCTCCCAAAACACCGGATCCATCTGGACGAAACACCGATACGCTAGAAAATTGTTACGTATACACTACAGTTAAATGCCTCTCCGTGTGGACGTACTCTCAGTGAATAAAAGTCAATATGTGCACTGTAAAAAAAAGGTTCAACTTTAAAAAGTAAGTTACTTGGTTGACTTAAATTTTTTTGTTAATTCACGGTTGATATAACAATTTTTACAAAACTTTTCTGAGTTAACTTTTTTGTTAAATTAACTCAAAATTTAAAGGTAACAAAGGCAACATACTTTTTTAATTTAAACCAACAAGTCATTCTTATGCTGCGTTTACACCAGCCATGGTAGAGGCGGCAAGCGCCGGTGATCTACATGTTAAGTCAATGCAAAGGCGCGATTACACGGATTAATACACGCGGTATGCGTGAAACGTGTGGAAGGCGCAGAGCGTTCCGCGTGAATTGAGCGTGGCCGCGGGAAACGCACGCGGGAATCTGAACTTCGGTGGATTTCCGCGCCGCTTTAACCAATCAGGAGCTTGTTGTAGTAGTGACATGATTACAGGAAGCGAGCAGAGTGGCGGAGTCACAGAAGCCCCTCCCATGATGTGAATTTCCGCATGAATTTCTCGAATGACTAGAATTTCACTCGCGGCTTTCACGCGAGAATGAAGCGATTGAACTCAAATGTTCAAGCGTCCAACTAAGCGCGAATTGTGCGTTTTTTCCGCCTCTACCACGCTGGTGTGCATTACAGGGTGTGTTCCATAGGATTGAACCCATGACCTTTACATTGTTAATCCAATGGTTTAAGCTACAGACTGTTGCTGTGAAGGAATGCCACAGATCCTGTTGAATACCAAATACAACAGACAAGAGCATTATAATAGAGCATTTGTTGTATTTATTAAGCTATACTATACTGTAAAGTAAAAAATTACTTCAGTTGGTAAAAGGCCATTCACATTATAACAATAACAACTATAAAAAATATACAGCAGTTTTAAAAATCGTTTTATATAAAAGAGAATAGCGAAGATCACACCAAAACTAAACCAATAAAGATACAATAAACAAAATCGTTGGGATCACTTTCTGAGCTATTTTTTTTCCAACTGATGAAAGATAAACCAATGACAGCCAATCAAATCTATTTGAACTTCAAGTGCACGTGCATTTGAAATGACAGGTGACTGCAACATGACCTCACAGCAAGTCGTGGTATAGTCACGAAAAGTGTTTTTAATTTATTATTTCAGTCTTGTTCGTGCCTTGAGCATGAATGTCTTTTTCATGTCAATCGCATCATTGTCACTTGGGGTTAGATTTGGGGTTTGGGTTAGGATGTAATTTTATGTATTGGTTTCTACATGTTTTTCTTCAGCTTTTAAAACTATTCTCACCTGGAGTTGGGGTTGGAGTTGGGGTTTGGGTTAGGATGTCTAAAAATGTAACAAAAAGTGATTCTAACCCCAAGAAAATAGGAAAAAAAAAACTAGAAAACAATACATAAAATGACGCAAAAAACTATTTATAGTTCGTAAGAAGTCTACAGACACTCGATTTTTATACTCTCTTTTTCAGAGTACTTACCTTTTACTTATGTGTTGGTATATAAAGACAGTTTAAACAAATTTGTAAAAAGTTTTTTTTAGATAATTCTTGCCTATCCTGCCTTTAACTCTTTCACCGCCAGCATTTTTTAAAAAAGTTGCCAGCCAGCGCCACCGTTTTTCATGATTTTCACCAAAGTTTAATGCCTTCCAAAAAATGTTCTTCTTCAGATATATAAACATACAATATACCAAATGAAAGAACAGACCCTCTGCTTTCAAACAAAAAAAAACGTTTCATCCTACCTTGAGGAGTTCTTTTGTAATCAGCTTTTGAATATGGGTAGGTTTCTGCAAAAACACCACATTTTGAGCAAAAAGCTGAGATAATTCCATGTTTGTGACGGAGAGATCTCATTCAGAGCGATCTTTAAAACAGACACGGACATGCAGCAGCTTGCCATAGGGCAATAATTCCGGGTTTAAAAAGTTGCGGAATAATAAAAGAATAATAGCGGTATTGCGGAAAGACGGAAAATCTCGTCATTGGCGGCGAAGCGTTTTCTCTTAATTGACGAGATATCTCGTCAATGGCGGGGAAAGAGTTAAGTGTTAACATTTGCAAGCCTTTGAAACACGTACAAAAATCAGCTCACACCCTATTTAAATTTGCGTACTTATCTGCAAATCGCATGCGAGCCGAACAGTGGGTCGTGATCTGTACAGATCACGGATCAACTGCGATCCGTTACACCTCTAATTAGTATTTAAAAAAAACATTTGGTTGCCTACAATATTTACCTTTTATGATTGAGCATTAGAGACTTGGGCTTGAGTAGGCTACTTGCTGGTGGCAAGCCTTCTGGCCTCTGGGTCTAACTGCAGCTTTTCCGGCATCCCTCCTCCTCCCCATCTCCTCCTTCACTGCTCTCTTTCTTCCTCTGTGCATTTCAGTTGCAAGGGTGGGTTGAAATTGGGGCTCGAGCCCCAGCCTCAGGTTCGCTCTCTCTGAAGGTTCAGAGCTCAGCTACAGAGCTCCCTTCGAGGACAGCAAGCCAAGTTTGTTTACCATTAATCATTAAGATCTGAATGCGCAGGCGAACTATTGAATTTTAAATAAACGATTCTGTTCCGGAACATATATTTTTTTAAAGTTTCTGGTTTCGTTTCTGTTCCTTGCAAAGCATCAAAAGTTTCTGTTTTTTTTTAACAGGTTCAAAGCCATAACGTTATAGGCAAGTTTATTCACTTCACTCCCAAACTTACATTTTTTAGGTGTTACCAATTGAAGTTGATTAAACCTATCACTTTTTACAGTATATACTTGTCTCTAATATTCATTTAAAGCTCCAAATCCATAAAAAACAGCTCCAATTAATGAATCATAAATTAATCATAACTCATAATCTCTCTCTCTCTCTCTCTCTCTCTCTCTCTCTCTCTCTCTCTGATTGGCTAAAAGAGGTAATGTTAAACAGACTGTGGTTAACAATTTAAATAGTTTTTTAAGTTTCTTCATAGCCCAGTGAGACACCAGAAGAGGAGAGTACTGTAGGTATCCATGGCTACCAGGAATTTATTGCAGAATACCAAAGAACCGAAGCTGTAGACTATTTACACAAACAATAGTAATAACCTTGAGCCAGGCTTGGTTTGTCTTCATTCAACTGAGGAAATGTTGCATTTTCTTTATGCAAACCAGCTTCAGTTAGTTCTGATGGTTAATGATTATGTGTGGTACCACAGTGCTCCAGCACCGTATATTCACAACAACACGGCTTTTATGAAGCCAAGGGAATAACTGTTTTCACCATAGTTTCTATAGCAACATTTAAACATTTCAATCTGTTCGGACTGAATTTAAGTCTGACTCACAGTAACCCCACCCAATCCCCCACAACTCTTTTCTAGCCCTCTCTCTCTCTCTCTCTCTCTCTCTCTCTCTCTCTCTCTCTCTCTTCTTACGAGAGGAATAACAGAACAACACATAAGGGATCTTTGAAATAAAGATATGCAATTTGTGTTTCTGCAATGTTAGCAATTATCCTTTTTTTGCTGTCTGTCTGAGAATCAAAGAAGTTTGGATGTACTGTAACTTCACTTTATGACCGTAGAAAAAATGCTCTGGATTGTGATCCCCAGTGTTGATTTATTGGACCATATTTGGTTCATCTCAGTGTGGAGAGAAGAGGCCAGAGGATCTCCATCTGTGCTTTTCAAAGGAGAAAGAAAGTTAAACAAGCTCAGAGAATAAGTCTTCTGTTTACAGAGCATATTAGGTCATTCTGGATATACATCCTGACACATATGTCTACCTTATCTGTGGTTACGATTTAAGTGACTCAATTTTCCGGTATGTGATGATAATCTTATGGTGGAAAATGGATTGATCAACACATTAAACTTTATAAGAGATGTACCAGACAAGATCGTTTTATGCCTTAGTTAAATTGATGCTGTAAAGTTTGGTGTCTCTTTTGTTGTTGGCTTTGCATAAGAGGAAGAAAAAATCTTTAAAAAATCCAAAAAATGTACCTACAGTATAATTAATATAAGACTCACACAGGACAAAAAAGCATTTTATATTGTCTTCTGACAAGGATGTAAGTTTGGTTAGTGACATTTTACAATCTAAAATTAATATAATACAGATGCACCCTGTTTTTTACACACAATGAAATGTTGCCTGATGTTTTTGCTTAAAAATAGTATTTAATATTCTTACTGTTAACAGTATGCACAGTTAATTAATTCACATACTGTATGGCAGGGGTTTTCAAACTGTGGGTCACAAAGCCGGATGAACCGGGTCTCACAAACTCACTTAAGTGATGTGCAGAAAAAAATTTTTGTCAGGTTAATGACTGGCAGTGACAATGGTTTTGATATTTTACCTTATAACACGGCTGGTTGGAATGCTTGATTCTGATTGGCCAGTTGCAACATTTGCAGGTTTGTTATTCGCAGATAACAACCACTCAAAACTAATAACACAAGGTTACAAATCATTTTGACAAATAAAGTTTATTAAATATAAATATGTCTTTTAATAACACATATGACATAATTTTTTTTTACAAATTATTAAACCAAATGGTGTGTTTGTGACATTTGTTTTATCTTAAAACCGAAACTAAACGTGTTTTCCTAAGGGAAGATCTGCATTTGTTAAAAATGAGCAAATAAAATATTTCAAATCTATTTTTAATGTTCCTAATAAGGTAAATAGCCGTGTAATAAGCAGGATAATGTACATGTCAGGACTCTGCCATGAGAGTCTTGTTTTATATCTATGTTTTATCGTGATGGCAGGGTTCTGACAGTCTCTTGTTTCATGTGGAGGCTCATGGCCTTGTATATTGGGTCATGTGCCTCTAGTGTCTCGTCTCTAGTCCCTGCCCCTAGTCCCCGCCCCCTTGTTCTACCTTTTAATTATTCATTATCAGTTCATCCCTCTCACCTGTGTTGTGTTGCCCTCGTTATCTTGTTTAGTTCCCCTATTTAATCTCCTCTTGTCTCTTGTCTTGTGCTGGTTCATTGTCATCAAATGTGTTATGTTTTGCAAGTCTTCTTCGTTTATTCAGTTTAATGTGTTCATCAGTGTCTAGTCTATCATGTTTAGTCAGTGTTTGTTAGTATCATGTTTTATGTAGTTTTTGCCCCCACGTGGGCTTTTGTTTTCCATTTTTATGTCAATAAAATTTCAAAGTTCACTCCCCGACAACGTCTGTGATTGAGTTCTCTTGTTTCCCGTCTTAACCCTGACAGTACAGGCAGCCGGTTGTTATCACAAAATAAACCCATTTAGTATAATACAAGTCAGGGCATACTGTCGGGGCTTATTTCGAGCTTATTTACTGGCTGCCTATACATTATCCCTTACATTACTGTACTGCAATTAAAGTTATATTAGCAGTTAAAGGTGCAGTGTGTAAATTTTTGCGACATCTAGTGGTGAGGTTCCACATTGCAACAAACGGTTCAGTCCACTGCTCACCCCTCGCTTTTGAAAGGCATATAGAAGCTACATTAGCTGCCACCGGACAAACATATCATAGTTGGTAAAAAAGGTTTATCCGTTAACGACTTCTGTAGAAACATGGCGGCACAAAATGGCGACTTCCATGTAAGTGGACCCTCTGTGTATGTAGATAAAAACGTCTCATTTTAAGGTAGCAAACACATAACGGTTCGTTATGAAAGGTCTTTATACACCCCTGATCATATAGTTTTGTATAATATTTTGCATTTCTATCGAGAGATCCTTATAAAAATTACACACTGCACCTTTAAGGTCATTCATACAATGACAAGGAAAATGCAAATAACTCACTCAGAAAATAAATGTGTATTTTTGTATTACAACTTCTCTAAGTAAGTCACAGATATAAAAGTTTGGGAACCCCACCTGTATGGTGCAAATGCAGCTGAATTGAACAGTCTCTTTAAGAAAGTAGTTGCAGTAAATATTTAGCTATGTATTATTATTATTTTTTTTGAGTGCACATTATCAACCGGCTGTAAATAACATATCAGAAAAAAAGAGACATTATGTTTATGTATGTAACTAAAATGTGGTCCTGATTCAATGTGTGAATTAAACTTGTCCCGAAATGTCCTATATGGCCAAAATGTCTTAATCACTTTAAAGAAATTGATCTATTGTGATTTGTATATAAATTATGCGTGAATGCATTTGGCAGACACTTGTATCCAAAGCAACTTACAGCACTCTAAATTCTGCTGATGTAATGATTCCACTTTAACGTGAGTGAAATGAGAACCCAAGTGCAGTTTAATAAAACACAAAAAAAACATGACGTGGCGTGGCTCACAACAGGTGTGAAATGAGGTTTATTGGATTAACAGAAAATGTGCAATATGCATCAAAACAAAATTAGACAGGTGCATAAATTTTGGCACCTCAAAAGAAAAATCACATCAATATTAAGTAGAGCCTCAATTAGCAGAAATAACAGCCTCTAGAATAGATGCTTCCTGTAATGAGTGTCTGGATTCTGGGTGAATGTATTTTGGACCATTCCTCCTTACAAAACATCTCCAGTTCAGTTAGGTTAGATGGTTGCCGGGCATGGACAGCCCGCTTTAAATCACCCCACAGATGTTCAATGATATTCAGGTCTGCAGGCTGGGATGGCCATTCCAGAACATATCAGAATGTACTTGTTCCCCTGCATAAATGTCCAAGTAGATTTTGAGCAGTGTTTTGGATCGTTGTCTTGATGAAATATCCAGCCCTGGTGTAACTTTTACTTTGTAACTGATTCCTCAACATTATTCTCAAGAATCTGCTGATATTGAGTGAAATCCATGCGACCCCTTAACTTTAACCTGATTCCCAGTACCGGCACTGGCCATACAGCCCCACAGTATGAGGGAACCTCCACCAAATTTTACTGTGGGAAACAAGTGTTTTTCATGGAACACTGTGCTCTTTTGCCACCATGCAGAACTCCTCTTGTTATGACTCAATCTTTATTTCATCAGTCCACAGCACCGTAGTCTAAAATGAAGCTGTCTTGTCCAAATGTGTGTTTGCACATCTCCGTTTGCGGCGTGTGTGCAGAAAAGGCTTCTTTTGCATCAAAGTGCAAAGTGCGCTGAATTGTTGAACAATAGTGACAGCATCTGCAGCAAGGTGATGTTGTAGGTCTTTGTAGGTGGTCTGTGGGCTGTTTTTGACCATTCTCACCATCGTTCGCCTTTGACTCTCCAATATTTTCTGGCATTAACAAGAACTGTGCATGTGGTTCTCCATTTCTTCACCATGTTCCTGACAGTGGACACTGACAGCTCATATCTCTGCGCTAACTTATTGTATCCTTCCCCTAAACCATAATGTTGAACAATCTTTGTTTTCAGGTGATTTGAGAGTTGTTATGAGGCCTCCATGTTACCACTCTTCAGAGCAGAGTCAAAGAGAACAACAACTTGCAATTGGCCACCTTAAATATCCTTTCTCATGATTGTCTATGAAGTTTAAGGCTTGCTCACCAAACCAATTTTGTGTTCCAATTCATCAGTGCTAAGTAGTAACAGGTATTCAAATCAACAAAATTACAAGCGTGCCCAAATTTATGCACCTGTCTAAATTCATTTTGATGCATATTGCACATTTTCTTTTAATCCAATAAACCTCATTTCCCTACTGAAATATTACTGTGTCCTTCAGTTATTTGATCAATCAAAAAGAAAATTGTTGATCCAAACACCCAAATATTTATAAATGAAAATCATGGAAATTGTCAGGGGTGCCCAAACTTTTGCAGAGCAACACACATGACAAAAGTTTATTAAAACAGGAATACAAACATGGCAATGACATGGCAAGGCAAAAAAACTTCGCAACAGTAGAACATTAACATTAAGGCTTGACAAAAGACAATGGAAATACAAACAAGGGACATGACACATCAGGGAACAGGGAAACTAAAGACAACCATGACAATGAACAATATAAAAATAAAAAACAAGAACAAGACAAGAACACATAAAAGAGCCATTACATTACATTATATTATTTTTAACCCAATGCTGGGTAAATATCGGACAGAACACATGTTGGGTTAATAAATAAACCTATGCTGGGTTGTTGTTAATCCAATCATACTTTGAACAACCCAATAAAGACATGAATTACTTATCACAAGACACATGACAAAACCCTTAAACCGTCCTTTTTTGACCCAACACTGGGTTGAAAATAACCCATAATTTTTTAGAGTGCACCAAATGAATGATAAATAACAATAATAATAATAATAATAATAAATACCGAAGCAAAATTTGTGTGTATATTAGGCATGGGGCGGTATAAGATTCTGACAGTATGATAACCTTTAACAAAAATACCATGTTTCACAGTGTTGCGGTATTGCCATTGCAACACTAAAATGTGTTATTTTCAAATGCCAGGTAAAAATAAAGCCTTTAAATTATAATATGCTCCAAAAAATATATAATATTTTCGTAATATATTAATATAAACATCAAATCAATCACATGACTAAATGATTTAATTAATTTTGTATGAACACAGCTCATATCTTGGAGACGGTATCACAGAACATTTTAGTGGTTTTGAAACCTTGACTGTTTAAAACCTCGGTATACCCTACCCAGTCTCACATAGATGCGTATAAATAGCACGAAGTGTAAAAATCGTGCAATACATACGCCAAATTCCACTTTGGCGTGCAGATACGCCAGTCCTTCCCATTCACTTAAATGGTGCATCTTTTTTGCAGTTTTATTTATTGCTTTCTCAATTTTTTTCTGTTTTTCAAACCATTTTCGCTTGGGTTTAGGGTTAGATTTTAGATTTGCTTAATGAGGTTATTTAATATACAGGTTTCTCCATGTTTTTGTCTATATTTAAGCCATGGTGGCTTGGAGTTGGGGTTAGAGTTGGGGTTTGGGTTAGGATGTCATTTTTATATAACAAAAAGTTGTTCTAACCCTAAACCCAAGCGAAAATGGTAAAAAAATTGCAACAAAATTGAGAAACCAATCAATAAAACGACAAAAAAAGAGGCACCGTTTAAGTGAATGGGAAGGACTGCCGTATCATATGCACGCCAAAGTGGAATTTGTTTGTTTGTTTGTTTGTTTGTTTATTTCAAACCTGCATTCTAAATTTTCTCACAAAAAAACATAACAGGCAACATAACCAACATATTATAAAAGTGCATGGTTTGAAAAGGGAGTGGATGAAGCAAACGCTTATATAATTCCAAACCCTTCACATTCAACAGAAAATACAATACAAAACAATATACAACCAAAATAATTCAAAAACAAAACAACAACAATATTCTAATACAACACATACAGGGAACAATTGTCACTATATATTGATATAAGACAAGCAAAAAACAAAACATCACACATACTTACAAAAGACACTGGCCCAAACACTCACTGACCCTACACCCTCTCACCACTGGCATCATGCTGAGGGCATCACTCTCTGTGCTCTATATATTTCTTTAGTACTCTTTTTTTAAATAAATATTTGAATTTAATTATATTTGAACATGATTTTAATTCATCCTCCAAATCATTCCAAAGTTTCACTCCCCGCACTGAGATACACATAGATTTTAGAGTGGTTCTATAATTCGGCAAGTATTTATTTTTATTTCCTCTTAATGTGTACCTATGATGAGCATCTCTATCATGGAATAAGTTTTGAACATTAGAAGGCAAAGAGTTTTGAGATGCCCTAAACATAACTTGAACAGTTTTAAAATTAATCACATCTTGCAATTTAAGTTCATCCAACTTTACAAACAAAGGATTTGAATGATGTCTATAGTGAACACCTGAAACAATCCTGATAGCCTTTTTCTGCAGAGTAATCAAGGGCTGTAAGTGGGTTTTATAGCAGTTTCCCCAGATTTCAACACAATAATATAAATATGACATAATAAAGGAATGATACAGTAAGAGTCGTGCTTTCATATTCAATAAATTACATGATCTTTTCATCATTCCAACACATTTAGCCACTTTTGTCCTCAGGTAACTTATGTGGGGTTTCCAAGAAATCTTTTCATCTATTGGCGCTTTTCCATTGCATAGTACCCCACGGTTTGGTTTGGTTTGGGTCGGGTCAGCTCACCTCACTTTGGCGTGGTTAGCTTTTCCATTGAGTTTAGTATCACTTCGCAGTGGGAGGAATTATAGGCGTGTCGTTATATTTGCGCTGCATACGGCTGTGACATCATACAAGAGACAGCCTCCTTGTACATTCCCATACATTTATTTATTTATCAGTCCGCCACAAAATTAAAATTGGCCACCACAAATAGATGTTTACTTTGCACATCGCGTTTAAAACTACCTATGTCTCACATGACAGTTTCTGTTCAAACACCCGTGGCGTCAGTCGACGGCTCCGCTGAGCCTCAATGAAGTTGCATTAAAGCATAAATAATACTGACGTGCACGTCGCGAATGTGCCGCCACAAAATTAAAATTGGCCACCACAAATAGAAGTTTACTTTGCACATCGCGTTTATAACTACATCTGTCTCACATAACAGTTTCTGTTCAAACACCCGTGGCGTTTGTCGACGGCGCTCCGCTGAGCCTCAATGAAGTTGCATTAAAGCATAAATAATACTGACGTGCACGTCGCGAATGTGCCGCCACCAACTGCAAGTCTGGAAAAAACTTTTATGTGTTCCTGATTCACAACCTGTGGATGTTTTTAATCGCTAAAAGGGTGTTTGGAAACTTAAAACAGAGCACAGATGACAACATGTTTGCTCGAGACAGCGCAAGCTAGCAGCAAGCTAAAGCTAATATTTTACATAATAGGATGACGGCGCCGATGACGATTCTCTCAGACCAATCAGTGAACTACAGTGTTTATGCGTCACGTTTGGTATCAGCTCGGGTCGCTTGGAACCCCAACCGAGGTGGTACGAAAAAAAGTATCGGGTACTACGAAGTGATCCCAATGGAAAAGCTCCCAAAAGTAAGCTGACCCGACCCAAACTAAACCAAACCGTGGGGTACTATGCAATGGAAAAGCGCCATTTTATAACACCCAAAAATATATTATGTTGAACCTTTTCTATATGTATGTCATCAATAACAATATTAACAGGTGTATTAGATTTACGATTACTAAACAACATGATTTTTGTCTTTTTCAAATTCAATGACAATTTGTTAATATTAAACCAGGTTTTTAACTTTACCAATTCCACAGTTACCGAGGCCAAAAGTTGCTCCAAGTTGTCATCAGTACAAATAATGTTAGTGTCATTTCATTTTCGCTGATAACCTACATATTTCATTAATATACATTAAAAATAAAGTTGGTCCAAGTATTGACCCCTGCGGTATCCCACAAGTTATTTCTAGAAACCCTGATCTGAATTGATCAACCTCAACAATCTGACTCCTGTCGTCTAGATAGCTCACCAACCATTTTTTTGCTATTCCCCATATGCCATAGTCCTCCATCTTTTTTATTAAAATCTGATGATCAATGGTATCAAAAGCCTTTTGGAGATCAATAAAGATTCCTAAAACAAATTTATTTCTTTCAATACCATCTGTAATTTCTTCCAATAAATCAATTAATGCATGTGATGTAGATCTATTCTCCCTGAACCCATATTGACAATCAGATAATAATTGGTGTTTATCGATAAAGCTCCGGAGTCTGTTATCGTATAATTTTTCTAAAATTTTGGAAAACTGTGGCAGAAGGGAAACAGGCCGATAATTATTAAAATAATGTTTATCCCCTAACTTAAATATTGGTATGACTTTAGCAGTTTTCATTTGCGATGGAAAAAGACCAAGTTGAAAGGATAAGTTACAAATATATGTGAATGGATTTATAATTTCTTCTGCAACATTACGAACAATCCTCATGTCAATATTATATATGTCTTGGGATATTTTATTTTTGGAATTCTTAATTACTTTCATAACTTCCCTCTCATCGGTTGGAACGAGAAACATAGTATTTGAATTTATATCAATTAGTCCCTTAATGTGCTC
Organism: Misgurnus anguillicaudatus; assembly: GCF_027580225.2. Taxonomy (NCBI): domain Eukaryota; kingdom Metazoa; phylum Chordata; class Actinopteri; order Cypriniformes; family Cobitidae; genus Misgurnus; species Misgurnus anguillicaudatus. Next base: position 10,191,615 of record NC_073356.2, read on the forward strand.
GTTTGTAGATGGAATTTTTTTCGCCAGTTCAGGTCCAACGTTGACAAAAAAATTATTAAATCTGTCCGCAATCACTGTTTTTTCTCGTATAATTGTACCATTTTCTACAAAATACTCCGGATAACATGAGCTGCTAGAACCACGACCAATAACAGTGTTCAAGTATTTCCAAATTGCTTTTATGTCATCTTTCTTATTAATCAATAAGTTAGTATAATATTCACTCCTAGTTACTCTCAATATGCTAGTTAATTTATTTTTATATATTTTATACTTTTGTTCAGTTTCACTAGTTCTATACCTAAGAAATTGCTTATATAAAAGATTTTTCTTTTTACACGAGTTTGCAAGCCCTTTTGTTATCCAAGGTGTTTTTGTGTGCTTTCTTGTTGTACATTTTTTGATGGGACAATGTGTGACATAGAGTGTAATAAAAATATCAAGAAAATTATCGAATGCCACATTTACATCTGACAATTGATAAATAGGTTCCCAATTTTGGTTTGCCAATTCATTTTTCAGTGCTATAATTTAATGATCAGTTATGACTCTACGGTAATATTCACTCTGTACAGTTTTAGATAATTTACAGTTAAGATCGTATACCATAAACACTGGTAAGTGATCACTAACATCATTCACTAATAAACCGCCTGTTATATTCTTGTTAAAAATATTACAAAATATATTATCTATAAGTGTAGCACTGTGTGATGTTATTCTAGTGGGCGTATGTACTGCACGATTTTTACACTTCGTGCTATTTATACGCAACTCCGTGAGACTGGGTTTGTATAACTTGAAACCGGTAACCGGCCCATGCCTATTCAATATATATATATATATTTTTTTTTAAATAATATTTGAAGTAGATCGGAAAAATATCAGAAAAATTTTTTATTAAGTTACCAGCTACAGTCTAAAAATGTCAACCCAGTGTTGGGTCTAAAAGGGACAAACCCAACCTGTTTGGTTGTAGGGTTGTTTAAACCCCAAATGTTGGGTTGTTTTAACCCATCAGTGTGTCAAATCTAAACATTTTTTGGGTTAATTTAATTCAACCCCTTTTGGTTACACTTTATTTTGATAGTCCACTTTAGACATTCTTCTAACTATAAATAATTTTGCAACTACATGTCAACTAACTTTCAATAATTTTCAACTTTACGTCAACTAATTGTCATTAGAGTATTAGTAGACTGTGTTGTGGGGCAGTTTCATGGACAGGGATTAGCTTAATCCAGGACTAGGCCTTTGCTTAATTAGGATATATAACTAATTTTAACAAACATGCCTTACTAAAAACATTACATGTGTGCATTTTGAGGCAAAACAAAGGGCCCTGATGTATTTTAAGATATGTAAATGCAAGTTGTTTTCAGTTTGAACAGCTCTTACATTTATTTTAGTCTAGGACTAGTCTAATCCCTGTCCGGGAAACCGCCCCTGTAAGGGTTAGGGTAAGAGAAGAGGTTTGGGTTAGTCGAGTAAGTTGACATGCACCTGCAAACATACTTCTAGACAGTTGAATGTCTGTTGAGATATCATCACAATAAAGTGTTAGTAGATATTAAGCAGACAGTTTACTAATTCTCTAAAGATTTGTAGTTGATAAGTAGTTGCAAAGTTACTTATAATTAGTAAAATGTCTAAACTGGACTATCGAAATAAAGCGTTACCCAACTTTTGCCCATTTGACACAAATGCTAGGTTAAAAAAACATCATTTTTTAGAGTGTACTGTAGCGAACATTAAACTATTAACAATTGAGTTGCAGTCATATATCTCTAAACTAACTCTGTCAGCCAGCATCGCAAATGAAACCAGATGAGGTCAGTATAAGCTCCCCTGTCACCGATTCCCCTAAGATATGACATCAGTATTAGCTTTGCTATTCTTAAACTTTCTTTCTGTAGATTCTCTGCTCTGTACAAGAACGAAAGTAACAAATTCATGGTTACCCAGCTCTCAAAGTACAGAAAACAGAAAATTCCTCAGAAGCACTGAGGTGTTCCTTAGTACATTAAAGAGATGCATACGCTCATCTAACCGGTGCCACTGGTTACCAGAGCACAAAGTGCACAGCAGCCCCCAAAAAGTATTTGACCACAAAGCCACTCTTTAAAAAAGGACATGTTTTTCTTGTTTAAATATATTCCTTTACTCTTAGACTTAGTCTCCTAGTGTGTGTTTGTGTGAGTACAGAGTCGACATGCCTCCTTGTGTGTTGGTCGTGTCAGAAGATAGGCTACATCTTAGGTTTCAAGTGCTCATAAATCACCTGTTGTGGACAAAGAGAGTTTGGCACATGAGTTTATTTTCTAAGATCTGTCATATACCCGATACAAAAACATCCTCTCACCCTTATGTCAGTGCTTCTGAATTGAAGAGAGGCCTTTTAGGGGAACGGCATAGTGTTTCTTCCCATGATACACAGTCGGAAAAAATGGTCTAAGGTCACAAGCGTCAGGGGTAGTATGCTACCCTGGAGAGGTCCTAATTGATGTACTAATATGCACTCTTTATATTAAAGGTACTTACATGAACTCTTTATGTGCAAAGGTATCCATTATTTCTGACAGTGCATAAAGAGTGCATAAGGTGTAAAAACAGCAGGAATGGATAAACAATGTCTAACATCAATAAGTGAAGGTGTAGAGAAGCGAAACAGTGTACATTGTTGTTGGGACATGAGAGAGAGAGTAAAGAGAGAGAGGAGAGAGATGAGGTAGCCAGGGAGGGAAAGAGGGAGGGAGCTTGTCATTGTGAAACAGTTGGGAGTTATGCACGTGTGTATTGCAGTTCCTGCACTGCGCTGAAGGGTCACCAGCAACTGAAACAGACAGGAGAGAGAGAGAGAGACCAGCATGGAGCTCCACTCACCCAAAAAGAGCTGAACAAACAAGAAAGCACAGCACTGCAGTATAGACAAGACACACAGCCCGGGACAGAGGAACAAAAGAGGCAAGAAAGAAGAGCAAGGTACCCTCTGGAGCTTTTGTGCACTTGTGTGTGTGGTTATTTAAAAGTGTGTGTTTTGTGAACGTAAAAAATGCTGTGAGTTGTTTTGTAAGTTTGTGGGTTTGCGAGAGTCTCTTTATATATATGTGGAATTTGGGGGTGTGTATGCGTATTACTCATAAAGAGTGTATCCAGAGATTTCGATGCTGGTCAGATTACAGCACAGATGTGTTCATAAGAAGCGATCTGTCACAAAGTTACAAGGAATAAAGAGACGGAATTCATTGCCTAAATCTGGTGTGGGCTGTATGTACTGGACTTACTTCTGCATATTTTCACAGAGGAACTTTTCACTGCCTGCTTTTGCGTAAGGTAGCTTGTTTTTAACCTACGCACTCTTCTAGTTTTGCTTTGTCTACCATTCCTACAGTTTTCACACTATGACTCACTATGATTTAAAGGTTTAGCAAGAATTAATTTTTGTTAGAGAATGAGGATGTAAACGCAACATTAGCGAATGAATGCTGGCGTTAAAACATGCATGTATGTACCTGATACAAAACACATGTGTGGCATCTCTGGACAGAGTAACTTTATTTTTTTAAATGTCTCTGTTTCTATAGGGAATTATTATTATTATTATATCATAAACCACTATTATTATTACTATCATCATCATCATTATTAAGAGTGTTTCTTAACTATTTTTTTGACAGTGTAGGTGTAGTTAATACTTACAGGTTTGGGTTTGGAGGACAAGTTCGGTATTTTAAACTTAAAGTCCTGTTTTTAGATTGTTTATGATGAAATAGAATGTTTTTTACTGAAATTTGGACATATGCTGCTGGCCCAAGAATGCTGCTGGCCCGGGAACATTGTTTGTATTCTTGCAATTGGCAAAGGCGGATTATCGCCACCCACTGGGCTGGAGTGTCTATTATTCAAGCTCTCAGCGGAAGAATGTACGGGTGTGAGGCGTTTGGAAAAATGGGTCCACAAGATTACAACGAATGCTAAAACACCTGTTAGAAAGCATCGTATGCAGCGATTTTTGTGTTAGCATATCAGTGAACACTCCTGACCACTCGGTGAGTTTCACGTCTTTGTAAACGAAAGTTAAAGCATTTTAGGAAGGATTGTTCCAGAGCACCTATGCAGCCATTGTGAGGGTGGGGGGTGATACTAGCCTGGTCCAACAATACTGTCGTACATTCATTTCATTTGTACAGAGAGTCTGGCCACGCTACATTGAAAAGCGTTACTTCAGTTAAGGAGTGTCCTCTGTTGAAGTTTAAAAATATTGTATCTGCCCAGAGTCACTCAGGATCTGCCATTGGCGATCGCTAACGTGTGGTCGTGACGTATATCATGCACCGAAACCGGCCGGAAACAACAAGTCAGAATAATCAGACAAACAAAACTTAGCAAACCTGGTTCTTGCTCCGGCTTGAACTTCTGTATATTCGGCAGTTTTGCAACAACGGACCGAATAGATTTTCTCACGTCTTTCTCCGCTGCTATTACTGAACTACAACTCAAACTGATGCACGAGCTCAACGTCATCATTCTTAGCCACCCCCATCTGTTCGCTGATTGGTCCTGCAGATTTTTGCAGGAGAAAACGAAACTCTACAGAGCAGTCCCAGACGTAGTACTGAAGCGAAATGAAAATTAAGCGGAAGCACATAGGAGGGCGGAGCCAGGCTAGGGTGATACCACAGAAACCGAAAATTCTCAGGCCAGCCTCATATGTCCAAATATTAGTCAAAACAGTTCTATTTCATCATAAACAATCTCAAAACAGGGCTTTAAGTGTAAAACACAGAACTTGTACTTTAACAGAACATTTTGTCTGACAACGTTGTTCCAAAAAAAGTTAAAATTTAAAATGTTTTACTTGACAAAGTAAATTTTTTATATCAAATGTTTCTTCTTCTCTCTTTTGATGTCAATGCAGGTGTTTCAGTAGGATACAGGTGCAGTTTGGTTGGAGATTACAGCTTGTAGACCTAAGGATGTCAAGGAGAAGCTCTGCAGGGGATCTGGTGCCCAAAGACATTACCGAGATCCTCGCTCTGCAAGCCAGTTTGAAGAAACGAGGCTCATCGCTGGGCCGGGCGTTCAGCTGGTTCAAAGGCAGCAAACGCAAGAGGAGTCTTAGCAATGGGCAAAGCAGGACAGGAGGTCCATGTGGACGAAACGGAGAAAGCACTGCAACCAATCAGATTCATCCCAGTGGTGAGCCATGTAAAGGTAAGCACAAACTTTATAACATTTGCTGACAAACTTGATTTGATCAAGTATTAACAGGTTTGTTTTTGAAGATATGGATTAGTTGATGCCAGTCAAGAAAGAGCTGATGATTTCCAAAACATAGAAGAAAAGGTCTCACTGATAGCAACTTGGTCTTAGTTACGATCTCTGGTGCCAGTTTGTCTGGTGCCAAGGTTTATTTTTATTATTTGAATAGGTTTTCATCATTTACTAGCAAGATTATGTTATAATCATGAGGACATCTTTGCGATGGCTGATCATCAGTGTATTGTTGTGTTTTGGTTGCTGTCCTGTTTTTGTATTTTTGGCCTTGACTTTTCCCCTGAAATGATAAAATACTGGTAATGTGCTATGATATGAAGTTTCTGAGAGCAGCTCTTTCTGAAAACAGGTTTTTATTTAGATTCCTTTTGAGCTTTCAAGCTACATTTACTCAGTACTCTATAAGATATATGTCTTTGTCAACCTGATGTCACGAATTTCTGTGTCATTGTCACGGATCTCCGCATTTTTCCATGTCCGTACCACAGACTTTCTTTTCCGTGTCAGTTTCACGTATTGGTTACTTAATTGTTTTTTCTATTTTTTTACTATTGTCGCTTGGGTTTGGGGTTAGAACGACTTTCTGTTACATAAAATGACATCCTAACCCAAACCCAACTGTAACCCCAACGTCAGGTGACAATTGTTTAAAAATGAGGAAAAAATAGTATAAATCAATAATTAAAGTGACATCCTAACCCAAACCCCAAATCTAACCCCAAACCCAAGTGACAATGGTTTAAAAAAATAGGAAAAACAATTGAGTAACCAATACATGAAATTTACAAGGAAAATAAAGTCCATGGTACGGACACGAAAAATGCGTCATTTTCACAGAGATCCATGAAAATGATACGGATAAACAAACAAAATATTCTGTGACTATACCACAGAAATTTGTGAGGCCATGGTGGTCTTGTACGATATTTAAAAGATTAAATTGGCATCTGCCAAAACTGATACAGATGGTTCTGCCTTTTACACATTGTTTCAAATTTTGTTGTGAAATCTAGCAATGGAGAGCTTACAAATGGCAGTTTTGTTGTCATTGTCATGAAATTTTGTTTTTGACACGTTTTTCATACTTTGATTGCCTAGATAATAAATCAGCTCTGACTATTGGCTGTTTTCAAACAATCGGCTGAAATTTGATAGTGCCAAACCAATTATAGGCTGGTAAATCTTACTCAGTACAACAACCATAAACTCTCTATCTTAACAACTAACCAAAATATAACAGCAACCTCTTAGTAATACTAAAAGCCTTTTTACTACCTTAATTTGTTTGAATGCATGGACTATATTTTTTATTCAGGGGCGGAGTGGGACCAAAAAAACGACCGGCCCTCCGTGGTAAAAAAAATTACTAGGGTAATACAAATCGTAATCAATCTGCAAAAAAAAAAAAAAAAACATTTTAATAATAATAATAATAATAATAAAATCATAAAATCATGGCTAATTTTCCTAAATGAGTAACTATACAAAATGATACCTGTTTAAAGGACAGGGATGTGCACCTGTCAATCAGCTATTACATAACAGAGCGAGGCCAGAGACGAACATTCTCATAAACAGGAAATAATATATGGAATAATTTGTGCATCTTTGAATAACTGTAAGAATATTTCCTTTAAATATAATTTTTGTCATATAAAGTTTTAAGAGATAATAATGTTTTTTCTACTTTTATTGCTTATTTAGACTTATTAGTGCAGTTAACAGCGTTTGGCGCATTTACCTCAGAGTTTACTTCAGTAATATTGCTGTTTTTCCGGTAATAATAATACAATTTACATGTCAATCATGCTTCTTTGTCTGTTTATTAATTTCATTATGTTAAGTTATGTATGGATATTTATTGCCATATGAGACGTTCATTGCCTATCCCACCAAGCACAAGACATCATTTAGACGTTGTTTTTTTAGGGGCTAAATGAAGGCCATGACTTTATTCAGCCCAAAAAACAATGTCCAAATGATGTCTCGTTCAATACTCTCGTCTAATATTCAAATCATATGCGGAATACTGTGTGCATCTTTGAATAACTGTAAAAATATAGTTCCTTTAAAAAGAATTTTTGTCAAAGTTTTGAGAAATAATAATGTTGTGAGGATATTTATTGCCATATTGCCATTGAATAATCTCGTCTATAATATGGAAATCACGTAATGTGGTAGGCTATCCTGCAAAGCTACCCTGCTAATTTGTATTTATGATATATGTGGAGATAAATAAACCTTTGCAAATCTGCTGATTTGATCCATTCATGTCCTGACCACCAGGCTAGAGATTTTAAACATCCTTAATCCAGACTTACTAGTCTATCAAATAGTCTATCTGCTTGAAGGATCCGACCGCCTACGTAGCCTACTGCAATAAATAGGCGTTTGGCAGCTTTTTACATCAAAGGCCGACAGACTATGCCATTTGGGGAGGGGCCGCTCACTGATCCCCCTATACTTTTGAAAATCCTAGACATGGTTGGACCTGCCGAACACTTTGTTCAGCAGAGTGGCTGCACAGTTTGACCAGCGGGAAGCGGCCGCACATCAGGCCCCCATATGGGGTTGCTATATAACTCAAAATGTATAACTTTATCAGACCGGCCCTCGCGGCCTCAAAACACTACCGGCCCACCGGGAAAAGTTCAGACTCTCCCGATTGTCACTCTGCCCCTGTTTTTATTAGTGGTGCATAGATATGTTTTTGCTGATACTGATATTCAATTACTTAGCATGACATCTGCCAAAACCGATATAACGATAGTTTTTACTCATTGTTTCAAATTATAATGTCGGAAAATCCTAGAAGTGCAGAGCATACAAACTGCAATTCTGATGTCACTGTGACCCAATACAAAATAATCTCACAGTATGAGTTCTGATGCATTTTCCCACCCCTTTTGATTGCCAAGCTATAATTTGTTTTCAAACAAGGGGCTGATGTGATATAGTGGGAAAAAATGCTTTTATCTGCTGATACCAATTATAGTATTCATCCTTGGTTTTTCTTAAGGAAATGCAAAGGCCTTTTTTTAGACGGTTTCTGAGGTCTTTTCTGGACATTTACTCTAAAACCTGCTAGGCCACTTTACTGTGGATGTCAAACCAGAAAAGCAGAAGAGTGCTCAGATTTGGATTTTTTTCTCTTCCTGCCCCCACAAGTCTCACACTTACTCTATAACTCAGAAATAGCATGTAGATTTTAAGATGCCAAAGTCTGTGAGTTACCAGACATTAGAGACTTTAGCTGGACATCAAAATAATATATTATTCAAATAAGTCTCATATTGTCGCTTTGGACTTGTTGATTTATAGCATTTTCTAGTCATGTAATGCTGAAACTTGTGCCGGGGATAGAGATGCTGCCAAAGTGTTGAAAGGTCTGCGAGACTAGACATTTTATTGAAACAGAAAGATGACTGAGGGGGGATTTTTCTTAAAAGTTATTTTGTTAAAATAACTTCCCTTTCCCTCTCTCTTTCTCATTTTCTCTCTGCCCCTGTATCTATTTAATCTTTGTTTCACAATCTCTACAAACAAAACGTCTAGATAGTGAGGCACACAAACAGCACTTCATGTGTACTTTATACCTTTGCGGTAAATTGATACAGTAAATGGTTGTCTGTGGCAGGGTTAAGGTGTCATGGTTGGTCAGAAGAGTCTATGATAAGCCTCAGGTCCTTCCTTTAGTGTTTTTCACCTAATTTGTTGTCTGCCAAGTAGAAATTTTAAATCAGATGGGTTAGATCTAGGATCAGATTCGCATGAGGTAATATTTAGGGTAAGGGCTTGTTCAATCTTAACAGGTCTAAATAATACAGTTGCTTGCCTTGATTTCCTTGTTTGGTGGCAGATTATTCATTGTATACACTCAGAAAAAAGTTACAAGAAGGTACAAAAGTCGTCACTGGTACACTTTTGTACCTAAAAAGGTGCATACTGTTACCTCAAATTTATACCTAAATGTGAGTGTACAAAGTTTATTTCTCTTTGTAGATTGTATTTTTATGTTTATGAGTTTCTATTTGAGAGCGATACACTGCTTTTGGGCTCATCGCATGAAGTGTGAGTCAATTAGACTGTCCTGATTCAGGACATTTCTGGAGGCCCAACTGTGCTGAGCTAAACCCTTGCGTCACTCCTGTTTAACCGAGGGCCTCAGTTTGAACAAAGTCAAAAACTTTCAAAACCATGTTCTTTATCAGGGGTTTGTTGTGTTTTCAGCAAAGTATCCAGACAGTATTAAAGCAAAACACATTTACTCCATAATAACCTATACAAAAGATGATGATTTTTTTTATCTTTTAAGGGAATTAACAATATATATTTCCAATTAACTTTATTTTTCTTATTTTTCTCATATTTTTTATTATGTTTTTGCTTAAGAAAAATGTCTCCAATTAAATAAAAATTTGAAATCCAAACTAATAGTTTAGATTTTAGTGCTTTTTTATCAGTGTGCAGTGTTTCCCACACATTGACTTTACTTGGGCAGGCCGTCCAGGTATATTAACAAGCGCCCAAGTATATCTGGCATAAAATTTTGTCTTTTTTGTTCTTCCGTGATGATAACACTCTTTAATAATGGCATTTTGTGTGCGACCTGATGAGTTCGGTGTGCATTCACGTGCTCTCTGTGAATTGGGTGCGACGCGAACAAGCTCGTGTCCCATTGTATCCTTCATGTTTCTGAACTTGAGCAGAGTTTTACCATTAGAGGACTTCACGGAGCACCTGCGGCCCGTATGGTTCCTGTTTATATTTGAAATGGTCAGTTGGGTCCGGGTCAGTCATAGTTAAATTACTTCGGGTCCCAAGTCTGATTAATATTGTGTGTAAAACCCGAGTCGATCGGAGAATGGCCGTAAGCGCTACCGCGCTAAAGCTCCTGTGCAGTTTAAGCGTGCCTCCGTTTTCAATGGCGAGAACAACTGGCGACCACGCGCTGGATTTTCTTTCTCCCATTTTTTTATACTATTATTATTAATAAACCATATATTTTCTAAAATCTAAAAAGTTTTTCTCATTTCTTGTTTTTCTCATATTTTTAAATTATGTTTTTGCTTAAGAAAAATGTCTCCAAAGAAATAAAATTTTTTCGAAAACCAAACAAATTGTTTAGATTTTAGTGCTTTTTTGTCATAATGTGTTTTTCCTGAGAATCGACTCCACAACAACATATCGTTTAAAGTTGTTTTAAGAATGCTTAGTTGTCTTTACCGGAAACAGGAAAAAATTCACACTACAAAATGATGTATCTCAGATGTACTGGAAATGACAAATGAAGAAGTGGGCTGATCATTCTTGTAATGGCTAGACATCTGTTACCCATGATCTCAAATGCCAATACAGAGTCATGACTTGTGGTTCAATGAAACATGAACCGTTCATAATAGCTCAGAAATAAAGAACATGTGAATGTTTAATGGCATTCGGGGACATTGATATACATCCCCAGAAAGAACAGAAACAAAAGGGAGCAATTAAATTTTCCGAACACTTGTCAACTCAGACAACTTTAAAGTCACACATCTGTTGTTTCTGTAGCTGCTAACTTGTAACCAGTCAAGCAGAGTGCTAAAAATTACAAGCTCAAGGGTTTGATTCAAAGAAAACATATGAAATGTAAAGGAATGTTAATGCACGGTAAGTTGCATCTGGCAAATGCATAAATGTAAATATAGATGAAAGCGCAACCTCATTGCATCTATACAGCATCAGGTTTTTATGAAAACTAACTTTTACATGTGCATCCTTCCTGCAAGGTCCAATAGGTCATCTCATGTGTCACTGTGTGTGTGGTAACTCACAGTAATGGATACACCTGTTGATCATCTAAACCATGCCCTCTCTTACCTTTTGCATTTACATGCATAAGAAAGCATAAAGACTTATTTTTAATTGCACAAATCTGTGAGGAAGGCTGTTGCACACATCTCTTATAATGGAAACTAAATGGTCAAAATATGATCCCTAGCTACCACTGTATTAGTACTCTTTCATAAAGTACCTAAAGAGGTCATATTTCTTTAGAGGTATATATTGGTATCAAAAAGTGCATAATGGTACCAAATGTATCTGTACCCAAATAGTAGCCTACCCGCAGTTTCTGCCTGGGAACATTTATTGACCATTTTTTTCTGATAGTGTATAATAAGATTTCACATAATTTCACAGCTCCCACTTGTGTAAAAGTTCTAAGCTCGGCTGTGTTATGTAGGCTAACTGTGAAAAACAAGGACGATATCAGTGTGACTGGACAAAAAAAAGATTTTTAAACTCATGAGAGTTAACACAAAATTGAGGAGTGCGTTTCTGAAAGAAAGCTGCCAAGGTCATGAAGTTTTCTGGCCTCAGTCTGGGTCATGATGGTTACACCCGACCGTCTGACAACAACTCAAACATACACACAATCTCGACATGGGGTGCTGATGACACACCCGAACTTCATTGCTATAATCCCAAACAACAGTGTGGGGAAATTTCCTGTTGCCATGGTAACCTCACAATATTCATATCTGATTGTTTACTTCTATTAATAAAATAGTGGATGGAAAGATTCCAGTCGCTTTCATTCCATACACAACATGCCGTTCGAAAAGCACTGCGTCCCCAGAGTGAGATTTTATTGCTCTTTTTTGGTTTGAAAAACAGAAATAGAAAGAAAAATAAATAAATATGCAGTACAAGAATAGAGCTTTAAACTCAAAGTAGCTCAAAGTATTTGGATAAATTTGATGGGAACTCGTATAGTAATCTCTAGATTTTGGACTTTAGTATTTTGGCAGATCTGAGAATATCTAGAGGAAGTACATGACGTAAGCTTAGAGATATTCATTCATTTTGCAAAATCAATGCATATTTCAACGTTAATTTGCTGTTGACACAAAAACCTTAATTCCCCCATGTTGAAAGTGAGACAATGCCGTGATATCAATGTTGATTCAATTTGCCAAATCGAAAGGTAATTTAACGTTGATTAAACCTTGTCCTTGACGTTGATTCATAAGGCAATTAATGCGTTTACATGCACAGTCTTACACTGATTATACTTAATAAACTGATAACGTGTGGGGTCATGTAAACGCGTAAAACAGTTTTCTGTAATCGGGGAAAGCCCATAAATGGCGTAAGCAAAAACCGATTGGCACAGGTAGTTTTTTGCTCAGTACCCCGATTTCACGTGGCATGTAAACACCTTAACCAGCTTTCTCACGGTTTTGTCCATGTGTGCATGTCTCCGTGTGTGAAAGATAAACGTCAGACGCAGAAGCGCAAAGTAACGCATAAAAGTCTCCGCTTGACTAAAGCAGTGTCACGACACGGAAGGGTTGTAAGGACAGGACGCAAACGCAAGGTTCAAAATAAATAACATTTAATAATAAAAACACGAGGGCAGACATGGTGAAGGCAGGAACACAGGAACATTCAGGGTATCAATGACAATGATCCAGCAGTGAGCAAACAGAAGACAGAGGTATATATACACACACAGACTAAATGACAAACAGGTGTGATGAGGCAGGTAATTAATCAATGAATGTCCAGGTGATAACAATTGGAACAGAGACAAGACATGACACGGATTAACCGTGACATTACCCTCCCCTCTACGAGTGGCTACCAGACACTCACATAAAACAACAAAAACAAAGTCTGGTAGCGAGAGTCCAAGGGAGGGGTGGAGGGCTTGGGGACCCTGGCGAAGCTGGCAGCCGCCGGGATGAGACCAACAGGACGCTTGGCCGGACTGCGCCAGGAGAACCGGAGCGATCGCTCCGAGAACCGAGGCAGACGAATTACCCCCCTCCTGGGAATCGTCGACGATCAGATGCCCCCGGAAATCATCTCCCATCCCCTCGCGGAAACGGAGACCCTCGGTAGCCACCCCGGGGAAATGATCAGGCGTGGTCCGTTCCGGATCCCCCTGCGAGCAGGATGGTGGTCCTCCGAGGGACCGTCGACGACGACTCAACCGTTGGGGGACCGCCTGGGCCGATCCTACTCCCGCAGGAGCGAGCGATCGCTCACGGTGGTCCCCAAGAGACATCGGGGCTGATGGGGAATGAACCCCGATGTCACTACTCCCCCCCGACGAAACTCCCGGGGGAGCCGCCCTCCGTGAACCCGCTGCGTCCAGTTGGGCTGGATCATTCTGTCACGACACGGAAGGGTTGTAAGAACAGGACGCAAACGCAAGGTTCAAAATAAATAACATTTAATAATAAAAACACGAGGGCAGACATGGTGAAGGCAGGAACACAGGAACATTAACACAGGAACAGACAGGGTATCAATGACAATGATCCAACAGTGAGCAAACAGAAGACAGAGGTATATATACACACACAGACTAAATGACAAACAGGTGTGATGAGGCAGGTAATTAATCAATGAATGTCCAGGTGATAACAATCGGAACAGAGACAAGACATGACACGGATTAACCGTGACAAGCAGTTGACAGAGAAACTAAGAAAATAAAAGCTGATGTCACATTTACAGGTTCTGCAGACACGAGAAGAGATACAACAGTATAAGACGGATATGCAATCAGCTTTTGACTGACTATTATGTACTACAGGCGGTGAGGTCACTGCCTGTGAGAAACCTGACAAATCTCCAAGTCCCATGTAAACGCAGTTGTCTGCATAGCCGGCTTACTGATTTGCATGTAAACGCATGAAAACAGTTTTCTATAATAAGCAGATTTTTGCTAGCTATCTGCTTATTCTGTGCATGTAAACGCACTCATTGACCTCGGAGGCAGCTCTGGGAAATGCACTCGGACAGCCTTCATAGGTAGCGCAAAAATATTAACAGAGCCTTTGCGATAACTAATCCCATATTTGAAAACTGTATTACTAATTTCTCTCTAGAAATGCAATTGAAAGGTGTAGAAAGTAAAATTTGTACTTTATTTACATTAACGGCAGGGTCCATGATCTCTGAAAGCCAATAGGCTTGTTCGACTTCACGCGGCGCCGCAAGAATCGACACTCGGATGACGTTAAAGTACCGTGAGAGATTTGCGAAATCATACGGAGGAGTTTGCTTTTAAATCGCTCTCGCGGAACTTTGACTCTTGCAACGCCGCATGCAGTTGAACAAGCCTATAGACGGTTTCATCAGACGCACGTGCGCTGATGCGATACATGTCTGGATCCGAACTTTACTTCCGGTTTTGTTTTTTTAATGGTCTGACTATTGCTAAACTGATCTCGTCGAAAATAACAAATGTTTTGGTTTCCAATGTAATCTATGTGTTGTTTTTTTGCTTGTTATATTAATAAACTATATTTAAAGTACTTTGTTGTTATTTATTCATAGCGGAGTTTACCAGAAGTTACGTGTGGACCATGACAGCCGCTTGCTTATGTTGTTACTGCTGAAACCGTCTATTACTGACATGTGAAATCACCTAAACAAACACGCCCCTACCCCAATAGAATCAGGACCTTCTTTTGATAGACCCGTCCAACACATACGCAACCCAGGCAACAATGTCATTTATTAAACACGCACCTGATTAGCTGATTAGCTACAAGTGTGTTTTGGTTGTTGGCCTGACTCCCTTTCCAAAGCGTTTTCAGAAATCATGCAATCCGCCTTTACAATTGTGATCCAGGACCTTCGTGGCCACCATTTTATATTTTCAAACTTGACCAGGCTCGACAAATCACATCCCACGCAAAGAACTGTGGGACAAGCCGATGAAAGTATCTTAAGAGTCAAACATTGGATTTGGATGTTTATGCCTTCCTCGGAAGGCAGTGTTTTAGAGACAGACGCAGCCTATCTTTTCAATTCTTATAATGGCTTATGATGACTCATCATTTTGTCTTGACCTTGCGCCTCTTCTACCTGCACTCTTTATAAATCTAAACCTTTGAGCAGGCATGCTAGGAATGAAGATTGGGAACAATGAACACACAGTAACGCTTTGAAGATTCAGACAAGGTTTTTTAACATTTAACCTTGTCTTTTCTTTCTTTATTTCTTTTAACCTAACTTTTTAAGAAGCAATACTCATGAAAGGGCAAAAAATATATATCTTTTTTAAATAATAATAAAAAATAATAGAGAAGCAGATCCTCTTGAGTGCAGGAGAGCTGATTGGCAGCAGGTAAATTGTCTGTGGGTCTGCCAACTCTTGGATCTGGTGGAATGCAGGTGGATGAAATTTGACTTGAGGCCGATCGGATTACATCCCTCATTCCAGTATGGCAATATCCCAGCAAATCAAGAACAATTGCAGATTTGACTGTTAAATTTAGCAAAATGTTCTCACTCTTTTTGTATTCCTGAGAACAGCAAGTACAGCTGGTTTTGAGTTACCGTATCAATGATGTAATGCATTAACCAGCCTCTTTGTAGGTCCACCTTCAACCACAAGAGGGCAGTGTGGAGCAAAATGCTTATCTTCCTCATCAGTGTCTGTATGTCATTACAAGATAATGACATTATATTTAGGGAAAGTCATATGGAATCTACTTCCATTGCTTAAAATTGCATATATTGCATTTTTTTGTTCACGTGTGTTAAACAAAGATTTTTTAATAGAGTATAGTGTTAAATGTAATGACATGGAAATAGACACAGTTATGTATTGGCTCACATACACATGCTTACTCATGCACAGATGGAGGTCTTGCTTATTTTAGTTTCTAGAGGTGCAGGAAAATCAAGTTCACCTTGACAACAGTGTCCATTAACACCTCAAACTCTGCCAACTCATTTTAATGATTTAAATTGTATGACTAGCAGTGAGATGCATGATTTCTGGTGGTTAAATTAAGGGTACAACAAATGAAGGTTACATTATAAGTATGGTCACTGATAAAGATTGTGAAAACACATAGTGGAGCGAATACAAAAGGTTTTGTGGTGATGGTTTTGTAACTCTAGTACTGTATGTTAGTGTGCACACTGTATCACATTCAGAGCTGCACGTGTATGCTATAAAATACGTCATGCGTGTGATGGAGCTAATAAGGAGAATAAATAACCATAAAAATCCATATAGTAGCCAGTAATGAAGTTTCTACCTGCAATTTCCTTTTTATTAGATCATGAGACTTTAGCATGGATTTCACAGACAGGGTTACATGTGTTTATATTATGGATATTTAAATAGCTGAACTATTGGGCAGAGAGGATATGTGTATCTCCACCAGAGGTCATGTTTCATATTGTATGCTTTTCACAATTTTGCATTAACATGTAATCAAACTGTAAAATAATGATTATTGGGCATGCTGTCTGATTTTTAGCCCAAACCTACCCACCCTGCTTAACTGGGTTAGATAAACCAGCAGAGAGTGAGACAATGGGATGGAGGAGGGATGCTCCAAAACAAACTATATGTAGAGATGTTTTTGCGCTGATTGTTTGGATTACAACCAGCCAGATCTCACAAAAGTTTTTATGTATTTTACAGGTTGGCTTATTTGTACAAATTGAATTGAATTGAATGTGTACAAATAAGTATGATTATTATAAAAATAACAATGAAACCCCAACGTCACAGGGGCGAAAGTAAATTGTACAAAAACGTACGATTATAATAAAAAGACTAAAATAATAAAACCCCACCCATTAAGGCAGGGTGCATGATCTCTGAAAGCCAATGTTGACATTTGAAATCACCTAAACAAACATGCCCCTACCCCAATAGAATCTGGACCTTCTTTGATAGACCCGCCCCACACATACGCAACCCAGGGCTGCGTTCAGCGCCGGCAAAACGTTGCGAAATGTTTTTTTTTTTACAGAAACGGTGATGCATTGAACAGTTCTGATGATGCAAGAGTTGCAACTACGGTAGCTGAGAAGGCCATTCTTTGTGTTCATTTTTAAATGTTTCTAGAGCCTGATGAAATTGTTATAAATATGTGTTAAAAGCAACGATGTTGGTAAGTAGACACGCCCCTTACTGCTGATTGGCTACATGTGTGTTTTGGTAGTTTGCCCAACTCCCTTTTCCAAAGTGTTTTTCAAAAATCATGCACCCCGCATTTAACCCTAACATCACAGGGGTGAAAGTAAATCGTACAAAAATGTACAAAAAAACAGCAATGAAACCCCACCCCTAACCCCAAAGTCACAGGGGCAAAAGTAAATCGTATAAATATGTACGATTATTATAAAAAACAACAACAATAAAACCCCATCCCTAACCCCAACGTCACAGGGGCTAAAGTAAATCGTATAAATACATACAATTATTGTAAAAAAAAAAAAAAAAAACGAATGAAACCCCACCTTTAACCCCAACGTCACAGGGGTGAAAAGTAAATCATACAAAAATGTACAATTATTATAAAAAACAGCAATGAAACTCCACCCCTAACCCCAAAATCACAGGGGCAAAAGCAAATCGTATAAATATGTACCATTATTATAAAAAAACAATGAAACTCCACCCCTAACCCCAAAGTCACAGGGGTGAAAGTAAATCATACAAAAATGAACAATTATTATAAAAAACAACAATGAAACCCCACCCCTAACCCCAAAATCACAGGGGCAAAAGCAAATCGTATAAATATGTACCATTATTATAAAAAAACAATGAAACTCCACCCCTAACCCCAAAGTCACAGGGGTGAAAGTAAATCATACAAAAATGAACAATTATTATAAAAAACAACAATGAAACCCCACCCCTAACCCCAAAGTCACAGGGGCTAAAGTAAATCGTATAAATACGTACGATTATTATAAAAAACAACAACAATAAAATCCCATCCCTAACCCCAAAGTCACAGGGGCAAAAGTAAATCGTATAAATACATACAATTATTGTAAAAAAACAAACAAACAATGAAACCCCACCCTAACCCCAAAGTCACAGGGGCAAAAGTAAATTGTATGAATATGTACGATTATTATAAAAAACAACAACAATGAAACCCCACCCCTAACCCCAACGTCACAGGGGCTAAAGTAAATCGTACAAAAATGAACAATTATTATTAAAAAAAAAACAATGAAACCCCACCCCTAACCCCAAAGTCACAGGGGCTAAAGTAAATAGTATAAATACGTACGATTATTATAAAAAAACAATGAAACCCCACCCCTAACCCCAACTTCATAGGGTTGAAAGTAAATCGTACAAAAATGAACAATTATTATAAAAAAAAAAACAATGAAACCTCAACTTTAACCCCAACGTCACAGGGGCTAAAGTAAATAGTATAAATACGTACGATAATTATAAAAAAAACAATGAAACCCCACCTTTAACCCCAACGTCACAGGGGTGAAAGTAAATCGTATAAATACGTACCATTATTATAAAAACAACAACAATGAAACCCCACCCCTAACCCCAACGTCACAAAGGCAAAAGTAAATCGTATAAATACATACAATTATTATAAAAAAACAGCAATGAAACCCCACCCTAACCCCAAAGTCACAGGGGCAAAAGTAAATCGTATAAATATGTACAATTATTATAAAAAACAACAACAATGAAAGCCCAACCCCAAAGTCACAAGGGCAAAAGTAAATCATATACATACATACATACGATTATTATTAAAAAACAATAATGAAACCCAAACCTTAACCCCAACGTCACAGGGGCGCAAGTAAATCGTACAAAAATGAAAGATGGCAAAACAGTGGCAAATGAAATCGTATAAATACATACCATGTCATTCTTAATCAAATATAAACTAAATCTTACATATTTACAGTGTGAGATACAATTTAGGGCAGTATCATTTTAGGTATTTTTCAATTTCACATAGTTTGACATACTTTATGGTTTCATGCTATGCTTAATATTACTATACCTTTAGGGCATCACATACCTGTCAGTTAAAATTCCTCTCTTCAGATCACAAACCTCCATTGCTCGTCCCAGGGCACAGTCGCAGGTTTCATTGAAGAAGACTAAACCCACAGAATTCAGATGAGCTGAACTGAATGGCAGGGGTGATAGCGATTTAGAAAGCCTCTCTGAGCTTAATGCATTGAGCAATATAAGAGTGACATCAATTTATAAAGATTTTATGGCTAATGGCAATATTAGCCATTAGCCTGTGATGAAATCATCTGAAAGCTTTTTGCGGTATACTCCCCGTTGTGTCTGTAAATTGATGTATGCTTGTATTAGACAAACCTGCTGTGTAATGTATCTTTAGAACTGGATTTGGTCTATGGTAAAATGTTAAAGTGGTTACGCTTTTGTGTTAGTATGTTTAAGGATATCTTTAAGGTGCGATGGTGATGGTTTCACTGTAGGGTAGCCATACATGCCATTTTCGCCAGACGCGTCCCGGGCAGGATTTCGGGTGCGGCCTCCGGAAGTCGCATTGGTCGACCGCATACGTCATCGAGGTTCTCACATTTCAGTTAAAACATTATAAAATTAAGATTTAATTCCCTTAAAGGATTAGTACATTTTCTTTAAAAAAATCCAGATTATTTACTCACCACCATGTCATCCAAAATGTTGAAGTATTTCTTTGTTCAGTCAAAAAGATATTATGTTTTTTGAGGAAAACATTCCAGGATTTTTCTCATTTTAATTGACTTTAATGGACCCCAAACATAAAACAGTTTAAAATTGCATTTTCAACTCATTTTAAAGGACTCTAAACGATCCCAAACGAGGCATAAGGGTCTTATCTAGCGAAACGATTGTCATTTTTACAAGAAAAATAAAAAAGATGCACTTTTAAACTACAAATTCTTGTTTATCTTCGGTCCTGTGACGCACCAGCGTAACCTCACGCAATTGCGTAATGCCGTGGAAAGCTCACGTGTTACATATATGAAACGCACATTTGCGGACCATTTTAAACAATAAACTGACACAAAGGCATTAATTCGTATCATTCCACATACAACAATGTCTGAATGGTCCTCTTTCTCTACACTTGTAAACATGGGGCGTAGTTTTGCATACGTCATCCGTGACCTTTCGCCATGATGACGTATTACGTGAGGTCGCTCTGGCGCATCACAGGAAGGATATAGACGATAAGTTGTAGTAGTTTAAAAGTGCATATTTTTTATTTTTCTTGTCAAAAATGACAATCATATTGCTAGATAAGACCCTTATGCCTCGTTTGAGATCGTTCAGAGTCCTTTAAAACTCCATTGAAACTGAACAAGGAGAGACATCAACATTTTGGATGACATGGTGGTGAGTAAATTATCTGGATTTTTTTAAAGAAAATAGCTTAATCCTTTAAGACATACAATCGTTATAGTTTTATTCTTAACTTAAAACGTAACGGTTGTTTTTTTTAATTAGAACCTGAAATATTAAACCTTGATGATGTATGCGGTCGACCAATGCGACATCCGGAGGACGCACCCGAAATCCTGGCCAGGCTGTGTCAGGCAAAAAGTGCACATATGGCCCCCCCTTTTGACTGTGTGGTAGTTGAGAACGGTTTGTTGTGATATAGGGCTAAACTCAGTAGTGAGAAACAGATGATGTAATGTAGATAGTGTTTCTAGGAGTGTCTGGGAAGAGAGTGTCAGTCTTGTAACCCCAGAGTTGCCGGTTCATGACCGGTGGGGTGCGACTGTGGTGCCCTTGATCAAGGCACCTTAACCCCAATTGCTCCCGAGTGCTGCAGAGATAGTCTGCTCCAGGTGATTGTGTGTTCACCACTTTCAATATGTGTGTTTACTATTCACTGGATGGGTTAAATGCAGAGGTCAAAGGGCACTGATGTATTTTGAGATATGTCATGTTTATTTTAGTATAGGACTAGTCTAATCCCTGTTCGGGAAACCGCCACTATATGTCTAAAACCTTTTGATTGCCATTAAAGTGAAATTACTGAACCTAAACATAAGAGCCTGCTAAAAAATGCATGAGTCAGGGCCATTGTTTATCTAGATATAAATTCAATTTAAACCTTTGATTACAAATTATTCAAATGTTTCATGTTGTTTATTGTATATTGGAGTACAGTTAGAGTAGCTGTAATGGCCTGATATCCTGCTCATCGGTTATGCACTTCACGCTATAGATCTGAGTCAAATGAAATATCAGGTTACATGATAGAGAAACAGTGAAAGACAAAGTGAAAGACAGTAAGCTGAGGGGACAAACACAAGACTGTGACACCAGAGCACTGCATGAACCTCATTTCAGGACTATAAAGCACATTTTCAACTCCAGTTTTCATTATCATAATGCAATACAAAGCTAAATTCCATTACCGTAATGCACAGCAAATCTCATTCTCCTGTCAAATTTGTTTATTATTAAAAAAAATCTGTATAACTTTGACTTATTTTGACTTATGGGGTGAAATATAATATCTATAGACAGATTGCATGAGACTAACTGGCCTTCAGTTTAACAAAACATTTCTCAGATGGCGTCCTTGGGAATCAGTGTATGAAGAGCGAAGAAATAAAAGCAGGCAGTCGTGTAAACTGACGTATGGAGCCTCGAAGGCAAAGCTATAAAGAGACAATTGCTGATCAACTCACTGCAGTTAAACCGCAGGCAGTAAACATGTGAGAGTGCTTTAAAATGTGTGGACACAAGCAAGCCGATATCCGTCCTTCCTCATGTTCTTACTGCTGGGAGTGAGCTGTGACTGATGGTGTTTGTGAATCAGAGAGGCGAGGAGGGAGGGTCTCATACACACATACTCGCGCGCTGCACACACGCACTGGATCGCAAGAGCATCTGAGAGCAGGACATCTCTGTCCGTGCTGTGACAGCTAAAAAGAGGGATTTAAATGCACCGGATAAAGTAAGAAGGTGAAGGTCCACATGTGGAACACGTGCATGTTTTGGGATTGTGGAAACCGGTGGGGGCTGAGACTAATGCCATGGGGAACTCCAACAGTAAGAAGAACCAGGCGAGCCGTAACAACACTCACCAAACTAGAAAAGTAAAGTCCATTTGGTCCTTTAAACATGTGGATATATTCAAAGCAGGTAAGGAAATATTACGAAATTACAAGTTGTATATTTGTGACCAAGTGTATGAAATATGTCTATTATACACTAATTATGTCTAAAAGAGAAGAACTGTATGATACTTTCGTTTTGTTGATATCTGTTTTTGGTACTGTGGGAATTCAGAGAGCTTGTGAATGTGTGTCCCAGTTTTTGTCGATGTGGGAGGGAAAGTATCCAGGTGTTTCATAGCTTCCTCTGTTCTTTTAAAGACTGGGAGGTATGGGTGTGTTACTAGAATGGGAAAATGCAGTAAAACTGTCCTGGGTCCTTCATTTATGACTTGCTTTCCTCTTTTCTAGTGAAGTAATAAACAGGTTCATGCCATAAATACCCAACCATCACAGCTCTATTATTAAGCTATCAGACTTGTAAGCAACCTCTCATTTCCAGAGCACATTATAGATACAACCTGGGGGGGGGGTATTTATGTGCAGATAAATACTGTAGAAGAGTATCAACATGATTTTGTGAGATAGCTTTACCGTTTCCTGCCATATAAAATCACAAGGGAACATACCAGAGAGCTGAGACGCTCATTCAAACAGAAAATGAAATCAAAAGTGCAATTCTGAGGGAGACGCATGTTTGACTTCCAAAAAAACTTTCATCTCTGTATCGGTTGTGTCTTAATGAAATACAAGAGATCTGTACTTAAAGGCGGATTGCATGATTTCTAAAAAAAAAAACGCTTTGGGAAAGGGAGTCAGGTCGACTACCAAAACACACTTGTAGCCAATAAGCAGTAAGGTGCGTGTCTACTAAAAGATATCATTGCCTGGGTTGCGTATGTGTGGGGCGGGTCTATCAAATGAAGGTCCAGATTCTATTGGGGCAGGGGCGTGTTTGTTTAGGTGATTTCAAATGTCAACATTGGCTTTCAATGATCATGGACCCTGCCTTTAAAGGGATAGTTTGCCAAAAAAAATATTCTGTCATTATTAACTCACTCTCAAGTTGTATAAATGTCTTTGTTTTGCTGAACACAAATAAGTATTTAAAGAAAGTTTGTAACCAAGTAGATCTGGGGAAACATTGACTTCAGTAGTAGAAAAACAATATAACTATGGTGCCCCATATTTGTTTGATTATTAACCCTTTCCCTGCCAGCATTTTTTTTTAAAAGTTGCCAGCCAGCGCCAGCATTTTTCATGGTTTTCACAAAAGTTTAATGCCTTCCATAAAATGTTGTTCTTTAAATATATAAACAAACATCATATCAAATGATAGAACAGACCCTCTGCTTACAAACAAAAAACCCATTTCATCCTAACTTTAAGTTCTCTTTTTATCACCTCTCAAATATGGGTAGGTTTCTTCAAAAACACCCAATTTTTAAGCAAAAATCTGACTTTTGATAGAGATCAGATGCAGAGCGATCTTTAAAACATACACGGAGTTCTTTCTCGTTCACGTGAGGCACTACTTTCTGGTTGTATAAGTTGCAGAAGTGGATAATAGCGGTATTGCGGAAAGCCGGAAATTCTCGTCATTGGCAGGGAAGCGTTTTCTCTTAATTGACGAGTTATTTTGTCAATGGCGGGGAAAGAGTTAACATTCTTCAAAATATCTTCATTCGGTTTAGCAAAACAAAAAAAAATTATACAGGTTTGTAGGCAACTTGAAGGTACATAATTGATACATTTACTTTTTTGTAAACTATCCCTTTAAGAGGAAAGAAATTTTAAAATTCCCTATACATCCTATGCAATGTACCCTACTTGTGACCCCACGAGATGCTAAAGCATCAGCATCAAAATGTCTTAGCATCAGGGAATGTGGAAAGAGAAAATGAACTCAAGGCATTTACAGAAGCACCAAAAGTGATGTCTTATACAATAAAAGTTGTACAATATTTGTCTTTAAATGCCTCCAAACCATCAAAATTTCAGGTGTATAGTACAAAATAATTTGGCAAAACAATATGCATATAAACAAAAAAGCTTACAGGTAATAAAGCATTGACTACAGTTATATCTTTTATTAATTTGTTGATCATATTTTGTGGTAATAATTTGTAGCATATTCCTGTATCTTTTTATAAACTTTGCCTGTGTGTGTTTTTTTTTTTTTTTTGCTAAGCTTTCTTAAATTTTTTTAAAGCTGAGCTTCAGTTTACATCCGAACACAACAATGCAACATGTATACAAAATGTTGAATGCATTTTTAATAAAATATTGAATAGAGCAAAGATGTCAATAGCTGAAAGTTGGACACCTTTAGCCACTACTGTACTGTATAAAAATTGTGTCTTATCGTTAGTTTTCCGTGTATTTATGCTTTTCTTGAAAGTAAAGTTATATTTCAAATGCTTCATGAGCACTTTTTTAATTATAAGTTAGAGAAAACCAAACAGTTCATCCGTTTAAACGGGTTGTATTGAGGTGCTGTGCATGTCCATCTGGGATTGTCTTCTGCGCATAGTTTATTCATTCATAGTGCTGGGTTTATTCAGAAGAGCTGAATCTGAATGCATTCCAGCATACCAGCCTATCTGCTTACGCGTGACTGAGCAAAATACACAACAGAGGGGTCAGACCCCGAGAGAAATGGCGCTGTGTACGTGTGGCTAATGGTTGATATCAGGTTAAATATTAAAGGGAGAGAAATAAGTGCGTTCTTGTAACCGAACCCCACTTTGATGCAGCCAATGAATGCACCTTAACTGAGAAGAGGCTCTGATTCTGAATCAGTAATGGTAAAAAGATGGTGAGAAATCCAATAGTGGCAGATCTCTTTTGTAGTCACGTGAAAGATGATTTACACTTGGACATAACTCTCTGACATATTGGTTTTCCAATTGAACCCGGCTGCAGTGATCTCTACTGGGATTGGGGGAGGGTTGGGTTAACTGCTATCAGGAAACAGGAATTGAATAGGAAGGCTTTGGCGATATGATTTTTTTCTGCTAATACTCTATGTAGCCATGCACCTCAGATGAGATTTTTAGACCTTGCACAGTATCGCTTCTTTAGTTTTGCAACATGCTGAACACATTCCAGACTTAACAATGTGGCATATCTTTAGTAATAGTGTGTTCAACTCAGTGATACTCAGTGATTGCATATGCAGGGAACAGTGTGGATTTATATCCTTAAAAAAAACTGTGTACAAAGACATTTTCTGCTATTCCTACATGCATTTGTAGATATAAAAGTTGGGGAAGAATGAATAATACATCCAGAAGAATGGAAACATTCAATGCCCTTATTTGGGTTAGAGCAAAACACGCTTTTTTTCGTGTCTGTACCTTAAAATGTAAATAAGCTACTGCTCCTCACTCCCTTACCAAAAGAGACAGTGAGCACTTTTAGTTAAAATAGATTTCCTGTGAATACAGATTGAAACAATAGTATCTCACTCTTGAGATATGGCAGACATCCTACAACTCACTGAGGGTGGAAATTATGGTAATGCAAGAGTCAGTGGCCGTGGGCGGGGCTTATCAGTGTGACATCACAGTAAGATGAAAATTGTAAAACAGCATGTCTAACGAGACTGCTTTGGTTATTATATTGAACTGAACTGCGCCCTTGTACGATTGTCCCTCCTCCCAACTGCCCCAGAAGCACGCATTTAATAAAGCAATAAACCCCAAGAAGCAGTGGGTTACCAGTGCATTTTATGACAGCTAAGGGGCGTTGTTAGGCACGACGCGAAGCGGAGTGCCTGAACCCCCTTAGCTGTTGTAGAGTGCACTGGTAACCCAACGCTTCGAGGGGTTTATTGCGTTTATAAAACGGTTACTTCATATGCATAAAGTTAGCGGGATTTTATAAAATAAAACACAAATAAGTTGTAATTATATTAGTATAAATATTACTCTTCCGCCAAACAAAGTAGTTCCTCAGAATCAAGTGTGACTGAAACAGAGCGCAGTTCACAAACAACACAGACGCAGCAAAGATACAATGAAAATATGATTAAAGACGGTGGTGTTTATTTTATAAATCACCATTCATCTAATTTATACATTAACATTTATATTGTGCTGTTGAAGTGATGATCAAATATGCTTGTAAGAATGCTGAACTTTTTCCCCGTCAGCGTTTTTTTTTAAGTTGCCACCCGGTTTTAGTTTAATGCCTTACAGAAAAATTATCTTCTTTAAATAAACATAAATATAAAATGAAAGAACAGACCATCCGCTTTCAAA
The DNA here is from genome assembly GCF_027580225.2 of Misgurnus anguillicaudatus. NCBI lineage: Eukaryota > Metazoa > Chordata > Actinopteri > Cypriniformes > Cobitidae > Misgurnus > Misgurnus anguillicaudatus. The sequence continues at coordinate 10,218,008 of NC_073356.2, forward strand.
CAACAACAACAACAAAAAAAAGTTTCATCCTACCTTAATTTGTTCTCTTATCAGTTATCACCTCTCAAATTTTCAGCTAAAAGCGGAGATAATTCCATTTTTGTGAAGAACTTTAGTAAGAAATCCTCAGATTCAGACATGAACAGTACACGGTGTTTTGAGTGAATGCGTCAGTGTTTAAGTTGGGAAAGATCGCCACCCAGTGGATAATAGCGGGCGTATGAACTTCAGTTATAAACTCCTCAGACAACGTTTTCTCTTTATTGACGAAATGACTAAACAGTATTTATTGACATTTATTTGGATATCGCCATTAATTGTGCAATTGTAGACAAATTAAAAATATGATTAAAGACTGTTGTGTTTATTCTCATAAATCAGTACGCAGCAACAGTGGCGCAGTGATACTATGTAATGTGGTCTGAACCGTGAGGTTACCGGTGTATTTTATCACGGCTTAGAACGCGTTTCAACCAATCAGAATGAAGAACCAGAACTGCCCGTTTTATAAACTGTATTTTTATCGATCCGAGCCCAAGCACCCTTTGTCATTAGGATGCGATTGTTTTGAAGAAAACAGGAAGTGAAGCGCTCTCTTAACATTGGAGCCCGTCTGGAGTCGTTTGTGGTGCAATAACAAACAGTGCTTTCACGTGCTTATGACATTTTTAGTCGATCTGTCGCTCATACATTCAGGTAACCCTGCTGCACGCATCAGAAGGTTTTTTCGAAGGCATAAACCAGTTGTTTATGTTGGTTATTTTGGTAATGTTTTTCAATTTGTACTGCAAAGTTTTTTCACTGGTGAATGAGACATAAGATGTGACCGTCTGATCTGTGCGTGTTCATGTGTTTTGAAAGAGGCATGACTTTGGATGGCGATTTGAATGGAGGGTGGGATCATGATTTCATTGCTAGTCGGCTACCGTTAGCATATTTCAAAATGTGATACCCCACCTTTAAGCTACACTGTTAAACCTTACCAGGCTTTTTAGGAGTAAATTACTGGCAACACTGTTGCCAGCTAGTTACTGTACAGCATCTGTAACGGTGACTTACTGGCAACAGTGTTGCCAGTATAGTACTGTGTCTATGACAATACAGTGAATAACTGGCAACAGTGTTGCCAGTAATTTACTGTCTCTGTACCATTACGGTGTCTTACTGGCAACAGTGTTGCCAGTTTTATACTGTAGGTTAGGCATTACAGTTGATGGCTGGCAGCAGTGATTTCAGTTAATTACTGTACAGTACCACATGCTTCAGGTATAATACTGTATAGTATATAAAATGCTGTACTCATTGTGGTACTCTAAAACTTTTGAAAGATTCTTTTTTTATGTTACTTTATTAAAAAGGGAGAAAGAACCCCAAAATATTTAAACAAATACACTTTATAACTGTGGCAATAGATGTCAGGATCAGAGGACGGATGAACACAATCGCAGACAAAGTCGGGGAAAACAGAAAACACTTTATTTACCAACATATAACAAAACCCACGAGGGTGTACATGACATGAAACACTGTAAGCAGATAGATAATACTAAACTTGACAAGATAACTCGGCTAGATAACCACATGAACACGAGAACAAAACAAAACGAACCTGCACAGAACTAAGGACACAATGACATTTTATAGAAAAAAACCAAACAAGATAACGAGGGGGAACAGGTGATGGGAGAAAACCAATGATTACTAATAAGCAGGAGAACGAGGGGGCGGGGACAAGAGACAAGACACCGAAGGCACATGACCCAATAAACAAGGCATGAACCTCCACATTGATAGAGCATTGGACTGCCAGAACTCCAAACTGCCATCATAACTAGATATAAATACAAAACAAGACTCATTGGCAGGATCCTGACAATAGATAAATACATAACACAAGGAATCGCAAAATTAAACTAAACAGAACAAATTTTCTGTAGAATTGGCAAAATAAGATAAGATAACAAAAAGCAATAATATAAACAAAAAACACTGCCACTGCATGACAGTTAAACCAAAACTAACAAAATCATACTCCAAAACAATGCAATCAAATAACATTCAGGTTATTTATTGGTAGTGCGACACATAGCAAAAAAAAAAACACATACGGCAAATTGTGTGGTTTACTTTCAGTGTAATAGACAAATTCTTTTAAGACACTCATAAGACAATCATGTCAAATCCCACCCTCAAAAAAAAAAAAAAAAGATCTCCGTTGTAACCGTTGACCCTCAGGTTATTCCAAACCTGCAGTTATTCAACATAATTTTAATGACATTCTTATATTCTTACAATTCAAGGATTAACAAAAATGCTTCATATAACACGAAGTAGAAACCAGAAATTAAGCTCAGTTTTTTGCACAGGCCTGCTGAGGGGGTAATGGTGCCACATGGTGATCAACAGTAAAAATTACAAATTTTACCTTTTTGCAAAAAGAAAAACCATCATCAATCAAAAATGGCTTTGCAATCAAAAAAATGTTGCTATAATGGAAGTCAATGGGGCAAAAATGACCACAAACCATAAATGAGGAAAAAAAAAATCTGATGCTGCACAAAAACTAAAAATTCATCAAAGCCAATGTTTTTTCTGATCGTTGAAATGCCCAAGACTGTGAAAAGGCTTTTTAAAAATCCAGTCCAAAATCACTTTTTATATTGAAAATAAGTCATTTTGTGTTTTTTCCAAATACTTATTTGGGAAGTTCACTTATAAACTTTTTAAAGAGTTACAATCATGGAATTTTTGTAAATATTTGGTAATTTTGATCAGTATTGAGGTTGATTAACAGATTAATATTTTTTATATTAATCTGATACATTTTTACAACAGTTCGTGGCATTTTTTGGCCACGAACAACAGGAAAGGGCAGTGAATTTGAACAATGCACAAGGGTTAACGTTGATAGGAGATACTAAAAACTTTCTAATCAGGAAGCTATTTGGAACCTTAACTTATGTGTTTTAAACACTCTTGGAATGGGTGTGTTGAATTGGCACATCTTGTGTCTGGTTGGGGACAACACATTTGGTGTGTTGTCCTTGGTTTGGCACATCTCTGTGTTATTTTTGGAACAACACACTTTGTGTTGTTTTAACACATCTTGTGTTGTCCCTTTTATTTTTTATGAACTTAAATGACACTTAATGTGTTAAAAACAACACATAATGTGTTAAATAGTTTAACACAAAGCAAGGTGTTAAAATTAACACATCCAGGGTGTGTTAATTTTAACACATTGCTTTGTGTTAAACTATTTAACACATTATGTGTTAATTTTAACACATTGTGTGTCATTTCGTGCTGATTTAGAGTTCATATAAATGGGGGGGACGGCACGGGATGGGTTGAAGCGGCACAAAGTGTGGTGTTCTAAAAATGACACAGAGATGTGTTAATTTAAGGACAACTCACTAGGTGTGTTGTCCTTAACTAGACACAAGATGTGTTAATTTAACACATTCATTTTAAGAGTGAAGACACTCACAAATATTTTAACAGTTTACTTACTTATTTTCAACTTTAAAACATACAAATCCACTATTATATTGTTCAACACAGCACGAGTAAACAAACAAGATTATCAAGGCAAATTGGTGACACCTGCACCTGTGTATGTGTGTGTGCCAGTAATTTACCAGATAATATTACAGTTATTTTCCTTAATTGGTGCAAAGAGTAATTTACTGTAGTTTATTATTAGTGCAGCATAACTGCACCTCATATTACAGTAAAATACCTTTCACCGATGTTAAAGCTAAATACTGCCAATTTTACAGTTATTTACCCAGAAATCTACAGCAAGGGTTAACAGTGTACGTTTTAAGGATTGACAACCACATTTACTTACAGGTGTGAATCTGGATATGTTGTGTTCACTTAGCAGATTACAGTCACTGCTGCTACTACACTCTGTATGAACAAGCAAAAAAGTCAAGCCCTTATTCTATTCACACCTGACGCATGTATAGTAACGGACAACTAGTTGTCAGTACGGTTCTGTTCATGTACAGTTGTAAATCCCAAAAATCTATAGGTGTAAGTTTGGTTATAGAATGCGGTTGTCTCTTCTGTAAATAACAGAATGTGTGTGAATGCAGAAGTATTAGGACTTGGGCCCTAGTGGTACAGATCTGCAAACACCTTTAACCTCTATAGACTGTTGTTGTATATCCTCACACTAAAGAAACATAAGAAGATGAGATAAACAATGTTTTTGAGAGATTGTATCCTTGTTTACAGTCAAAATGTCACACTGCCCCTACCAGATCTGAATATTGAACATCCTGTGTGAGCTGGCACACGTTACATCAAGAGCCCCATTTGCCCTTTAGTAAACTCCAGAGCGAGAAAAGAAAACATTTCAGTCTCTAATAGCATTACAGTCACGGAGAAAAACAGAGCGCTTGTGTTTTTGTTTGATGGGAAATCCTCTAATTTTGGCAGTAAATGCAGACTTGTTGTTCAGTATGTCGCTGTTGTTACCATATGTGGTCCAATCCAGCCGTTCGTAAGAACGCCATTATCACTATGATCTAGTTTCAGCAGGCAAAACAAGAATAAGTGCTGTAATATTGTGCAATGGTTACACAATATCCAAAACTAGAGTCATTAAGACATCTTCGGTTATGGTTCCAAAATAATTAACATCATAGCAGGAATTAGTATAAACACAGACATTAGTATAAACACATCTTTGTGTTTATATACTGTATAACATCTGTAAACTTGTACCGTACAACATACAGTAAACCTTATCAAAATTGTTTAATAAAGCTGGATATTACCCAGCTGTCATGTCAGCTACTTATAAAATATATTCATGTTTCAAGAAGAGAATGGTGTTATATGGCTGTAAATACACTATAAAAACTGATGGGTTGTTTAAAATCCATGGTTGGGTAAACACTGTAGACATGAAGATGGATAGTAGCAGTTATCTATATTGGATCTAGAAAATCTTGGTAAGTAGTAGAGTAGATAAAGGTGCAAACTTTTAGAAGGATATCTTGACAAAAATGCAATATAATATACATAACTATACTATCAGTAGTGTATAAAGACCTTACATAATGATATAATGATATAAGCTGTTTTTATCTACATACGCCGCGGGTCTCCTTACATGAAAGATGGAGTCATGTGTTTACAGTAGTCCTAAACAGACAAACTGCTCAACAGAATAAAGTTTGTCCTTACGTTGTCTGAGACAAATGTTTGTCCGGAGTTGGCTATCGTAGCTTCTTGTTGCGTTTCGAAATTGAGGTTTGTTGCAGTTCGCAATCTCACCGCTAGATACCGCTAAAAACACACTACACCTTTAAGTTTGAATTCGGTAAAGATGTTTTAGGCCCTGTCCCAAATAGCGCACTTCATGTGGACTTTCGGTCTCGTGGCCTTAAATTGCACGTTTTCGCTTAGTCTACGAGTCCGTAGTCATTTTTACACTTCGAAGTGTGCTCATCAGCGCCCCCTTGAATCCTTAATGTGATCTGCGGCGAAGCCTGCACTGCAGCAGGCTTTGCGCACTTTACCAACCCAGAGATCCATGTGAAAGAGCAATTAGACCAATAAGACAACGGAAGGGAGGAGTTCACACTGATGGGCAACTTCTTTTCCTATTTCAGCCGGACACTCAAGTCTGTCCCAAAAAGCGACTCTGGTGCGCCCTCTTGGACTCGCGTCAAGGGTCCCTAAGGTCTGCACTACATGATGTCATCAAAGTGTGGACTCTGAAGAAGTCCACAAGTCCGGAGTGTGCCACTAGGGACAGGGGCTAATGTTGTGTTTACACCAGCCACGGTAGAGGGAGCAAAAATGCGCTATTGGCGCGTAGTTGGACGCTTGAACATTTGAGTTCACTTGCTTCATTCGCGCGTGAAATTATAGTAATTCGAGAAATTTGCGTCATGGGAGGGGCTTCTGCGACTTCGCTGAGACTCTGCCACTCCGCTCGCTTCCTGTAATCATGTCACTACTACAGCTAGGTCCTACATGGTTAACGCGGCGAAGAAATCCGCTGAAATTCAGATTTTTCAACTTGCGCGTTTCCCGCGGCAACCCTCAATTCGCGCGGACAGTGCCATCCGCGCCGCGCCTTCCACATGTTCCGCGCCATTCGCGCCGCGCTTACCACGTGTACCGCGGCTGGTGTAAATGCAGCATAAGACTTGCCTAATATAGTAGTTTAACCCCTTCAGACCCTGCGTCCACTGGAATGGACATGTTTTGTAGTTAAAACAAATAAAAATGCTAAACAACCAATGAAAATAAGGCACACTGATTAAACACCTAAAAAATCAGGTCTGAAGGGGTTAAGATATTTTCTTACGGTCTGTGATCTCCACCTCTCACTTCGGGCCTCAGTTCAGTTAGGTTGCCCTTGACATTTCTTGATTTTGTACAATAGTATCTTTCTATTTTGAAACATTCTTGCAGATAAAACCTCAGCAGCGTCTGATACATTCCGCCTCTATGAGACCAAACATTGATGAGAAACTGCTCTCCAGGATTCACTCTCATTACTGATGGAGATTATGGATGTTATAATTAATAATTCCATAGCAACAGGCTGTGGTGGGAAAGATATCCAATTTATCATCATACCAGAAGCAGCACTCCGACTAATCCCTTTGAAATCTGGGAGAGTCGAGTAGAGTAGGAGTTTGCATATCCTCCTTTGAAGTGCAGCCGTACAAAAAAACAGCAGCATAATCTGTGACAGAATATGGAAATTCATACATACACGGAATACCAATTGGTAACGTGTTTATGTGTATTTCAATAGGATTCCCTTACACTAAACCCAGACCAGTCCACTCAGGACTGAACTGGTTCTCTGACTCAACACGGAAATCAGAGTTTGTTTTATTAACTTGAGCTGCAGAAAACTTGCACTTATTTCAAGAATCATATAGAATCCTTGACAATGTCATTCTGTTGTTGTTGAAGATCCCTACTGAAAAATCCAGCCAAAACCAGCATAAGCTGGTAGCTGGTCTCAGCTGGTTTTAGCTGGTTTAAGGTGGTTTACGCTGGTCCTCCCAGTCTGACAAAGCTGGTCATGCTGGTGGGACAGCTGGTATTCCAGCATGACCAGCTAAGTCCAGCTACACTGTAAAAAATTTCCCTGTAAAAAAACGGTATTATGCTGGAAGCTGTGGTTGCCAGCATTGTACTGTTAATTTACAGCGGGATACTGTTATTAGGAAAAACAGCATGATACTGTTTTGTTACCTACAGCAGTCAACTGTTATTTTAACAGCATGGTACTGTTTGTGTTATCTACAGCGGTTCTGCCTCTGTTAAATACAGTTCTACTTCCGTTAATTTACAGCTCCCCTATTTTAACAGTATGTTAATGTTATAATGCCCTGAAAGCAACTCATTTCATTTAGGAAACCAATAGCAGGATCCATTCAAGTTTATAAATAGATATATTTACATGGTGGTGTTAGTATTGTGAACTTAATTCATTTGAGTCCACTGAAAACCAATATTACTTCTAAAATTGAACTCCAAACATTTAAACTTTCACACAAATCTCATGTAGTTCATCACAAGTAAACTACACAATTACTGCTTTAAAATAAAACAACAGGCAGTATAACATCAATGATTTACTGACCATCCTTGACCTAAACAACCACACTACTCTTCAGCACAATGGTAACCCAAAAACTGAGACAAATCCTAACAAAACAGAGCATTAAACACTAAGACGTATCTCACATTATCATCTTGTGTAAATCCCCTGATCAGTTTTTAAGTTCACATGATTTTTTAAGATGAAAACTAAGTCTAAAATAGGTCTGAGCAAAAGTGTGCCGTTTTGGGTGTGTCATTTAAAATGCAAATGAGCGGATAAAGTGCAACCACTGATCACAATGATGGTGGTTTGTTGCAATTGAAACTCAATTGTGCTGTGAAATATTTTATCTCTCTCTTTCTCTCCATACTAAATGGTTGTGCTGTGGTTGGATAGTGCAGATAAAGGGGGCAGTATTAATTTATTCTGACATCACAATAAGGGCCAAATTACAATGACCTATTTTTCACATGCTTGCAGAAAATGATTTAACAAAACTAAGTTATTGGGTTGATCTTTTTAACATTTTCTAGGTTGATAGAAGCACTAGGGACACAATTATAGCACTTAAACATGGAAAAAGTCTGATTTTCATAATATGTCCCCTTTAAAAAACAAAATACAAGGACTTTTCTCTAATGTCTGTGTGAAATTAACATATTTCTGTATGCAAATTTGACTGTTAGGTTTTCTGTTTCTAACAGCACATTCTGTTAAATAACAGTAATCAACTGGAAGCTTGGTTGCCAGCAAGATACTGTTTTTTTACGGTCTCCTTCGGACTGTTAAAAAACATTAGCATTCTGTGTTTTTATATCTTACACATTTAACCCTTTAACCCCCATCGGAAAATCCTTGGTGTCAAAGAACACTGCTTAATGTGTCCACACTACAAAGAGTAAAAGAAACAGACCCAATGTTGAAATTAATGAGATAATGAAGTGATGATTGAGTTAATGATGAACAGCTGCTTTTAACAAACACAATCACTGAATGAAAGATGAACAAGAACCGAATTAAAGAGAAAACAAGCAGAAACTCAACTTACAGACTTAGATGAGACTCAAACTTACTCAGATTTCCTAAGATCTCACAAGAAGATCATCAAACAACTCCACAAACAGCATTACCATCTTCACTTATTACAAACCAGTATGATTTTATTTTAAATGTACATTAGCTCTTACTGAGAAGTAAATCATAAGGTGTGGTTTCCTGGACAGGGATTATCTTAAACCAGGAATAGTTTAATTAGAAAATATAACTAGTTTTAACAAACATGCCTAACATTACTTCTGTGCATTTTCAGGCAAAACAAAGGGCATTGATGTATTTTAAGATATGTCAGTGCAAGTTGTTTTGAGTTTGGACAGCTGTAGTCTAATAGTCTGATCCCTAAATAATAGTTACCATTCTCGTGATCAGCGGTTGCCTTAGTAGGACTCTTGATCCTTGGGTTTGCCCTTTGGTGTTATATTTATTCAGGCCTTTTCAATGTGATTTGAAAGACATTGAATATGGCAAAAAAGTATAAGTAAAGTATTATCACTGACTAATGACCATTATGGTGTTAGTGTCACGAGTTAAAAGTAATTGACTGACTTTATACAGAAGCTCATAAGTGGTTAGATGGTACGAAACTCTTTGTAGTAGTCTTATAATGTGACAGAAACTGAGTGTTGAGGTAGCCAGAGGAATCTTAAAAACATTGGGAATAAATGAAATAAAAAACACAAGTAAACTACACACACAGACATCAAGAATCAGGCTATGAATCTCAACAATGGTGACTATCAAATGAAAAGCTTCATGCTGCAATGCATGCTGGGTATCAGCATAGTAGAAAACTCATTCATGACTCCCAGCATGCATTGCAGCATGAATAAATTATGCAGATGAACTGTTTTCCCATTTTCTTTTGTCACCATAGTTGAGAATCATACGCTGATTCTTGATGTCTGTGTGTGTCAGCTGAGGGCTAGGGTTTCACGTTCACCAAAGTCCATATGTATACAATTCTGTCAAGATATCAAATTACTGTAATAATAATAGTTGTAATGATTCTGATTCAAATATGTAAATAAATACTCGATCATAAACATCCCTAAGTACTATTAATTGTTATGTTTAAGCTTCTTAAGGCTGGCAAGATAAACTACTGATCAATAATCAGACACCCAACCTCATGAGACTCTATCATCTCTTGGTTTTCTTTGGCATAACAAACATGCATCATAAAGACACAGTTACAGCAACCAGACTGAACACCAAGTCAAGAGCCCAACTAATGAAAACAGTGATCACCATAATGGTGACTTTAAAGAAAATGCTTGTAAAGTCTAGTGAACACATGTTTGTTCATAGTAAGAACTTTTGTAGATGTATAACAGAAATAAAGTCAAAGTGGTTTATAAGTGAAGATGGTAATGGTGTTTGTGGAAATGTTTAATTCTCCTCTAGTGATATATGGAGAGGATTATTGTTTTCTATTATTTTTAGTTAATTTTCATCTAAGTCTTTGTGTCTGTAAATGTTTCTGCTCATGTCTTCTCTTTTTTTGTTTATGTTTTCTTTAGTGATTTTTTAGCAGCAGATGTCCATCATTAATGCTTCAGTTTCTGAACTCATTGACTTAATTTCAGGTGGATCATTAATAAACTAATGTAGGGAATAGTGAATAAGGGTGAAGGGTGTGATTTTGGACGCAGTCTTTAACGGTGGACTCTCAGGGCTGTAAATTCAGATTATTCTGAAAATTGTTTTTTGTACAGAACACAGAATTTAACAGTATATTTCTCTTTTTGTTAAAAAACAGAATTATACTGTTAAATTTGGCTGTTTTTTAACAGCAATTTTTTACAGTGTAGACCAGCTTAAAATGTGACCAAAACACACCTAGACCAGCTTGCTACACCAGCAAAACCAGCTTTCTACACCAGCAAAACCAGCTAAAACCAAGCTGGGGACCAGCTAAAACCAGCTCACCAGCCTATGCTGGTCCCTAGCTGGATCTTTCAGTAGGGATATGCTGAAATATGCTTTTGTTTGTGTTGATAACATCCAGCACTAGGCAGAATTGAAAAAGTATGAGCCCTTTCTAAAATGTGTCTAAATGTGGAACCTGATGCACTCATTTTGAGGTATTTTCACAAATTTAGTCACTTTATTGGTATTTAACACACTTGACAGTCTTTCACTGCAAAACCATCTAAGTGCATTCAGTAAACCTTTAACCAGGTAAAAAAGCCTTGCAGCTCAACAATTGAAATCTGACGTATGTGTGCCATTTTTATTCAATTCTTCTTCTGTGCACTAGGGGACTTTTACTACTTTTTAGTAGTCTCAAATATGTGTAGGTTTCTTCAAAAACACACATTTTTGAGCAAAAAGCTGAGATAATTTCATTTTTGCGAAGGACTTTTGATAGAGATCAGATGCAGAGCGATCTTTAAAACATACACTTAGTTATTTTTCTTTCACATGAGGAGTTACTTCTGGGTTGTATAAGTTCCGGAAGTGCGCCACCTAGTGGATAATATTCTCGTCATTGGCAGGGAAGCTTTTTCTCTTAATTGACGAGATAACTCGTCACAGGGCGGGGAAAGAGTTAAAAAGGTGATGCATATTTAATGTCACTGACATATAAAAGAGCGCTTGCCAATGTTTAAATCTTTTCGAGCAGCAAGAATAGCTTATATTTCCAAAAACCTGCAGCAATTATACAAGCATATTCTATGTCAAAAACTGTTTTTATAAATATGTACTTTGCTGTGTGTGTTTTTTTGGGTACGCACACTTTACGATCAAATCTGTCCACCACCACGCTGTATAAATGAGGCCCCTGGACTGAGAACATTTTAAAGGGGATCGCACACAAGCCGCGCAGCTCAGCGTTGCGCCGTGTCGAGTCGCGTCTAGGACAACTCGGAGGTATTGTAAACCGGAAGAGCACATTAAATAGCGTGAGCTTCGTCAGATAGCGTCTACTTCAAAATGCTAAATATACGTTAGCAGCCAATGTTAATCATTAATGATTTGGGACAAATATGATGTTATTTAATGTTAAACTATGTGAGTGGCGCTGTGTGGCGCGACAGGGATTTGAGCAACTTCCGTCAAAGCTGGGTGGCGCGGACACCCAGCTTTGGCGCCGCCGGTGTGCGTATACTCATAGAAAAAATGTGTTCGATTTTTTTAGAACGGCGCTGCGTGGCGCTGAGCTGCGCGGCCGGTGTGCGATCCCCTTAAGAGATGGTATTTAGCGACTTTTGCATCTGAGCTCTTCAAAGATGCCCATACCAAATATAGTTATATAGTATGTTTACGTTTTTTGGGGGAAATTAATGTAGATACCCACCATAATTGTTTTGCATATTAAATTAAAATTAGGGAAAGTATTTGAATAGACATCACTTAAGTATGTTTAGATCCTGCTAAAGCCCTCTCTCTCATCAGCCTTTGTGTTGTTGTGTCAGTTCTCTTAATGAAGAAGGTCAGTAAGCTGATGTTTGCAGTTTTCAGTAGCCTAGCCAGCTTTTGACCTGCTTACCTGTTCACATCAGTGTTAAGAGTTCAGCATTAACATTCACGCTGCATGGCTGCCCTGGCAATGAGTATGAGAAAGCACATTTACTTTTGCTTTGCTGTCATGACCCACTTCATCACACAGTTTGTGTTGAAGCAGATAGGCACTGCATATTTGATTGGATAGTAGACATTTACATATTCATAAACAGAAGTTGGTGGTGTAAAACTGTATTTATAGGCATATATGAATAATAAGAGTTCTGTACATGGTAGTGACATATCTTGAGACTCAAACACGATTGTTTCCTCCTTCTTATGTAAACCTCATGCATGCAAAAGACCACTGAAAAAAAGCCATTCTCAACATAACACCAACAGTGATGTTACAGTAACCTTATAATTCATGACCCTTAAATAAGGTAATACATGTACATGTAAAACCATCTCTGGATAATTTGTGCACTTAATAAAGCCAAATTCCTTTCGATGTAGATATCAGAGAACAATTCAACAGATTATTTTAATGCATTCTTTGGCACCTATAATCGGATATTTAGCCACTATTAATCTGTTTTTTTATCAAACTGTGAACAGGCTGGAAGTTTGGGATATCTGACATAAAATACAGCAATAAAGTCTCGAGGCTATATTGTGCATTAGCCTCCTTTAAAGTATTTCAAAAACATCTTTATTCCCATTAACATTCTTGAATATATCAAAAAGCGAATCTGTGTCTGCTTTTAGAAAACTCACCAGTATCAATGAAGGATGTGTGTGTTTCTGTGTGTGTTCTGTATCAGAATCACACTATGTCCATTACAAAACAAAACTGGTCTTTGTTGTGCTATGAGCTTGATACAGTAATACACAAACCAGTAAGGCAACTCATTGTTCGATCTGAAAACTCATTGTTTGATCTGTATCTCTTTAAATTTTTATACTGGAACATTTGGCACATGCATTCATTGTAATTCCCTTTCCTCCTATCATATTAAATAGTCTATTTTCTTTCATGGTTTCTTGAACAATATATTTTTATGCCTATCATACAGCAAGCTGAAAGGGATAGTTCACCCCAAAATGAAAATTGTCATCATTTAGGCTACTCACCCTCATGTTGTTACAAACCTGTATTATTTTCTTTATTCTGTTTAACACACACAAAAAAAGATATTTTGATAAATGATGTACACAGTTAAATACACAGCTGATGGTTCCCACTGACTTCCATAGTATTTGTTTATCCTTGAAGTCAATGGGTACCATCAACTGTGTGGTTATCATCATTTATCAAAATATCTGTTGTGTTGAAGACAATAAAGAAATTCATCCAGGTTTAGAACAACATGAGAAGGAGAAAATGATGATAGAGTTTTCATTTTTGGGTGAACTCTCCCTTTAAGTTCATGTTTTAAGATGTGGGGTAATGCTGGACTGATGTTACACATCTGGTTAAATTATTTACATTTCTGCACTCGCACTCTTTACAAGGGTGAGAACTCTAGAAGTCTATAGTAATTTTTTTAGAGTCATTGGATGGGGTGAATAGTTAAATGATGGTTACGAGACCTGGGGTATAAACAAGGGAAATACTGTAATAAAAAATGCCTTTTAGGTTGAGCAGACTAAACAATAAGTGTTTTGGTAGAGGAGATTGCAAACATTTTTTTGGTCATGCTGTTAAAGTACCCGACAGGCTAGAAGCTGACACAGTTATACATTAAACTGTTTCTGAATAAATGATTTACATAATGGAAAGAATCCAGTATTTCAGTTTGCTAAAAGTATGGATTTAAGAATATATATGCCCATGAATAGCATAAGACATTTGTAAATATTTTTTTCTTTGTGTGAGTAGCTACAGTAGTGCAACTGTTTTCATAAGATTGAGTTAAATAGGCCTAGTTGTTTTTAGCTGACCAATGAATAATACATTTCAATCCAGGATAAGAACATCAAAGCATCATAAAAACAAAAAGTACATAGTAGATGGTATATGTGTAAAATATAATTGAAAGAATTCCTGTGTTTTGTACTTGGCATGTGTGAGGGAGAATATTTAACCACAGAGGAAGAATATTCACTATGATATTTACATGTTTTTGGTTACATTCTGCTTTGTTTTGTTTGCTGGGAAGGTTTTGTCCACAAACTTACAGTATTAAATAGGATTTCACGCCCATTGGGGAAATGTACATCTCTCACTGTTGATTTTAATGGCACTGCTTTTAAAACTTCTGGATGACTGAAACTTCGTTATGTGAATGATGCTGAATCACAAATGGAGAGCGGAAATGACAGCCACATAATGATCTGTGCAGTATGACCCAGTAATGGACGTTGTTTTGCTCTGAATTGCCTGTTGCCTGGAGATGTTTTGCTAATAAGTAATTAGATGTGATAAAGAGAGAGACCGACTCTGTTCAAGCCAAACAGGGTCAACAGACACTGAAAATAGTCAAACGCTCCCTCAACTCTGGAAAAACTCATTTAAAGACGGATGTGTTAAAAACAACTCGATCTGTGTTATTTTTGGGACTACACACAAAATGCATTGGCCCAAACTAGACACATCTCTGTGGCATTATTGGAACAACAATACCAGAGATTTTTTTTCTACTTTTAATACAACCTGTGTTGTGACGTTTTTACACAAAATCAACACAAAATTACACATAATGTTTTAAATAGCATAACACAACAAATGTGTAAAAAATTAACACATCATTTTTTTAGAGTGGTCTTTTATTTTTATGGCAAATAGCAGCTTTGGTTGGCAGAAAACTTCACTGAAAAAAATGATTCATTGAATTTAATAAATTTTTTTAAGGTAAGTGGTTGCAATCAATTTATTTAAGCTACATTTAAACAAAAAAGATTAGTAACGTAAAACAAAATATAAAACTTTTGTTTAAATGTAGCTTAAATAAATAGATTGCAACCACTTACCTTAAAAAAATTGATTAAATTCAATGAATCATTTTTTTCAGTGTTCCGTAAAAAATATAGGAAACATGTAAACAACTTTGCAGTTTTAACTGTGAAAAACACGGTGGTATTTTTTTCATTACAGCAAAGTCTTAATAACTGTATTTTTCACTACAAAGTTTTGTATACTTTACAATTCTTAACCGTGTATTTTATTAACTGATATACAGCATACCACCATAACACGTGGTAAAATGGACGACCATTTGGACAATCACAAGTGGCCTTTCCATAGATTGTTGTCAATACATGTAGAGATGTAAGAGATGACAGTGTCATTCACACAAATACAAAAAACCATGATGGTAACATGTGACATGAAAATAGTGTTATGAACGTTAATTAAACAAAACAAATTGTAACATAAACCATCCAAATGTACATAACTCGTAACAAATATAAGAGGAAACATAATTATTTAAATAAAATATCATCAAATGTGGAGAGTCATGAAGGGAATTGTGAAAATGTAATTTCACTGATTTTACCGTAAATTTTACAGTGACATCATGGATTTTTAACTTTTTAGATTTTACAGTAAAAATACATGTATAATCCTATAAAGATTTTAACCATAAAATATTGTTTATGCAATCAAAAACAGTACATTTTCCTTTATTTAACGTTAAATTCAATGTAATGTTTTGTTAAATCTATTACAGCCTTTAACTGTATATGTTAAGGTTTTCATTAGGTAACCAGTTAACAGATTTTTGCTGTAGGATTGACATTTTTTTTCAAAATTATATATGGAAGAGGTTATGTTAATGCTTAATCCAATACTTATAGTCATTTTTGCAACAGGCAGTTTATGTCAAAGCAACAATCCACTGATGAGTCATTCATATTAAGGGCTGTTTTTCCGGAAGAGAAAGACTGCTTTTATAAATAAATGTGTTAACTTTATTAGTGTATTTTAACACAGGTGGCCTCAGAGCTAACAGACGTGAACTAATACAGCCATAATTTAATTCTGATTTCACAAGGTCTTCAAGCTTAAGGGCCAATCCCATTTCTCTGTCTTACCCTTTCCCCTTCCCCTACCACTTCGTCTTACCCCTAGCCCTTGTCCCTCAAAACCAAGTGTTAAGCGCTAGGGGTGAAAACATACCCCTATGAAATGAGACACCGCTTGGTTACGGATACGTCATCATACATCGTCGTTTGCTGGCTGCCAGTTAAAACTGTATACAAGCATGCAGTCCATTCATGGCTAGTTAGAGAAATACGGGAATGTTGTGCAAATCAGCAAGAGAAATACGGGAATGTTGTGCAAATCAGCAACGTAACGTTAGCGTAGCAAACTAGCGAAATTTTAAAACATTTAAATTAAGAACATAATTCAAATATATATGAACAGGACTGTGTAGAGCACAAAACAAGACGTTAATAATTTTTAAATTAATTATTAAGCCGAAAATACTTACATTTATGGGACTCTCTGGACGCTCTGGCCGCCATTTTTGCCGGTTGCGCAGTGTATTCTGGGTACCCCTTAGTTTCAAGTAAGCTCGCGGAAATTCTTGGTTTTAAGGGGTATCTACCACTTGCCCTTAGCCCTACCCCTTGATCAAAACGAGAATTGGGATAGCCCTTACTCTCACGTGAACGTGCAAAACTAAGGGGTAGGGGTAAGGGGAGACAGAGAAATGGGATTGGCCCTAATTTTGCTCAGACCCTAAATAGCAGGAGTGTCAACATAACATCTTACAACAAATATGCACATATACACACAAAACCTAGTGACAAAATCACTACATGGGGTGAGCGTTACAAGACACATCCAACATATATATGAGTTTTTGCTGGGAAACTATAATAATAAAGCTGATTTTCTAATATCAGTAAAGCTAGGTAATATCAGGTGATCTTGTATTATATCTGTCTGTTATGATGGCAGTGTACTACACACACAGCAATAGCATGCATCTGTAGATGATTTTTTTTACTGCATTTTACAGTAAAAACCACTTTGACAGGACATTAAATCTAATTTGTGGATGTCTACATTTTCAGTGCAAGTGAATATAAACATTTCTTATGGCACCATGCTTTGCTGCACACATGTTAGGTGAAGAGCCTGCATTGTGAGCTTATTATAATCCAGGTTCGTGCACATTTCTTATCTAGTACAATTACAGAGTACTGACAATAAAGATTTTGGGACATAAATAATATAGAGCATCATCTGAGATGCATTGTGTGTAATACAAGCCAAAATACTCACACTCACACAGTGTCTTCACTCCGCATGCTATTAATAGCAAGTATTGATGAGGATTACTGCTAGAAGGTTTTCAGAAGGTGTAGCTGAACGCCAAGGGACTTAGCAGCTGTGAACACTGACAAAGCTCAATCACAGCTTAGGAAATAAAGGTGGCTTTTCCCTCCCGTTGCTAATGACTTGAGGTGATGGTGCACTGCACGGCAGGCTAAAATAAACCGGATACATGAGCAATCTATCAGGAGACTGCTGAGAACAGAAAAATGCATCGTCATCACATGAGAGAATGAGAAGATGCCCTAATACACTATCATTCAATACTAGACTGAAGATTGATACATTTTTGTCAGAGTTAGCATCAAGCTAATTTGCAATGTCATAGTGAGGCTTAAAGAATACAATAGGGCTACATATAATTTTACAAATATACAGTACTGTGCAAAAACCTTAGCTCACCACCACCAGCTTTGTTGTTTTAATAAATGCCCATCACTCTTTTATTAAGATACAAACAGAAAATACAGGAAATATGTACACAAAATTATAAACCAAAACAATTTTCAGAAATATCTTCACCAGGAATCAGTCGGTATTTAGTGTGATCTCTCTTGGCACGAAACACATCTTGAGCTTTTTGAGGAGACTGAAGTCTTGAAGTCATTTGATTAGAATTAGAGATTTAATTTAATTTAGGTTAAAGAGATCCTGCAGCTGCTATTGCTCAAGTGTAAGGGGAGTTTACCAGTTTTGGGGAAAGTTACTTTTAAAAGTAATGCATTACAATATTAAGTTACACCCCAAAAAAGTAACTAATTGCTTTACTTAGTTACTTTTCATGGAAAGTAATGCTTACGTTACTTTTGTGTTACTTTTTCTTGGCCGAGTCTTGGGCTGCGTCCAAAACCGCATACTGTACAGTACCAACTTACTTGCCATTAAAACAGTAGGTAGCCTACTGTATAGTATGAATAAGATTCGGACGTACTACATCAGCCATGTTGCTACATCACGTGACATGCGTCAGCATCACGTCATGACATTCCAGCGCGAAAACAATAGGCTTGTTCGACTTCATGCAGCACCGCAAGAGACGACAGCAGGATGACGTCAAAGTACCATGAGAATGATTAGAGAAATCATACGAAGTCTAATTTTGTCTCACTCTCGCAATACTTTGACGTCATCCGGCTGTCGGTTCTTGCAGCGCCGCATGAAGTCGAACAAGCATAACCGCATGCCTCTTCTTCTTCGTTGGATAACTCCTCTCCCGGGGCTTCATGGGATAGCGAAGTGTCCATCGTATGCACACTGCAAAATCTAACTGGAAGTAGTAGGTCATCTGGGTACTTTTCGCATACTACTCGCCTCACCTACTGCTTTTCGGGTACTATATAGTATGGAAGTAGGCGGTTTCGGACGCAGCATTGATCTCTTTCAATAGTTCTGCATTTAGAAATTGAACATGTCATCACAAAAATGTCGAGCTCTGGCCTGCCATCTCAGTTTCTGCCTCAAACTGTTCCCACACAGGCGTGTACGCATAGAGTGCATAATGTGACTGTTTAGTTTAATTCAGTACATCATTTTTTTATCGAATTAATTAAACTGAAAAGGTAACTTGCATTACTTTTTAAAAAAAGTAACTTAAATATTAATGTGTACATTTAAAAATAATGCGTTACTTTACTCGTTACTTCAGAAAAGTAATATTATTACGTAATGCACATGTCTTGTAATGCGTTACCCCCAACACTGGAGTTTACCCTAACTACTTGACACTTCAGCTCATACTGTTTTTAATACTACATACACATTTCCTATATTTTCTGGTTGTATTCTAATAAAGAGACTGAGAAGTAATTATATGTGGTCAATATAGCAGTGCAAAAACAACAAATCTAATGGTGGTATCGTGGCCTAAGACTTCTGCACAGTACTGTAAATGAATTAAAGGTGGATCCTGGTGGAAAAAACTGCATCTGTGCAGGTTATATATTGAGCAACAAACATTTCTTTGGTGGCAGTGTATCTGATCAGACTCACACAAACAGTCATGTAAAGCATGATACAAGGAACATTCAACTTCTGTTGGTGTTTATGCCAGCATAAAATCTTAGGCTCTGTTTACACGAGAACGCTCGAGGGTGAAAACGTAAAAATATTTTATCGGATGTGCTTTTCGTTTACACAGCGACGGCATTTTTGGGGCTTAAAAATGCAAAAAAGTGAAACCACCCTCCAGAGTGGAAATCTTAAAAAAGCATTCCCGTCTAAAGGGTTAAAACGCAAAAGTCTGCTCACAGTGGCTCTCGTTGAGTACGTGTTTACGTCACAGGCATGCGCCAGTTCAAGAAAATAACAACAAACATGTCGGATTATTTCCATACGTCAGACCTTCAAGTTGCCATAGCAGCTCTGATAAATATACAAGAGCCTTTTCAGCAGTTGTACGAAATATTCACAGCTATTATTATTACCTCCATCAAATTGTAGGCAAACCAGACGGCTTTGGACGAGACTTGGGAGAACAAGGACAAGAGTTGTACGCAGGCGCGTGGACTTGGTGTTGTTGTGCGTCACTGCTTCACATTGCCACCTAGCCGCCTGAAGTGCATACTACATCGAACATCATATACTTTTGCGTCACCATATGCATGCAGATTCCCTCCCAAAACGCTTGTATAAATATGGAATAAAAAGTGATAATGCAACGCCACTTTTGTGTTTTCTCTTCAGATCGTTACCGAGTAAAACGTATAGAAACCCCTGAAATGTCAGCTGGACCCGTGTTTGAAAAAAACTTTCCGAAACTTGTACGAACCCTGGCGAAGTGCATTTGGCACAGAAATACTCTGTAACACATCCAATTGCTTTTTTTGACACTTTGCCTGCGTTTAGCATGAGGAAACAACTCTACAAATGTGTTAAGTCAGAATGTTTGCATGAAATACCATTGAACCACTCTTCTAAGCAAACCATGAAAGGCATATTGTGGTGTATTATGTTGGCATAATCGTCCCCATGTTTGGTTTCCACTGCTGTCAGTTTTACTTCAGTGGACATTAAGCAGAAGATCTGAGGTCAGAGGATTCTGTAGCAGATCTACTATACATAAACTATGGGAAATACTGTTTCCAAGATTAACAGTGAGATGTAGATGTGAAATTTGACCCAAGTACTGACCAAATCTTTTAAGTGATGTAATGATCAGTAAAACTGTGAAGCACCAAGCTTGGAAACACTAAGAAATTAAATAACACATTCAGAGGTTGTTATGACCACATATGCTTCCAGAAATACCACTTACATCATTTCAAATTCATTGTGACTGTGTTTGTATAAACCCAACTACATGGTAAAATGTGAAAAGTTGGTTCAACTTTAAAAAATGACTTCAATTGGTAACTTTTTTAACTTTTTTTTTTAACTTTTTTTTTTTTTTAATTTCCTAATTGAAGTAATTTTTAAGTTGATCCAACATTTCACTTTTTACAGTGTATACACAACAATCTAATGGCATGTATTTGTATGTATTTTACAAGGTGGCTCATTCGTAAGAATTCATACAACCAAAGTTTGCCCGTGATGTTGGGTTTAGGGGTGCGGTATTAGTTTTTGTACGATTCACTTAGTATGAATTAGCCAACTTATCCCTGTGAGATCAGTTTGGAAGAACGTCAGGGTCTGGTTTACATTTAAAGACCTGCTCCTCACCCTGCATCACACATCATCTGCCAGATGGTTTCTCTGTGCAGTCTGGGTCAAAGTATAGAGAGCAGATGCTCTGATCTTGGTGTGGCATGTTTCCAAGCAGGTTTTTAGGCGGCAGATCAGACAGCCAGGCTCCCCATCAAGAAGAATCCGAAGTTCAATTGGCGTACATGACAAACAACCAACACATTGGGGGGACAGCACACAGCTAGATGTCGACAAAAGCCCGGGAGGAGAAAAGGGGAGTAGACATGAGATAGGGAGGAAAAGATGAGGGCAGCTAAAGGATTGGTGGCACACAGTGGAGCTCATTGTGTCTAACCTGATTATCCTTTACTAAACTCACGGGAGAAAGCTTGTTGACGTCAGTTGGTGTGTGACTGCAGAACCGGGTGGTTAAAAGTGATGAAGTTAGAGACACGTTTAGATCACCACAGCGATCTCTGTCAAGGTTTTTAACAAAAGATTGACATGGTGGTCTTCATAAGTACAAACGTTCGGTCTTTGCTGTCCATCTTCAAGAAGGGTAAGTAGACAAAATGCTGTCCTGTCACTGTTTAAGAAAACGTAATAGTTAATTAAAGAAACATTTGTCAATTAGTATATATGTAATGTCTTTTCAATGTTGATCTAGCTTAGTCTCATTTTTATCTAGACTTTAGTACAATAATAGACCGGCAGTTCTTTGCAAGCACTTGTTTAAACAAAATAGGTGCAGATGTACAAATGTCCCATTTTACGCTTATACAATGAGAGCTATGTGCTAAAGAGATTGAGTAAAAAATCTCTGTGTGTGTTTGTAACAGGTGCTCCTTATCTCCGATTCAAAAGTTTTAGTCTTGTGCATTGAGAAATGAATGAAGGTTAAGTCAATACTTTTTATCAGTTTGTTTCTGTCTTGAGTATTTGTCATATAGACGTGAGATATGAGGTTCATTTGCTGGTAAAAGTTTGGGACAGACTTTGTCACAGTTTGTAAACTTTTTTTTATGTATTTCTCTTTTAAAATATATCAAATGAGTGATTTGTGAATTGGACTCTTACAGTGCACTTACTGTACCTTCAGTCTGTGATGTGATTTTCTATAGCATCACAATGCCTGCAGTGAACAGCGGGACACCTGACACCCCCCTGAGGTGAACTTAGACAAGGAGCTTAAAAGTTGATACCCAGTGAGCCGTTAGAAATCTGCATAAATGACTGAGTTGGAAGAGTAAATGAGGAGTTGATTTCTAAGGGAAAGTCCCTGTCCTAAAAACACTGTGAATAACAATGCTTTCTGAGGCATTACAACTGTTGTTATCTCATGCCAAGTAAGTCAGGAGGTGCATAAGGAAAATTAGGCATCTCTCTGTTTGGTTTGAGAGCCCAGAGTAATGATAGGCCCTTAAGTTTTGCCCCACTCTCCCCTAAACTTTACAAATATACCAGACTTCAAAAGGTGCTTTTCCATAATTCAAAAGTTCAGTTTCTAAGGCACTTATTTGACTTTTGGATGTGGTAATTAAGGTATAATGGAATTGAAACTCAAAGTATGACTTTATGTCAATACTCGCAATGTCGCAAATCTATGACATAGCACGCAAGAGCCAATAAGCGTTTGATATTACTGCCGTAAAGCAATGTGTTGAAAAGCTTCTTAATGCGCAATATTTGAATTCAAATAAAGGGCTGAAGTTGGATCTGTTCACTGTTAGACTTAATCATTTTTTATTTTTTTCTGTAATTTCTACAGTTATTTACCACAAAACATTTAACATTTAATTTACAGTGATTTACTGTATTTTTTTGAATTTGCGGTAGACTGCTGTAAAACAACAGCATTAGGATAATTATGGATGAATTATTGACCGTCAGATTTGAACTCTGACCTCAAGACTTTAAAACACTAGTGGCGCCAAGATTTAGCTCCTCTGGGTGTTTCTTGCTGAATTTAAATGAAAACAAGCTGCTTTGGTTTTCGTATTAGCTAACAGTCTTGAAAAGCTTGTGCGCCAACGTCAATGTGATCAGTGTGACGGGTGTTAAAGTGACACTTTGTAGTTTTTCAACTTTTATCAAGTGACCCTGTGGCACCGTGGTAGTGTTACGCCGAAAGTATAATAGGGACGTCCGCATGACATCATTTTCGTCATCAAGAGGGTCCACGGCCGGACAGTGTGCGTACAGTCTGCGTACAACAGCGCATGCGCGTGAAAATATTTAGACAGGGCACTCCACTATAAACAATTATACAAAGGAAATAGACAGCATTTGCACACACACTATCGTTTTTCTTCTTTAACTTTTACTTCTTCCAAGATCAGAAAGCCCTGGAGCATGTTTGTTTGATTCCTGTTCTTTGTTGTCTTGTTGTTTGTACTAAACTGTGTTTGCAATGGTGGATCAGATACTTTTCTTCACCTATCCTAATGTTTTCATGTACTGTAAATGTCGCCAAATCAGTGCTGCCCTGACAGCCTGTTAGACTAATAATTTGAATAAGAAATCATTTGTATTGCGTATAGTGTTGAACGCGACCATCTGCGTGTAGCCGCGGGGAGTATACTCGAAAAGCTGCGCGGAAGCCGGACGCGGAAAAAAGGTATACCCCGGCCTTTACAGACCTACGACACGGGCGACCCGGGTTCGATTCCCCTTTAAGGGAATATATTTTTAAAACTAGGTTACAGTAAGGGTATTATACTGTAAAATGGAACTGCGGTAAGGGCATCATACTGTAAAAAATATGTACAGTTATGGTACTGTAATGGGGATAGTTACAGTAACTCACTGGCTACCGCATATATACATAAAAAGTCAGTGTTCCTCGCAATCGCATTAATTTTGTAGATTACTGCAAATGAATAAAATTAAGATCTTTTGTGAATTTATGTTGTGTTTTGGCATAATTATTATTGCATATAAAAAGACTGCATAGGAGAAAATGCCTTTTGTGTGTTATGACAAACAAACTAAATATAACAAAATGGTTAAACGATTACAGAAACGTTATTCATTTTAAGGTTTTAATGTGTAGTCTCGTTTAATATTGTCATGAACATTTTATTAAGGAAATGAGTAAACTGTCTTAAATAAGTCAGAAAATATGACTGAAAAAATGTCAAGAATATGAGTAAGAAATGCCAATGCCAATGCCCACAATTTTAATATTTATGAATACACTGTAAAACATTAGCTGTAATTATGCAGCTGGTTGCCAGTTACTTACTGTAGAAGATAAAGACTGAAAATGTTTCATGTTCATTTAACTTTGAACAAACTGTTGCCAGTAAAACTGTAATTTCTGCAGAAATTTTTTACAGTGTATGTACAAAACTGTATGCCGGTAAAGCTGCTAATATGTAAAGAATTAACATATTCATTCTGTCAATATGTCGATATTATACGTTTCAGTGTGTATTAAAACGTAAGTAAAATACACACGTATTCTCATGAGATCACTTTGGACGGTTCCATGCTTGCCCTGTTCTGATCAAGTTTATAAAGTATTTGGTACGTGCTGTTCTTTAGTAGGTTTAGCCTTCCCTACCATTACCACACCATGTTTATGTTAACATATCAGTCTGTGTATAAGTGGATGAGGAACATCAGGTGCATTGTCCAAGATTCACCTGGCCAAATATCACAAAAACTTGTCTTTCTTTCTGTTAATTATATTATAAAGTCATCTATTTTGTTTGTAACATAAGATTCAGACTTGATACGTTTATTTCGATATGTTAAACAGAACCAGAAACGCAAAGGGTAATCTGGTGTTAAAGAGCTGGAGAGATTACTTGGTCACAGTGTGAGTGTGACAGCTTTTGGATTGTTGGAAATGTACTTACAACACAACCCTGTGACTAATTCCTGCCCAAATGCCACACTGTAAAGAAAAAAAATGCAGCATGAAGTTAATGCAACTTGGTTTTGCAAGTCAATTCAACCAAGTATTTTAAGTTTTGACTTGTTATAAGTTGACAAAGTTAAAAGTTACAAAAATATATGTTGATTTGACTATTTTTACAGTTTAGTTTTTACAGGTGCTCCTGTTGGGCACAGAAAGAACGTGCCAAGTTACATTAGTCACGCACACACTTGCATTATAGGAAAATGAAGTGAATATAGACGTGCCCTTCCACCAAAACCTTCACTGCACATGCATTACCATCTTGATTTGATTTGAAGGAAACAATTAACCAAGAAAGACTTGGATGACTGTGATTTGATGACACTGAATTTTCCATGATTCTTCTTTGGTGATCTCATACCGCATGTTCCGAAGAAGAAAAACTGCATTCATGTTGAGACCAACAACAGCTTTTTCTTTCTTCAGCAGGGCAAAAGCAGGATGATCAGAAAAAGCTAAGTGTACACTATACAGCGTCTCAGCACCATCAGGACAATGTTTTCATTGAGGGCTGTAGGCCTCAGTACCTAGAAGATCTACATACTGAGGCCCAGGAAGGACTGAAGATCTTACAGCAGGAAGGTGAGCTTTATCCCCATTACATCAAACGCACAACAACATAATGATCTACAGTATGACATGTGCTTTTCTTTATTTCATGCAGAGCACAGAAATGGGTTGGATTTTCAGGATGATCAGAGTTTGGTACGTTTTTATTTATTTCTGAGAAATAAATGTGATGAAATGTGAACTGAACAATAATTTTTAAGAATTTTAGACACATAAAGGTGTAGAAATTGTGTTGTTAATAATTCAATCCTATACTGCCCTTGACTCCTCCATAGCCAGAAGATGCCAGCTCAAGAGATAGAGATGAATCATTGGAGACTAACAGCACTGCTGGAAACTCAATCATCTCAGCGTCTTCTGCCTCAGCAGTGTCTTCTCGTCCAGTGCTTACACGGCAAGGTATATCACGCTGACTTAAGGCCTAAAAATAAACTGTACTCAGTGACACATACAAGCTCTTTTTGTTTTGTGCTCTTCTCTAATGTGCATTGTGGTTTAATGTATTCATGTGCCTCCTACAGGACACATAGGGAAGGTGCAGTAGCAAAACATAACAGCTACAACTTAGATTTCATGTGTTTTTTCAAAACACCTGGAGGGAATGGGTTAGGTTTGGGAACTCTTGGTGTTTATTCCTTGTATTTAATCCTCCCGTAGGTTCCACATTTAAGCCCTTAAATCCAGTTAAAAGGTTGGACAGGACAAGGAGGAGAAGCAGAAGAACAACTATTATGGGCATTCCACAGCAAGTCCAAAAAGAACTGGATATGGGAACTAGTAACTATGCTTGTGTTATTTTCATTTGCAATTCAGTTTCTGACCATGACCTTAAAAAAGAAACTTTTATATAAGATTAACTATTTTTCAAAAGTTAAAAGAATGATTACTTTGTTTGGTTTCTATGAAGATATGGCAAGAGGAACCATACAACAGCTTCCAAACGGAGAACAATTCAGTGAAGATGATTCATCTGGCAGAATTGTGATCCCAACAATTGATGGAGAACCTCCTTCAGGACATCATGAAGGGGCTCGGGTACACCTGCAAAATATTGAGGCTCTTCAGACATCGAAAGATGAGGAGCTTCTGATACAACACATCCAGTCTGTCTATCAAGATGACATGTCAGTAAGCCGAAAGCTGGGGAAACCAATATGCCCATTGCAGAGGCCTAAATCTCTGGCTGTGCCAGGCATGATCACTTCCACTTTACTACAGGAGCCTCAAGGTCCTGTCATGTCCATCTCACCACAAGCAACGTATTTATCCAAGATCATTCCAAACGCAGTTCTGCCCGCTGCAATAGACATAATCGAAATTAATCACGGTCTCTGCCAGCATAGCATCAGTGCCATTAGCAAAGGAAGCTCAACAGCTAGCCCAGCTTCTTCACGGTCGGGAGGTAGAAGAAGTGAAGGTCCAAATAGCACCAGCTCCACGCGAAGCCATTCACGATCATCAGAGACTGTTGTCTCCAACTCCTCCACAATCTCTTCAAAAGAAAATGGTTCACCAATTTGTGTTGCTGACGGCACCAAAGAAGTCTCTGATGTAAACCCAAAGGACATACACGCTTCAAGCTTAAACAGTAATACAAGTACTAAGCAGAGAGTGGAGCACAAGGCATTGAGTGATGCAGAAGAAAACATCAGAAGCAGCAGTCCGTGCTCTCGTAGCCTCTCTGTGATGAAGACAAAACTACCACCAGCACCACCACAGAGAACCTATTCTCTGCACCATGAGAAACTCAAGCGGAGATCAAAGGACTGGGTAAATGGAAAAGATTTCAAAGATATCGCACCAAACAATAGACAGAACTCATCAAAAGGCTTAGAGTCATCTCTAAAGTCCAGTCCAGGGAGTCCTGACCAGGCTTTTACTGGATGTCAAGCGGGATCAAGTAGTTCATCTCCACAGAAAATAACATCTAGTGAAAGTAAATTTGATAGGACTTTGTCTCCTTCGAGTGGATACTCAAGTCAGAGTGGCACACCAACACATTCCCCTAAAGAGGTCAGTCCATCCTCACCTGGAAATAGGAGCGCTAAGCATTCAAGATGTACAGGAGTACAGACCTCCCCAGTGGTCTCAGTTTCTTCATCCATGACGTCTCTGTCTTCAGTCACATCAGACGCCACACATCACGATATGCAAACTAATACCACTCCATCAGAGCCACTAAAGCTCTTCCCTCCTGTTACAATAGCACAAAATAAATTGACATCCCCACAGCCAACAATCACCCTTAGGGACCGGTTTAACATTCCACCTCCACCTAAGGTAAAGGCCCCCTCTCCCCCACCTCCTGAAACCTGGATTCACAATAAACGCACATTTGAACTGTTATGTGGCCCAGGTCCAAACCTCTGTAGGTTAGATCAACTTCAAAAGCAACCGAAAGAGACATTAATTGGTGAAACTCAAAACACAGATTTAGTGCATAATGTTACGCAAATCATTCCAGAAATACAGACCTTAGAAGAAACAAGCGCTGTGTCTCAACTAGAGAACAAAGAATATGTATTGGAAGAGCAAAATGAGAGAGTGCTACAACAAGTGCATGAACAAATGGTGGCTGAACATCCAGCAACAAGATCAACATTACACAATGAACAAAGTAAACAAGAAGGTCCAGAAACAAAGGAGCAGAGAAATGTAGATGACCAAAAGGAACAAGGTATTCAAACAAATCCTAATAAGAAGATACCAACTATTGAAGTTGATCAACCAAACTCTGAAGTGAATACTTCAACTGCAAACTGTTACAAAACTGATGCAGAGAACCAAAGACACTGCACTGTAAAGGACATTACTAATCAAAAATCAATGCAAACTTTAAATATAGAAGTACATGAGGTCCGTGGCATTTCTCCACCCCCTTCTCCACCTCCAGCACACCACCCACCACCACCACCCACTAAACAATTGTCACCCTCTAGAGTGTCTATTCCAGCACCTGGTGAGGAGAAACATAGGCACGAGACAGAGGTAGAATCTGCATCTCTGGAATCTTCTTGGCCTCCACCACCGCCACCCATAGATGGTTCAGCTGACTTGATATTTGAGGAGCAAGATGAACTTCCCGAATTTCCCCCACCACCTCCTTCATTTATCCATGAGCCACTCTCAGAAAAGGGTCTTGAAGAATCATGCGAAGAACAAATCAACTCAGTCTCTGATACGGCCAGTGGTTTAGAGAAAATAATTACCATTCTGCCAAAAAGATCTCTACTTAACAGTACGGTTATGGATGTCAGGCAATATGACAAGCCAAAATCTTGCACCAACATCTTACCTGTGGACCAAGCTGACTCTCCTGAGAGGTCTATACTTTCACAGGATGAACATCCACCAAAGTCAACTACGTCAGCACACGATTCATCCGAACAAGCATCAGCTGATCCTCAGGCAGAGTCTAATATTGTGCCTCTTGCACCTCCTTTGCCAGTGGAAGACCCATCTACTGTCAACATCAGAAGGCAACCAAGCCCAGTAAACAAAGACGACAGAAACAAAGAACTGCTTTGTCGACACAAGAACACACCAGTTCCAAAAGAAGATGCCAACATCCCCCTTGTCACACCTTCTTTACTTCAGATGGTGCGACTACGAGCTGTAAATCTTGAAGATCAAGTAAACGATGATAGCAAAACAGGCACTGAGGCTACAACGAAAAAGGATCAGCAAATCTGTATTCACACTACACCCCAAAAGCCTATTCGCAAATCCTTGACTTTAAAATCGAACCAACCCACATCCTCTACCACGGTCACAGCCCCTTCCATGTGTCTACAAGATGCCATACGTATGAAGACCGCTGCTCTGTCATCCGGTGGAGCACCAGCAATGCTTAATTCACGCTCAACTGCTAGCACCGGTTTACCATTGTCTCCTGCGTCAACAGCCAGTTTTATCTTCTCCAAGAGTACAAAAAAAGTCGTCCTTGAAACACCTACATCTCCCGGCGCTCAGTCAGAGATAATGCAGGTTTCCGATCAAGCCAAGATGATGATTACAAACGGCACAAAAAAGCCAATTAAGGTGCCACCACCTGTTGCTAAGAAACCAGTGCATGGACTAAATCCTTATAACAAGCCAGAGATCACATCAACCGATAAGACAGAGAGCTTGACAAGCGAACAAATAGTACGAGTTAATGGTGATGCTGTGCATCCTGCTGGTCGGTGAGCACAAGCATCAATGAGCCAAGATGAAGCAAGTAAGATTATTTCAATGCAATGAAATAGAGGTGGAAATTAGAGGCGCATGGATAAATAAATAACAGTTATGATAACATTTCTTTTTAGGTAGCGCAAAGAGGGGACGCAGAAGACGCTTGATGTGTTTGAAGACAAAGCAAGTGAGATTTAGATTAGGGATCCACAGGTACCATACCTGTCTTAAAAGCCTTAGCCTGGAAATGGCCTTCAAATGTATGCAAAAAGTTTTCCTCCGTAACCCGTTTGATATAATAGCTTTGTTACAGCTATTTTTCTAAATGTTAAATTGTCTGCTCTGAGAAGTCACTTTGAGTTTATGGTGGATGTGCTTATGGACTTTGTAAATTTTCAACAGCTATGCCCGCAAGACTGAAGCGACATCTAGTGGCAGCAATTGTGCAAAAAAATATAAAACCCTGTATTATCATTTCCTGACAAGTATTAGGGATGCACCGAAATATCAGCCTATAATCGATATTGGCAGATTAGAGGGATTTTTCCCTCTATCGGACATTGATCAATAGTTTAAAAATAGCCGATGATCACATCAGATCATCAGATGGCAATCACAACATCATAATTTGAAACAACGAGTTAAAAGCAAAACTATCAGTATAGGTTGATATCGTGCTAAGTAACTTAATATAGATATTGGCACATACATTTTGTATCTGTGCATCTCTACCAAATATCCTTTATATGGTTTCTCAAGCACACTGATTCTAGCTTTAAATCAAAGAAAGTTGATTGTACTAACAATTTTGAAAATTTTTGTGCTACTGCAATTGACACAAAGCCTTTCAGAAATTGCTTCTAGCAAATATATAGTTTCACATGTACAGAACTATCAAGTTAACTTCAAAACTGAGAACACGATATAGACACAATACACATTTACTGTCCATTAGATACAAGCACTTTGTGAGCTAAAATGCTGCATTACTTTCTGTTTGAACCAGCGAGCAGTGAAAGTATACTGATGACTGATGGTCCCTCTAGGACTGATGTAAAAATATATAGTATATAGTATATATAAACACTTTAGTAGCTGTTCACTTTAAAACAGGAGTGAAGAAAATAATTACACTGTTTTAAAAGAAATATGCATTAAAGATATTTATAGATTTACCATTGTATGACTTTTTATTTTGGCTGACCAGTGTTTCTCAACAACTATGACTACATCATAAAATAATACATAATAAAATGTACAAGCATGCAAAAAAGGCATGTATTATAATTAAATTATGTACACGGTGTTTTGTTCCCCAAACAAAATGCAGCACATCACCAGAAACTCTTTATGATAAGGTTGTACTTGTTAACATTAGTAAATGCATTAGCTAACGTGAACTAACAATGGACAATATAATATTTTGGCAACTGTAAATACTTGTTAATGCCAACACAATTGTTTATGTTATTGTGCATTAATTGATGTTTAAAAACACAACTTTTGGCTTAAAGGTGCCAAAGAATGCATTAAAATAATGTTAAATTGTCCTCTGATATCTACATAGAAGGTATGTGACTTTATAAGTGCAAAAATGATCCATATATGTTTTTACATGTCCATTAACAACCAAGGCTTTGCCTTAAGAATGAATTGGTCTGTTATTACCTATTTTGAAAGGCTCATGAATAATAATGTTGAGCTCTGCTCTGATTGGCTGTTTCTCAGAGCAGCTCATTTCAGTAGCTCTGTGTGTGTGTGTGTAAACAGTCCTTATGTTCTAGTCTGTATCAGACGAAGAAACAGAATTTGAGGAACAATCAATAGTTTGGAGATTTTTAATGAACGTTTTTGAGTGGTAAGTTTGTGTTTTTTTTTTCAGTATGAACCTGCAAAACGTAACTGTAACGTCAATAGTAGAATTTCAGCCTAAACGTTAGCATATAGCATTTAGCATATAATGCTAACTCAGCAGTCACAATTTTCTTTTTAGCATTGTAACCACATTGTACTTAATTTAATGTGTAATTTAATGTTGGGGCGTACATCATGACTGTAACATCACAGTTGGTGTTATGTTAAGGTTTACATAACAATATGTCATTACCATGTACAAAAATCGTATTATTCATATATATGCATAGATAAATACGAAGGAGAATAAGGGCCAAGCTAAAATAAAAAAATAAAACCATCTTGAGATTAAAGTAATTAAAATGCGAGAACAAAGTCACCACTCAACGAGAAAAAAAAGTCAGAATATAATTTCGAGAATATTATCATTAAATAACGACTCTAAAGTTGTTATATTTCGAGAATAAAGTCGTAATGTAACGAGAAGTTGTAATATTTTGATAATAATGTCATCTTTTTACATTAACGTGTTTGGAGTGATGTGAACAAGCAGATACCAAATTATACCTTCTTATTAATCTTATTAATAAAACAATATGAGGGAGATGCGCTCAGAAAGGAATCTTCCTCATATAAAAGGCAATATGGGGGGGGGGGGGATAATGTGAACGAACAAAATTCGATGCACACCTTAATAAAACAGGCATGCAATGAACAGAATATCGTGATGAATAATGGGTTTTGTTAATTGGGTAGGGTAAACTAATAAAATTTGATTAATTAATAAAAACATTCTGTGTACAGGCAGAAGATTAAGAATAAGAGCATAAACCGCTAAAGGGCACGTTTGTTTCCTTCAATGAAAACGAGCACATTCTGGGCTTTTCTGCTTGACCGTACATGTTTATTAATAGTATATTATAGTGTGTAGTGAATTTAGTGTATTTATTTCTTAATGCACAACAATATAAAGAATAAGCCTAAACTGAATATTTCATGCTCTAAATTTTACGACTTTATTCTCGTTAAATAACGACTTTATTCTCGTTAAATAACGACTTGATTCAAGTTAAATAACGACTTTATTCTCGCATTTCAATCTTGAGATGGTTTCATTTTTCTATCCTAGCTTGGCCCCAATCCTCCTTGGTAGTTTTCCATTCTACAGCACCTTTAAAAAATAATTCACATGAACTAAGATTAACTAATAATGTACAAGTATTGTTGGTTGTTAGTTAATTAATGCATTAACTAATGTTAAAACATACAACATTATAATGAAGTGTTCTGCTTGTGCTTAATGCAAGTACTTTTAATTACAGACAAATACATACAGAAGATGAGTTAAAGTTTCCATTACCTTTAATCAAGCATTTTAAGAGCAGACAGATTCCTTTAGAAACTGATAAAAGAAATGAAACTCCCTCCTTCAGACGAGCACGTTCGTGTCTTACAGCATGATATGGATGAAATATGTGTGTTTTGGGCTACTTAACCATTATTTTTAGATTAATATATTCTAAACATTCTATATTTATCCATGAAGACATTAGAGAACCGATTGTTGATGGTAGATATTTTGAGAAACACAATGAGGAGAGTCTAGCTAATGTTTCCACCCTTCAGTGTTTTACAGGTGATCTGTCCTAGTTTGGTCATGAGGGTTTTATCTTTCCACTGTGCAACACACTCATCTGAGATCTTCAGATCCACCTGAAGAAATCACAGATATTAAACAGATAAGAGTAAGAATTTGTTGAATAAATGTCCAAGTCTAAAAATATGAAACCGACATACCTGTAACTTCTCAAACACCTTTTTCTTTGGTTTCAATTCCTCATCCGGTTTGCCCGACTCAAACCCCTCGACGTAAACGCGGTCACCCGGCGCCGAACCTTCTGGTGGATCCAAAGGCTCTACTTTCCTGGGATCTCCTTCACTGAAAACATTGAAATTTAAGATGATGATAATTACAATGAATTACTAAGTAAGGGATAATGAACAGGCAGCCAGATGTTATTGCAGAAATAAGCTGCGACCGTGAACCGGAGGGTTTTGTATCACACTTAAGGGTCTTATTTTGCGATAACAAACGCTGCCTGTACATTATCCCGCTTATTACACGACTATTAGCCTCATAAGTAAGGTAAGGAACATTAAATATTGATTTGAAATATTTATTTGCTAATTTTTAAAGAATGCAGACCTTCTGCGAAGAAAAGGAAACACGCTGAGCTTGTAATGCACATCGCTTTGGATAAAACATCTGCCAAATGCGTAAACGTAAACATACTAACATTGAAGCACACAGCAACATGGCTTGAGATTCGATCCCCCTCATCTTCTGGGGCTTTAGGTTGCATAGCAACACCACAGGTCGGTCCTGAAGCTGCTCCTGAGAGATGTAAGCCACCAGTCCGCTCACTACGGTCCGAGGCTGCTCCTCCCCAACATCAATCTTCTCTAAATACAGCGAGTCTGCATCTGGATGCTGTTACAGGAAGACTTTTGTAAGGGTTCTGATGTTTATCTTTGGACTGCTGAACTGATCTCTCATTAGAAGAATCATATAGAGTTATAAACACAAGTGCTGGCTTACCTTCTCCACGCTGATGACTTTGCCCACTCTGATGTCTAGTCTGGACGGGACAACCTCCTCCTCCTCTGCTGTCTGTTTGGGGTTCCCCTTCACTGCTTCTGAAGAGCAAAGAACACAAACTGACATGATAATGTGTAAATGTTTCTGTAGCTCATTGCATTAGCAGCGCAAAGGGTTATGGGTTTGATGCACAGGTAACACAGATACTAATAAAATGTATTGCTTGCATGTGATTTTGGATAAAAGAATCTGCCAAATGCAGGAATGATCAACAATCGAGAACATTGTTATTATATTATACAATACAATGCAATATAATACAAGGCCACCATCCTGACTGTAATCTTGAAGATGTGCACGAGCTGCTTTATGTGTGTTTGATGAGGGTTGTAGTTACATCACTCACTGTTTTTCGAGGGCCCTGGATAGGCTGAATTTGTCAGGTTTCTCAACTCCTGAGACTCAAATTTCTTCCTGATGGGGTCCAGCAGTTTGTTCAGGGCGACCTCCACCGAGGCCTTCAGGTCACCAGGATGGATTTTCTGCAGGACACCAGTATTGTGTTTAAATGGTGCTTTTCCACTGCATGGTACAGCTCAGTACATATTACTTTTTTTTCTGTGTACAGTACCTGGTACTCTTTTCAAGCAAGGCATACCAATACTAGGGCCCTATGATTTCTGCGATGCGAAAAACGTGGACGGAATCATGGAATACAAGCATAAAATGGAATTTACTGTACAACACGGAATGTCACGGAATTTGGGTAAAAATTAAATGGATTTCACGATGAAAAAACATGATGCATAACACTGAAAATCACAGAGCAAAACAAAGTGATGTCGTCAATTGTGCTTTGTACACATTCCCAAACTCTTTTTAGCAGTGAAAAACATTCACATGCCGAGAATTAGGAACACCATACCATCGATGTGCTCCATCCCTCCCTGTGTTGTGCATTTGTTTTATATCATGTTTTCGATGATGTTACAGCAGTAGATGTGGCACAACTATAAGTCTGTAATGACACCCACTCTGAAGTGATACTAAGCTGCAGTATAGCGAGCTGAGCCACGTCGTACCACGCAGTGGAAAAGTGCAATAAATTAACTAGTGAGAAACGTGAATATTAAAAGAATCATATGTTTTAATCAGGCCCGGATTAACACAGTGTAGTGCGCCAGGGTGACCACATTTGTGCCCCCCAGAATTTTTTATTTTATTCTAGTTATTTCAGGGCTCCAGACTAACTTTTTTGTTATTAGGAGCACTGTAGCCCCTGACTGTGTCGACCCATCAGTAGATTCAACTGAGCGCATGGTGACATTAAAGGCGCAGTGTGTACATTTTAGCGGCATATAGTGGTGAGGTTGCGAATTGCAACCAACGGATCAATCCACTGCTAACCCCTCGCTTTTGAAACTATGGTAGCCGCCATCGTAAAAACATGTCATCAACGGAGACAACTTAGTAAAAAAAGTTTGTCCGTTAAGGGCTTCTGTACATGGAGGCACAAAATGGCGACTTCCACGTAAGGGGACCCTCTGTGTGTGTAGATAAAAACATCTCTTTTTAAGGTAATAAAAACATAATGATTCATTATAAAAAGGTCTTTATACACCTCTGATAATGTAGTTTTGTATATTATTTTGCATTTCTGTCAAGAGATCCTTTTAAAAAATACACACTGCACCTTTAAACGATTAACGCTTTATGTAATTGAGAGGTTAAAAACACGATTGCACATTCTGTATTGCGCAAGTACTTGTAAAAAACATTTTTTGGACACAGTCTGGAGCCCTTGGTGCCCCCCCCAATTGGCTGATGCCCCAGGGCACTCGCCCAATCCCGTCTATGGATAATCCGGCCCTGGTTTTAATATGTGTGCTGTTAGGTGAACATGAGTTGTGATAAGATACCTCTGCAGCGAAGTCCTTTTCTACTTCCTCAAAGTCTGTGAAGACTTTATCACCTCCCCACTTTGCATCTCTTTTAATGACAAATTCTGGTAGACAAAAGAAAAAAAAATGCTTGCAATGCTAACCAACATATGTGTCCAACAACAACAACAAGTACACTATTAGCGTAAATCTCACCGGAGTGCAATGGGAAAAGCACATGTTTGACGAAAGACAGGACTCCATTATTCTGGATGTTTCCAGGCTCACAGAATGCTTTCTTTAGCTTCTTCTTCACCTCCTCCTTCTTATCCAAGAGATCAATCTTGGATTCCTGAGGTCAAAGGTGAGAATTGACTCATTTAAATCATTTAAATAAGAAGATAATAAATCTTTTAAATGTTGTAGCATGTACTATACCTCCTCAGAGGAGCTCATCTTTCCTCCAGTCAGTCCAGGCACCATCGGGTTCATCATATGAATGCGTTTTGTGTAACCGAGTGAGGGCAGATACTGCAAAGGATAAACTATATAAATATCCGTGTCAACTACACACACAAATAGCATAAATTAATTCTCACTGGCATTTTTAACAGCAAACCAATCCTTAAAGCATAAGGATACCGTCACAACCTGATTGGTCAGCTTTTATGACATATGCTCATTGTATGCATATACAGTACTGTGCAAAAGTCTTAGGTCACCACCACCAGACTTGTTGTTCTAGAAGTTTTAATGTCCATCCATATTTATTTTTCAATCTATTTGATTAAGATACAAACAGAAAATACAGGAAATATGTATAAAAAATAAAAAAATTAATTTACAAAACTAAATGTCTTCTTTAGGCATCGTCGGTGGTGTGACCTATCTTGGCACTAAACACATCTTGAGCGTTTTTGAGCAGAATAAAGTAAAATGATTTTATTTTATTTAGGTTTAAGAGATCCTGCAGTTTCCTGCTAATGCTCAAGTGGAAGGGGAGTTTACCCTAAAAACTTGACACTTCAGTTTACATTTTTATACAGTTATTAATACTATATACTTTTGCCTGTATTTATTTTTTTTATTTATTCTATTAAAGAGACTGAGAAACAATTATATATGATCAATATAACATTGCAAAAAAACAAATCTAATTGTGGCATGGTGGCCTAAGACTTTTGCACAGTACTGTATATATGAGTACGGTAATATATGAGTACTGTAAACTTGCCAAGAGCTTATAAGAGAGTCAAAATAATCAAAACAGCACCAGGAATTCCTCCTTTATATGCACTAACGAATATATAATAAACGTTCGTCCCGTGTTAACAAATTGTATGATTTTTGAGGTCACATCTTGGTCCATATTGTGTTCACATTTTAATCAAACCATAGTGCGTTTAGAAGCAGACAGGGACTTTAGAGGTCTCCGTCCACTTGTTTGGTGCGCACCAAGGTTCGGGTGACAGTGTTCACTAAATAAATCCCACCAACTAAGCAATTGCACCAGAGTTTGTTTAAATCAAACTAGTGCTGGGCAAAGATTAATCGCGATTAATCGCATAAAAAATAAAAGTGATTTTTTGCATAATATATGTGCGTGTACTGTGTCTAATTATTGTGTATATTTAACCACACACACATTCATATATTCATTTCAGAATTGTTTTACTTATATATAATTTTTTAAATTTATTTTTAATATAGAATATATAAAAATATAAATAAATATATATACACATCTAAATGTTTCTTAAATACATACATGAATGTGTGTGTGTGTGTATTTATATATACATAATAATTACACACAGCACATACTCATATATTATGCCAAAAATCACTTTTATTTTGTATGTGATTAATCGCGATTAATCTTTGCCCAGCACTAAATCAAACCTAATCTGCCAAGTGTGTACATACTCCAAATCTACCTTCTCTGCTAATGTGAAGATTTTCCTTTGGTCCACACCCCCAAACTGAGCATCCACTTTTAAAAACTCTTCATCCAGAGCCTGAGGGGAATTAAGACAATCTTAGACTTTCTTCATATGTAGTTTTTGTAAACAGTACAGATCTCTTTAAAGAAACTGAGATATACAAAGTCTATCAAAGTATGACCTGCATACCTGTAGTCCAGGATACAGCAGACCACTCAGTAAGGGATGCTCAACCTGCTTGACCACCTCAGCACCTGCCTTCTTGGCATCATGTTCAGTAACCATGGATGACAGCCGGTACACATCAAGAGTATACTCTCTACAGAGGACCAACAAGACATGAATAGACATTAAATCGGCATGTGTCACCTACAAAAATAAAGCCTTGGTTTCACAGCAAAGATTTTTTTTAGATTAAGTTAGAAGTAGGGCTGCACAATCATTGCGAAAATGTGAATCACAATTTTTCTCTGTGGAAAATGAGATCACGATTTTCCCACACGATTCTCATTTTTTTTCCAACAAAAACATTTATTGCACTCAACTAACAGTCTTAAAAGTTTCTTTTCCTTATTTTAGATCTCTTAAGATGAGTAACTTCAAATCTGTGCGGTGTGCGCTGTTAAAAATAAACTAACATTAATAAATAAAAATAATTAAAATAAATAGTACCTGTGCTTTTTGTACACTCCAAGTGGCCAACCTTAAAACTTTAAAAACACTAAGGCCCGGTTTCACAGACAAAGCTTAGCTATAGCCAGGACTAGGCCTTAATTAAATTAAGACGTTAAAGCATCTTTTATAAACATGCCTAAATCTTAGATCTAAACACCTAAAGGATAATTTATCATAGCATGTTAAAATTGCCACTTTGTAGGTGTGAGCAAAAACGTGCCGTTTTTGGATGTGTCCTTTAAAATGCAAATGAGCTGATGAAATGCAAACACTGATCGCAATGATGGTGGTTTATTTGAAATTGAAACTCAGTTGTGCTGTCGATTAGTTTCTCTTTCTCTCTCTGCACTAAATGGCAGTGCCGTGGTTGAAAAGTGCAGATTAAGGAGTGGTATTACTAACCCCTTCTGACATAACAAGGGGCGCCAAATTTCAATGACCTTTTTTTACATGCTTGCATAAAATGTTTTACCAAAACTAAGTTACTGGGTTGACCTTTTTTACATTTTCTAGGTTGATAAAAGAACCGGGGACTCAATTATAGCACTTAAACATGGAAAATTTCAAATTTTCATGATATGCCCCCTTTTAAGCAGTGTCTGTGAAACCGGACCTTTAAACACTAAACGATCAACATTTTGAGGCTTCAGGGAGAAACCCATGTATGTTACAATAGCACTTTTCACACAGACATTATGGAAAATACATGAAAAATGCATTTGGGATTTGTCTGGGACTGTTTGATTTTTGGTTCATTTATTCACATTTGCTGTATCCGAAGTCAGAACCGCTGTTTTTCATCCTAATCATACCCCCAAACCTAATCTTAAACCCAATATCTCCCGAGATATAGAACCGACTATGTGTTTACTAGGTCTGCCGCCTTGTTACACGTCACATGAGTGACAGCATAAAGGAGAAAATGAGAAAGATAGAGGACAGAAATTATCATGTCTGATTGGTGAATGAATAGGGTTTGGTTTTACACTGTGTAAGTGTGAGCCAGTTTGACTTATACAGCATCTTGGATTGTTGTAAATACATAAACATGTGAATGCAGCATCTGAATACAGGGAAATACTGTACATGCTGTCATTTAGAAAGAAGATCGCATTTATGTATGAATCGATTTTGTGATTCTTTTTTTACAATCGTGCAGTCTTAGCTAAAAGTAAGTAATTCGATAATTTAAAGGCGGAGTCCACGATGTTTGAAAAACGCTTTGGAAAAGGAGACGGGCCGACTACCAAAACACACTTATAGCCAATCAGCAGTAAGGAGCGTGTCTACTAACCGACATCCTTGCCGGGTTGCGTATGTGTGGGGCGGGTCTATCAACAGAAGGTCCAGATTCTATTGGGGTAGGGGCGTGTTTGTTACGGTGATTTCAAATATCAACATTGGCTTTCAAACATCGTGGACTCCGCCTTTAAGTAGCTTTTATAAATGTGACTTGAATCCCTAGTCATAATACATTTAACATGCTGTTACCTGCTGAGCTGAAAATCTGTGCCTTTGACAAATTTGAGCTTGTCAAGAGGAACTCCAATGCTCTCCAACATGGCTTTGATAATCTGCTCATAATACTTCACCCTGAGCTCCAGCAGCTCCCAGGGAGCCTTCATGTTGTCCAGGAAGGCATGAAGATCTGCAAAGAGGATGGTGACCTAAAGAAAACAAATAAGAAGAGATAAATGTATGCTTTGATATGTGTAGCATTGTGATTTTTAAAGTCCCCATAAAGTGGAAGTCGCAATTAGGGATGGGAATCGAGAACTAGTGAACGAGAACGATTTCTTTGAACCGTTAGCATGCCTGCTTAACGATTCCGCTTATCGGTTCCGCTCGTTGCATATGTGTCATGACGTCACACACGCTGTGTTGTTTTGGATTAGAACGCAGCAAACATTGCATCGAGGCAGAACAATCCAAAGTTTGGTTATAATTAATGGTGGGCAGAGCAAAAGAAAATAACAAATGCATGCATGACCAAAAGTTGCATGTTTTATGTCAGTCTAGTTCTGTTTTATTAATTCCAAGTCCTGTCACATTTGTTTGAGAAACACTGCCCTAGGCTATAGGTCCCTGGACTTCACTTTAAGATGTAGCCCGCCTACTTTTAAGTTTGTTCTGAGGTTGCTACACATAATTTGTGTATACTCTGTTCTGTATCTTCTGAACAGATATTAAAGCGAGTTAATACAAACATACAAATTTCTACTTATTCCCTCACCCAATGAGAATCGATAAGAGAATGGATAAGGAATCGGGTCGATAAGCAACATCGGTAATGGAATCGGAATCGTTAAATTCTTATCAATTCCCATACCTAGTCGCGATCAACTTTACTTCCGTACTGTGGCGTATTTCAGAGAGAAACAGAATATCACACAAGTAAAGCAGTGGGCGTGGCTTGTGTTTTTTCCACTGTGTATTGATTGGATATAGTAAAGTAGGCGTTTTATTCTGAAATGTAGACTGACAGTTAAAGGGGCGGAGTTAACGGATGCTCCCACCCAAGACGTCTAGCTGATGTCATCAAAGAATGATCGCCACAAGAGGGCATAAGTACATTTTCAGATTTTGATTAATGTTTATGAGGGCACATTAATTAAATAATAATAATAACCAACACTGATACATTTTTATATAATGAAACCATATTACATTAAAAAAATAAGAAATGTTAGTTTTGATTTCATGGGGACTTTAATAACAAAAATATGTATATCCATAACTTATTCTGTACAACAAAACGTACGTGCATTAAGATATTGCAGTTTCCCAGACAGGGTTTAGATTAATCCAGGACCAGGTCTTATTTATATTAATTCAAAATGTACACAAGTAATGTTTTTAGTAAGACATGTTTTTAAAATTAGTTATATTTCCTAATTAAACGAAGGCCTAGTCCTGTTTTAAGCTAATCCATGTCCTAGGACATTTAAGTAGGTTTTACAAGCAAAGCTTACAAATAACAACACATGTGTACATCTTGAGACAAAACAATGGCACTAATATATGTTAAGATATGTCAATACAAAATGTTTTTTAAGTCCTATGGGATTAGGATAAGCAATGTCCAGGAAACTAGGAGTCTACAACCTATGGACTAAACTTGGTTAACTTGAACCAATGCAGAATGACAAACCTCACAGCCTGCTCTTAAGAAGTCAGCGATCTTTGACATGGGAACAAAATAAGCCACATGGGGTTTGCCTGTAGTTGCTGTACCCCAGTAAACCTTCAGTTCCCTCTCCTTCAAGATCTCCTTTAATTTCTCCTCACCAAGAACCTCCTAAAAAAGAATATCAGTATTATTTTGTTTTGTTTTTAGGGTAGTATGTTGCATAATGTGAATGAAACAAACAAACTTTAAAACCAAGGTGAGACCATCTTAAGTATCAGACTTAATACATTTTACTGTTACAGGTTACCATACAAAAATAAAACACAGTACTCTATGCAGATAATGCGCTGGGTCTGAGTCTGACAAACAATTGAAGATAACAGATGGATGCTGAGGTTCTCACACCTGAAGGTTTCTGGTGATGAGCTGAAACTTCTCATCAGGACTCAGCTGCTCACCCATGATGTCTTCTGCCTCTGCAAGACAATTTGAAACTGAAAGCCTTAGCAAACCAGCACATTTGCATCTCTATCTTTAACTAACACGCAATGAACACACCATACAAACTGTGTATTGGTGGCAGCCATGTGTCAAACAATACTGTACACGCAAAATTACAGTGACCAACCACTCCAGATGAGGTGACGACTGCTATGAATGAACTATTGATATCTGAATTAAACATTTCAATAACGAATCGTGTTAATGAGCAGGTGAAAATCCGTTTAAAATCATACTTCGTATTTAAAGGACATTAGTCATAATAAATGATAAAGCCGTATGAACAAATACATTAAACTCACCGGTGGTCGCAGAGAAGCGTGTGTGCCGGTGTCAATCTCTTCCTGTAGTAAGATTATTTCATCACGTATTTCATAATAAAAGTCCGCAGGGAGTGATATAACAACTTATGGATATTGTTTTACTTATAAATGCATTATTTTGTAAATTCATATGCATTTATAAAGAAAAAATACTAAATACTTGTCGTTAAAAATAAAGCAGTTTGTATTTTCAAAATATGTTGCTATGTTGTGGTAGTGTTGCATCAGCTCTGCACAATCTATTGTCGAGCTATTCAACGCTAGGAAGAGTAATCGATTGACAATCTTGTGCTGAGTTTGTCATCCAGGGGGCGCCCAAAACATTTATTTACACATTTGTTCACCCAAAAATGAAAATTCTGTCATCATTTACTCACCCACATGTTGTTACAAACCTGTATAAATCCCCTTGTTCTGATGAACACAAAGGAACATATTCTGAGAAATGTTTGCAACCAAACCGTTCATGGACCCCTATATCACTTCCATAATAGGAAAAAATAATAATATGCAAGTAAAATGGGGTCCACAAATGGTTGGGTTACAAACATTTCTCAAAATATTTTCCTTTGTGTTTATCAGAACAAAGACATTTATACAGGTTTGGAACAACATGAGGGTGAGTAAATGATGACAGATTTTTCATTTTTGGGTTAACTACCCCTTTAATGGGGCATTTTCACAGACAGGGCTTAAGCCTAGTCCTAGACTAACTTAAATGTTAGTGTTGTCTTAAAACAACTTGCTCTGACATATCTTAAAATATATCAGTGTGAGTGTTATGTCTCAAGAGGCGCACCATCATTGTTTATTTATAAATTATGCTTTTAAAAGTGACTTAAATATTCTAATTTAACATAAGGCCTAGTCCTGGTTTAAGATCCCTGTCTGGAAAATCCACCCTGTTAAGTTGCATATTTGTAGCAATAGCAAACAATATAGATTTTTATTTTATGGCAAAAATCGATATTTACGATATTTTGTCAATTTTCTACAGTAAAAATATAAAAACTGCGGATGTTGCCAAGAACTTAATTTGGACCATAAGTCGATTTTCTCCATATTTCGATTTTCTTATAGATTTCCAAATATCAATGAAAAGCTTATTAAATTTCAGAAAATTGAATTAATACTGGTTTTGGGATCACAAAAGGCTAAAAATGTACAATTTCACAATTCTTGTACTGCTAACTTTATTCTTTGTATATATACTTTGACCTTAATCTCACAATTTTAGCATTTTATTTTTGTCATTTTGATTTTATTTATTGTGTGTCATGAAATCGTTGTTATATATATACCAACAACTTTAACTACAACTGTTAGACACGACAACTAAAGTACTATAATTATAAATAACCTCAATAAAATAATGATATAGCAAGGTCATGTCAACAATTGAAATCAATGTGTGAAAACAAACTTTGATTTTCCAAATCTCAATAAGATCATGAGGCTAGATTTTAGCCTGTTTTACAGACATGGTCAGATATAGGGTTTGAACGTTGAAGACAAAGCAAAGACTTTTAAACCATAATTAGTGTTTATTAAACATTTGAACAGCTTCTTTTAAATAATAAGGACAATCCCTCCCATCTAAAAAACAAATCAATTATTTACCATCATTAGCAAAGCTGTTAAATAAACGCACTGTATTTGGCGATATCAGACGTCAGTAGATTTTTTCCGAAACCTGT
This sequence comes from Misgurnus anguillicaudatus, assembly GCF_027580225.2. Taxonomy (NCBI): domain Eukaryota; kingdom Metazoa; phylum Chordata; class Actinopteri; order Cypriniformes; family Cobitidae; genus Misgurnus; species Misgurnus anguillicaudatus. Next base: position 10,262,286 of record NC_073356.2, read on the forward strand.
GTTAATAAGAATTACAACAACATACCAACATACTCATCCATGCAAAATTTGCACAAGTTATAAAATGACAATACATCGAAATTATGCACTGACAAGATTTTAATGTACATCATATATACATGTATTTACAAGTAGTTCAAGAATATGAAAAATATCCATACCTTTATTTGATCTATGTACATTTATATCACAGCAGCACATACTGTACACATTTTAGGAAAACACTCCGTATTCAAATATTTGACACAGAAGTTGCAAGCAGAGATCTGCCAAAAACTGTACAATAATAAAACAAATATCTTACAGAAGCACTTTGGGACAACTGCATATGGACACTAAAAAGGGCAGTGACACCAAACAAAACAAAAACCAAAGCTCATGTTAACTTTACATCTAACATAAAACGCAGCATTACTTGTAAACAAAATAATTGGCTTTCCATAGGAATTAATGATATATTAGATGTAATTGTTCTGCAGCTCTATTCAAACTGCCCTCATTTAATCTTACAAAGGCCCTTAAACAAGATAAACTAAGATGGAAGAATCAAATGTATTCAAACCAACATGGATTTAAAATGGAAGTAATAAATACTTAAATAATCTTGTTCGCCTCAAACCAGAAGCAACCGATCATACAGTTTAACCCCACGTACACTGAATAAGATCTGATGGCTTCACATTCTTACCATCTCATCTACCATCAACAGTTTTGACACATGTCCAGATACGGAGTAGATTGAGAAATATCAATTTGGGACGTTTATCCCCTAGTGCATCCCATTATAAACACATATATCTGCAAAAAGACTGATGTACACTGAAGAAAACCTGCCTCACGAGTAACCCGGAAATGAGTAATGAATAAAATATTTGATGTTATCAAACCACACTCTCGACTCCCACCGTTTCACATTTGCTCGAGAATATAGTCAGGTATTCATAAATAATAATTTAAATAGTCAACACAGACATTCCTCCCAAAACGTACCTTCCATAGAATGACCAAAATACACTACATTTTGTATTTACATATCAAAAACCCTTTTAGAGTTTCAAGTTTCTTTCATCAAAGACGTGTCCCACCCTAGATTGAGTTAGTGCAGATCAGAATTCGTGCTTTCATCAAAAGATGGCCGGATTGAAAGATCCAGCAAGCAGCACAAAACGGACAAGTCAACTTTAAGTGTTGTGTAAAATACTGTCCATAAGCACTGGAAACGACAAGGCACTTTGTACTACTTGTTAAAGATGTTAAAGGCTGTCTTTCAGGGTGCCCAGTGGACATTTTTTGGCCACAATGCAACACGCATGGTTGGTTCAAAGCAAGCAAAAACTCTACGCCGTTTACTTCAGACCAACAAAGGCAAATAGCAGTGTTTTTTTTCCAGTGCTATTAAATCGCATTGAGCTCTGTGGAGTCTGTTTCGGAGTCGACCTCATTTTCCCTAAAGAGAATAAATAAAGGCGAGTTAGACAAAATTGCCGGTAAAGACTTAACTTTACAAGTATAAAGTGACATGTAAGTGCTGTATAGATGATATTACCGTTGTTCTTCAAGTAATTTGCGATTTCCCCGTCTCTTTTCCTCATTGATAGGATAGCTGATGAATATTATCAACCCAATAATGATGAAGAATACGGGAGCAGCCGACACCAGGACCTTCAGTGTTATATCGACCTCTGCAGGTTGCGTGCAACCCCTTGTCACATAGCCGGCAAAGCTATTTCAAAGAGAAGAAATGAGAGAGGGAATAAATTAGTGTGTTATGTTCATCCAGATAAATCCAACCTCATGACCGATCACAAAGTGATTGAAAGTCTCACATGTTACACTGTTATCACCGGTACCTCAATAAGAGGGGCTAATCGCATTACATCTAAAGTCAAGGGGTCAGAAACATACAGTGAGAATTCAACAAAAAGTCTTAATGAATCAAGCCTGGATCTTTCATACAAGAATGCAGGATTGCCTATAGTGTGGTTTCAAATAGGATTTATAATATGGAGATGTTTGTGGCGACTTACTCAAGACTAAGGGTCGAGACTCCCAAAGAAATTCCAGAAGCAAACTTGGTGAAGAACACATAAAATGAGTAGAAGATGGCTTCGTGGCCTTGAGAATCAGGATTGTGGATTTTAAAGTCATCCACCACGTCGGGAAGCATGGACCTGAGAAAACAGAAACATATACAAGGTCTTTTACTGTGCACTGACTGTGTACATATTGTTTACCACAGTAAACTCTAGTAATATTTCGTAACAACCCTTATGCTGCGTTTACACCAGCTTCAGTAGAGGCGTCAAGCGCGAGTGATTTCAATGTTAAGTCAATGTGAAGACGCGTTGACGCACGTCTGGAGGTCTCGCGGCGTGAATGAGGCGTTTAGCGCGGCACGATAGATGCGATTCTGCCTCATTAGCACATCTAGTGGAATGGTGCGGTACGCGCGAATGGTGCTTTTTGTGCATTTTGCGTTTGACGCGAATTTGCGGCTGAGTTGAAAAATTTGAACTTTGAGTTTGGGATTTTCGCGTTGCGTTAACCAATCAGGAGCCTGCTTGCTGCTGTGGCGGCAGCCCCGGCCGGAGTCACTCATTCAACACGAAGGAACGCTTGACATTGTCCGTGAGCAGTCACCCGGAGCTATACGACACAAGTTCTTATTTCTATAGAGACAGGAATTAAAAGGACCTCGCTTGGAAGAGTGTCAGTGAGGACATCGGGCAACCTGGTAAGTTGTAAATACACATTTCACTTTTGAGTCAAGTGACGTTTATCGACCCACACCATTTATTTTCCTATATTAAGGTGACCAAATACAAACTTTCGATAAATGCACAATCAACATCAACCATCTTGCAAACAGACAACGGCATAGCACTTGCCCCTCCTACAAGAAGCGGATTTCGGCTCTGACACGCGTCAAATGCTTGCTTTTTCCGTGCGTCTACTTTGCTCGAGACGAGCGAATGCATTCAAACTGTTCAAGCGGCAAACTAGACGCGATTTTGATGCCTCAAACGCGGTTGGTGTAAACGCAGCATTAAGCTGCCTTTTCACTGTATACCACAAACGATGGAAGTCATTAATTCCCTATAGAGAGTCGCAAAGGGGGCTGCGTGAGGTGAAGAAAATCTGTGAATGTGTAATTTTCAAATCCGTTTTAAGCTTTGGATCCATTAAAAATTTAAACTTGTGCGACTACACCACATGTGACACGCCGACCGGAAGTGATGTATTTCTGTGTGTTCCAATCAAAACACTGTTTGCAAGGTCATATTATTAATCCTTTTTTATTTTCTTAATCAGTAACACTTGAATCCTTTAAAACTGAATAATTTACTTATCAGTAATCAAGAAGTATAAAATATTCGTAGATTAAAGGCTTCTGCATTGGAATGAGCTTCCCTCCCATGTTGACACAGATTTACAATTAAACTGAAATTTCATTACAACTGCCACTAGGGGGCAAACTCAGACAGTCGTTTCTGAATGTAGTGTACAATCGAAAGGCGATTTAGCCTAAATGTCTTTAAAATATTAAAAAAAGAAAACAGGAAGTGCAATTTTAGTCAATAGGAGAAGGCTATATGTTGTGAATACTTGAAATGTAACAATTTATGAAAGTTAAACAGTAATAAACAAAAGAAGTTGCACTTTTTTGTGTAATGTTCATAGTTAAACTATTAACATTTGGCTCTTGTAATGTTAAACTGCAATTGTTTTTAAAATATAAAAAAATATATATTTATAAAATATATTATTATTATTAGGGCCCGAGCACACAAGTGTGAGGACCCTATTGTTTTTGCTCGGTTTATTATTATTAGGGCCCGAGCACCGAGGAGCAGGCCAGAATGGCCTGCACCGTAGGTGCGAAGCCCTATTGTTTTTGCTCGGATTTATTATTATTTTTTTATTTTTTATTATTTTTTTACGTTTCGGGGCAATTTGGGGGCCTTAACATACTCAAAAACTCTTGAAAATTGGCAGAGATGTCAGAGTCGTCGGCCATTAGGACCCGGCAAAGGCTGGAACTCGGGCGTGGCAAGGGAGCTCTGTAGCGCCCCCTGTAATGCAAAAACAAACATTGGGGCACAGATCGGGCAAATATGTACGCACATGTACGAGAGTTGGTACGCATATAGATCTCATCGACCCGAACAACTTTCGCCCTCTAACATTTAAGCTCCGCCCAACAGGAAGTCAGCTATTTTGGATTGTTTAAAAAATGCATGCGTTGAACTTTTGAATACTCCTCCTAGAGGATGCATGCGATTGACACCAAAAGTGGTGAACATGATGTCGAGACATTGGACTTGCTAAATTGCGAAGGGATTTTTGATATCTCGAACGGTTCTGCCGTGGCGAGCCGACAAAGTTGTGGCGAAATCAGAGAAACAGGAAGTGTCTAATATCTAAGGCAAAAAATGTCTTATTGTAATGACATGCGGGGTGTTTGTTCATCTGAAGATTCCGATCGCATCGATGTGCCTATTGTGACTCCCGGGTATAGCGCCACCAGCAGGCGCCAGGAAGTGTGTCAGTCACAAAGCTGGATTTTTTTGAAAGTTCCATGCAATGTTCTTTTAAATACTCCTTCTAGGATTTTCATGCGATTGACACCAAAAGTGGTCACCATGATGCCGAGACATTGTAGATGATAAATTGCGAAGGGATTTTTGATATCTCAAACGCTATTCCCATGGCAACGCGTCAAACTTTACTTTCATTTTAAAGGCATATTTAAGCCTTTCAGTTGCATACAGTTAACTTTTAATACTCCTTCTAGGATTTTCATGCGATTTACACGAGAAGTGGTCAACATGATGCCGAGACATCGTAGATGATAAATTGGGAAGGGATTTTTGATATCTCGAACGCTGTTGCCATGGCAATGCATCAAACTTTACTTTCATTTTTACACATATTTAAGGCTGACAGTTACATGCTGTGAACCTTTAAATACTCCTCGTATGGGATTCATGCGATTGACACCAGAAGTGGTCAACATGATGCCGAGACATTGTAGATGATAAATTCAGAAGGAATTTTTCAAAATCTCGAACGCTGTTCCCATGGCAACGCATCAAACTTTACTTTAATTTCAGACATGTTTAAGGCTCTTGGCATGCTTAGTTGAACTTTAAAGTTGGCACACACATCAGAGTTTTCGGCTGTTAAGTGTTGACAAAAAGGTCAGACATAGGAGTGTATCTTAAGTGGCTAACTAGTGCCCCTGTTTGTCTAAAATGTTGGGTTTATTTTATCTACAGTCCCCAAATGGCTCAGAAAAAACATTAAAAAGACAACTGATATTTTACCCACTTGATGCCCTTGCCCACCGTGCATCGTTTTCTCGGACGCACCATGTAGCGGTAAAAAAACGTGCGAGGGCCCGCCATTGCTGCTTGCAGCTATATTTAGGGCCCGAGCACCGAGGAGCAGGCCAGAATGGCCTGCACCGAAAGGTGCGAAACCCCTATTGTTTTTGCTCGAATTTATTATTTTTTTTTTTTTTATTATTATTATTTTTATTTTTTTTAACACTTTTGGGAATTTTGGGTGCCTAAACATACTCGAAAACTCTTGAAATTTGGCACAGACGTCAAAGTCGTCCGTCATTGCGACGGGGCAAAGGCTGGAACACGGGCGTGGCAAGGGAGCTCTGTAGCGCCCCCTGTAATGCAAAAAAAAACATTGGTGCACAGATCGGGCAAACATGTACCCACGTGTACGAAAGTTGGTACGCATATAGATCTCACCAACCCGAACAACTTTCGTACTCAAACCTATTAGCTCTGCCCAACAGGAAGTTGGCCATTTTGAATTGTTTCAAAAACGCATGTGGTGAACTTTTAAATACTCCTCCTATGGGATTAATGGAAATGACACCAAACGTGGTGATCATGATGCCGAGACATTGGACTTGCTAAATTGCGAAGGGATTTTTGATATCTCGAACGGTTCTGCCATGGCGAGGCGCCGAATTCATGGCGAATTCAGAAAAACAGGAAGTGTCTAATATCTAAGGCAAAAAAAGTCTTATTGTGATGCCATGCGGTGTGTTTATTCTTCTGGAGATTCCGATCGCATCGATGTGCTTATTGTGACTCCCGGGTATAGCGCCACCACCAGTCACCAGGAAATGTGTCAGTCATGAACTTTTAAATACTTATCTTAGGGAATTCATACGATTGACACCAAACGTGGTGAACATGATGCTGAGACATTGGACTTGCTAAATTGTGAAGGGATTTTTGATATCTCGAACGATGTTGCCATGGCGAGGCGACAAATTTATGCCGAATTCAGAGGAACAGGAAGTGTCTAATATCTAAAGCAAAAAATGTCTTATTGGGATGAAACGCATTGTGTATGTTCGGCCAAGGATTCCGATCGCATCGATGTGCCTATTGTGAGTCTCGGGTATAGTGCCACCAAAAGGCACCAGGAAGTGTGGCAGTCACAAAGGTTGATTTTTTTGACAGTTCCATGTGATGTTCTTTTAAATACTCCTCCTAGAATGTTTATGCGATTGAAACCAAAAGTGGTCAACATGATGCTGAGACTTTGCAGATGCTAAATTGCAAAGGAATTTTTGACATTTCAAACGCTGTTGCCATGGCAATGCTTCAAACTTTACTTTAATTTCAGGCATATTTAAGGCTCTTGGCGTGCTTAGATTAACTTTAAATTTGGCACACACATGAGAGTTGTCGGCTGTTAAGTGTTAACAAAAAGGTCAGATAAAGGCGTGTGTATTTAGTGGCTCACTAGCGCCCCCGTTTGTCTAAATGTGGGGTTTCTTTTACCTACAGCACCCAAATTGGTCAGTAGCAACATGAAATAGTCCACTGATATTTACCCACTTGATGCACGTGCCCACTTTGCATCGTTTTCTCGGAGGCACCGTGTAGCGGTAAAAAAACGTGCGAGGGCCCGCCATTGCTGCTTGCAGCTATATTTTTTTTTATTATTATTTTTTTTTAACACTTTTGGGCCTTTTGGGTGCCTAAACATACTCGAAAACTCTTGAAATTTGGCACAGACGTCAGAGTCGTCGGCCATCAGGTCGGGGCAAAGGCTGGAACACGGGCGTGGCAGGGGGGCTCTGTAGCGCCCCCTGTAATGCAAAAACAAACATTGGGGCACAGAACGGGCAAAAATGTACGCACATATACGAAAGTTGGTACGCATATAGATCTCATCGACCCGAACAACTTTCGCCCTCTAACATTTTAGCTCCGCCCAACAGGAGGTCGGCTATTTTTTATTGTTTCAAAAATGCATGCAGTGAACTTTTGAATACTCCTCCTAGTGGATTCATGGCATTGACACCAAACGTGGTGATCATGATGTCGAGACATTGTACTTGCTAAATTGCGAAGGGATTTTTGATATCTCGAACGGTTCTGTCATGGCGAGGCGACAAATTCATGGCGAAATCAGAGAAACAGGAAGTGTTTAATATCTAAGGCAAAAAGGGTCTTATTGTGATGACACGCATTGTGTTTGTTCGTCTGAAGATTCCGATCGCATCGATGTGCCTATTGTGACTCCCGGGTATAGCGCCACCACCAGGCGCCAGGAAGTGTGTCAGTCACAAAGGTGGATTTTTTTGACGGTTGCATGGGATGTTCTTTTAAATACTCCTTCTAGAATATTCATGCGATTGACACCAAAAGTGGTCAACATGATGTTGAGAAATTGTAGATGATAAATTGCGAAGGGATTTTTGATATCTCGAACGTTGTTCCCATGGCAACGCGTCAAACTTTACTTTCATTTTAAAGGCATATTTAAGCCTTACAGTTGCATGCAGTGAACTTTTAAATACTCCTTCTAGAATAATCATGCCATTGACACCAGAAGTGGTCAACATGATGCTGAGACATTGTAGATGATAAATTGTGAAGGGATTTTTGATATCTCGTACGCTGTTCCCATGGCAATGCCCCAAACTTTACTTTTATTTCAAGCATATTGAAGGCTGTTGGCGTGCTTAGATTAACCTAAAAGTTGGCACACACATCAGAGTTGTCAACTGTTAAGTGTTGACAGACAGGTCAGACATAGGTGTGCCTCTAAAGTCGCTCACTAGCGCCCCCGTTTGTCCAAAATGTGGGGTTTCTTTTACCTACAGTCCCCAAATGGGTCAGTAACAACATAAATAGTCCACCGATATTTACCCACTTGATGCATTTGCCCACCGTGCATCATTTTCTCGGACGCACCGTGTAGCGGTAAAAAAACGTGCGAGGGCCCGCCATTGCTGCTTGCAGCTATATTTAGGGCCCGAGCACCGAGGAGCAGGCCAGAATGGCCTGCACCGAAAGGTGCGAAGCCCTATTGATTTTGCTCGGATTATTATTAGGGCCCGAGCACCGAGGAGCAGGCCAGAATGGCCTGCACCGAAAGGTGCGAAGCCCTATTGTTTTTGCTCGGATTATTATTTTTATTATTTTTTTTTTTTTTTTTTTTATTATTTTTTTCAACACTTTTGGGAATTTTGAGTGCCTTAACATACTCGAAAACTCTTGAAATTTGGCACAGATGTCAGAGTCGTCCGTCATCGCAGAAAACCAAAGGCTGGAACACGGGCGTGGCAGGGGGGCTCTGTAGCGCCCCCTGTAATGGAAAAAAAAACATTGGTGCATAGATCGGACAAACATGCACGCACATGTACGAATGTTGGTACGCATATAGATCTCATCGACCCGAACAACTTTCGTACTCTAACATATTAGCTCCGCCCAACAGGAAGTCTGCCATTTTGGATTGTTTAAAAAATGCATGCGGTGAACTTTTAAATACTCCTCCTAGTGGATTAATGGGATTGACACCAAACGTGGTGAACATGATGTCAAGACATTGTACTTAGTAAATTGCGAAGGGATTTTTGATATCTCGAACGGTTCTGCCATGGCGAGGCGACAAATTCATGGCGAAATCAGAGAAACAGGAAGTGTCTAATATCTAAGGCAAAAAATGTCTTATTGTGATGACACGCGGGGTGTTTGTTCGTCTGAAGATTCCGATCGCATCGATGTGCCTATTGTGACTCCCGGGTATAGCGCCACCACCAGGCGCCAGGAAGTGTTGCAGTCATAAAGGTTGATTTTTTTGACTGTTCCATCCAATGTTCTTTTAAATACTCCTTCTAGGATATTCATGCGATTGACACCAGAAGTGGTCAACATGATGCTGAGACATTGGAGATGCTAAATTGCGAATTAATTTTTGACATCTCGAACGCTGTTCCCATGGCAACGCGTCAAACTTTACTTTTATTTAAGGCTTTTTTAAGGCTCTTGGCGTGTTTGGATTAACTTTAAATTTGGCACACACATCAGAGTTGTTGGCAGTTAAGTGTTGACAAAAAGGTCAGATAAAGGCGTGTCTATTTAGTGGCTGACTAGCCCCCCCCCCGTTTGTCTAAAATGTGAGGTTTCTTTTACCTACAGTCCCCAAATGGGTCAGTAACAACATTAAATAGCCCACTGATATTTACCCACTTGAGGCCCTTGCCCACCGTGCATCGTTTTCTCGGACGCACCGTGTAGCGGAAAAATAACGTGCGAGGGCCCGCCATCGCTGCTTGCAGCTATATTTTTTATTATTTTTTTTATTTTTTTTTTTTTTATTATTTTTTTCAACACTTTTGGGAATTTTGAGTGCCTTAACATACTCGAAAACTCTTGAAATTTGGCACAGACGTCAGAGTCGTCCGTCATCGCAGAAAACTAAAGGCTGGAACACGGGCGTGGCAGGGGGGCTCTGTAGCGCCCCCTGTAATGAAAAAAAAAACATTGGTGCACAGATCGGACAAACATGTACGCACATGTACGAAAGTTGGTACGCATATAGATCTCATCGACCCGAACAACTTTCGTACTCTAACATATTAGCTCCGCCCAACAGGAAGTCGGCCATTTTGGATTCTTTAAAAAATCCATGCGGTGAACTTTTAAATACTCCTCCTAGTGGATTAATGGGATTGACACCAAACGTGGTGATCATGAAGCTGAGACATTGTACTTGCTAAATTGCGAAGGGATTTTTGATATCTCGAACGGTTTTGTCATGGCGAGGCGACAAATTCATGGCGAAATCAGAGAAACAGGAAGTGTCTAATATCTAAGGCAAAAAATGTCTTATTGTGATGACACGCGGGGTGTTTGTTCGTCTGAAGATTCCGACTGTATCGATGTGCCTATTGTGACTCCCGGGTATAGCGCCACCACCAGGCGCCAGGAAGTGTGTCAGTCACAAAGGTGGATTTTTTTGACAGTTCCATCCAATGTTCTTTTAAATACTCCTTCTAGGATATTCATGCGATTGACACCAAAAGTGGTCAACATGATGCTGAGACATTGTGGATGATAAATTGCGAAGGGATTTTTGATATCTCGAACGTTGTTCCCATGACAGCGCGTCAAACTTTACTTTCATTTTTAAGGCATATTTAAGCCCTTCAGTTGCATCCAGTGAACTTTTCAATACTCCTTCTAAGATATTCATGCGATTGACACCAAACGTGGTCAACATGATGCTGAGACAATGGAGATGATAAAATGCGAAGGGATTTTTGACATCTCGAACGCTGTTGTCATGGCAACGCATCAAAGTTTACTATTATTTCAGGAATATTTAAGCCTCTTGGCATGCTTAGATTAACTTCAAATTTGGCACACACATCAGAGTTGTCAACTGTTAAGTGTTGACAAACAGGTCAGACATAGGTGTGCCTCTTAAGTTGCTCACTAGCGCCCCCGTTTGTCCAAAATGTGGGGTTTCTTTTACCTACAGTCCCCAATTGGGTCAGTAACAACATAAATAGTCCACTGATATTTTCCCACTTGATGCACTTGCCCACCGTGCATCGTTTTCTCGGAGGCACCGTGTAGCGGTAAAAATACGTGCGAGGGCCCGCCATCGCTGCTTGCAGCTATATATTTTTTTTTTTTTATTTATTTTTTTTTTTTAACACTTTTGGGCATTTTGGGTGCCTTAACATACTCGAAAACTCTTGAAATTTGGCACAGACGTCAGAGTCGTCCGTCATTGCAGAAATCCAAAGGCTGGAACACGGGCGTGGCACGGGGGCTCTGTAGCGCCCCCTGTAATTCAAAAACAAACATTGGGGCACAGATCGGGCAAAAATTTACGCACATGTACGAGAGTTGTAGACATATAGATCTCATCGACCCGAACAACTTTCGCCCTCTAACATTTAAGCTCCGCCCAACAGGAAGTCAGCTATTTTGGATTGTTTAAAAAATGCATGCGTTGAACTTTTGAATACTCCTCCTAGAGGAATCATGCGATTGACACCAAAAGTGGTGAACATGATGTCCAGACATTGGACTTGCTAAATTGCGAAGGGATTTTTGATATCTCGAACGGTTCTGCCATGGCGAGCCGACAAAGTTGTGGCGAAATCAGAGAAACAGGAAGTGTCTAATATCTAAGGCAAAAAATGTCTTATTGTAATGACACGCGGGGTGTTTGTTCATCTGAAGATTCCGATCGCATCGATGTGCCTATTGTGACTCCCGGGTATAGCGCCACCAGCAGGCGCCAGGAAGTGTGTCAGTCACAAAGCTGGATTTTTTTGAAAGTTCCATGCAATGTTCTTTTAAATACTCCTTCTAGGATTTTCATACGATTGACACCAAAAGTGGTCACCATGATGCCGAGCCATTGTAGATGATAAATTGCGAAGGGATTTTTGATATCTCAAACGGTATTCCCATGGCAACGCGTCAAACTTTACTTTCATTTTAAAGGCATATTTAAGCCTTTCAGTTTTATACAGTTAACTTTTAAATACTCCTTCTAGGATTTTCATGCGATTGACACGAGAAGTGGTCAACATGATGCCGAGACACTGTAGATGATAAATTGCGAAGGGATTTTTGATATCTCAAACGCTGTTCCCATGGCAATGCATCAAACTTTACTTTCATTTTTACACATATTTAAGGCTGACAGTTACATGCTGTGAACCTTTAAATACTCCTCGTATGGGATTCATGCGATTGACACCAGAAGTGGTCAACATGATGCCGAGACATTGTAGATGATAAATTGCGAAGGAATTTTAGACATCTCGAATGCTGTTCCCATGGCAACGCTTCAAACTTTACTTTAATTTCAGGCATGTTTAAGGCTCTTGGGGTGCTTAGTTGAACTTTAAATTTGGCACACACATCCAGAGATGTATAAAGTACTAGGGACCCAGACTTGAGTAAAAGTACAAGTGCTCTATCAAAAAAGTGAGCACACCACTTAAGTGGAAGTACTGAAGTATTAAACATGTTTTGTACTTAAGTATTGCAAGTAGTTTATTTTAAAATATACTACTCAAGTACTGAAAGTAAAAGTACAAGTATTGTGTAATGTAGTTATTAAAGAAAACAGTCAAAAGTTATAATATTGTTTATATTATTTCAAATGTTTAAGCTAAATGACACTCACAATTGCTCTGGCTGTAGCAGGAGTACAAGGACAGGAATGTTCAGATTAATTTAACTAATATGGCAATAGAGAATTCAGAATTAATAAAATATTAGTCGATGTAATGGTAATAGGTAAAGGTACAAGATGTTTCAATGTATTTAGGTTTCCTTCTTTCGCGCACACTCGCCCTTTCTCGCGAATTCTCTCTCTCTATCGGTCTCTCTCGTGCACTTTGGTTCTCTCTTCAGTTCACATTTGTCCACAACCGCGGCTCATATTTGTGAGTGAGAGGGAGGGAGGGGTCCGCTCTTCACTATCTCCTATTGGTTTAGACCACAATCTGTGTGTGTTTCTAATGTGTATCACCGCTCCGGCAGTGATAATGTAGGTTTGGAATGATTTGTAACATTTGAGTGTAACGAGTAACTATGCAGCACATAAAAAATGTATTGGAGTAAAAGTATTAAACTCATCGAAAATGTGTACTGAAGTAAAAGTGGAAGTAGGAAAAAAATAATACTTCAGTAGAGTACAAATACAGCCTTTTAGTACTTAAGTCCAGTAGTGAAGTAGTTCTACTTAGTTACTATACATCTCTGCACACATCAGAGTTTTCGGCTGTTAAGTGTTGACAAAAAGGTCAGACATAGGCGTGTCTCTTAAGTGGCTCACCAGTGCACCTGTTTGTCTAAAATGTGGGGTTTCTTTTACCTACAGTCCCCAAATGGCTCAGAAACAACATTAAATAATAAGCTGGTGTGTGGTGAGCGGTCTGGCGCAATATGGCTGCCGTCGCATCATCCAGGTGGATGCTGCACATTGGTGGTGGTTGAGGAGATTCCCCCGTTCATATGTAAAGCGCTTTGAGTACTGAGAAAAGCGCTATATAAATGTAAGGTATTATTATTATTAAATAGCCCACTGATATTTTACCCACTTGATGCCCTTGCCCACCGTGCATCGTTTTCTCGGATGCACCGTGTAGCGGTAAAAAAAACGTGCGAGGGCCCGCCATTGCTGCTTGCAGCTATATTTATTATTATTATTATTCCGTTTCTTCTCCAAAGTGAATCGCATTTTTGAGGGGCGAAACATGCTCGAAAACTCATGAAATTTTGCACACATGTCAGAAGTGGCGAAAATTTACATGTGGCATAGGCGCCAGAAGTGGGCGTGTAGAAATGGCTTGATAGCGCCACCTGCAAAATTTCATGAAAACAGCCCCCCCGCTACGAAAAACGTACAGATACGCAATTTGGTAGGATCATCTATCACCCCAAGACCTACAAAAAAGTCTCTTGGAGCAAAGCTCTAAACCCCACAGGAAGTCAGCCATTTTTAATTTTTGCCTTGATTTTTGTGCAAATTTGGTCATTTCCAGGCTTCATACTTTAACGAACTCCTCCTACAGATTTAATCAGATCATTGTCATATTTGGTCAATCTCATCTAAAGGCCTTTGCAATGTTAAATTGCGGAGATCTTGATTTTTCGTCGGAGGGTGTGTCCGTGGCGGCCTGACAAATTTCAGCATTTTCGCCATGAAACAGGAAGTGGCTCTAACTCAGGTATACAATGTCCAATCTGCCCCACGCTTCACACGTTTGATAAAGGTCTTGGCCTGAACACATTTCAATGCCAATATTCAGCTTCAGTCATAGCGCCACCTAGAGGTAGCAGGAAATACCATGTTTTACGCTGTGATTTACTGCTCTTAGAGATTTAATCAAATCATCATCATATTTGGTCAGATTGATCTTAAGCCCTTTGTGGTGATAAATTGTGAAGATCTTGACTTTTCGTTTAAGGGTGTGTCCATGGCGGCCTGGCAAAGTGTGATGTTTCACAATGAAACAGGAAGCTGTTATAAATCAGGAGTACATTGTTCGATCTGCCCCAGACTTCACAAGTTTGTTAGGGGTCCCGGCCTGAACACGTCAATATAACAATAATCAGGTACCGTCATAGCGCCACCTGCAGCACACAGGCGGTGTGGCACATCCATTTTCCTTTAAATATCCACCTATATTTACCCACTTAAATTCATATCCCCCTGGCTCATTGCTTTACTAATGCCATAGGGTAGCGGTGCACATGCGTGCGAGGGCCCTTCCATCGCTGCTTGCAGCTTTAATTATTATTATTATTACTACTACTATTATTAATAATATTATTATAGTAAATTAAAATTAGTATTGCATGTTGGGATAATCGATGGATTTAAGTAGTGGTAAAAGGCAAATGTACTATTTAAAAGGGACATATCACAAAAATCTGACTTTTTCCATGTTTAAGTGCTATAATTGGGTCCCCGGCGCTTTTATCAACCTAAAAAAAAGTGTAAAACAACAACCCAGTAACTTAGTTTTGGTAAACCATTCTCTGCAAGCATGTGGAAAAAATAGGTCATTGAAATTTGGCTCCCTTTGTGATGCAAGAAGGGGATAATACGCCCCTTAATCTGCACTATCCAACCACTGCACTGCCATTTAGTGCAGAGATCAGCTCATTTGCATTTTAAAGGACACCCCAAAAATGGCACATTTTTGCTCACACCTACAAAGTGGCAATTTTAATAGGGATGCACCAATACCAATACTGGTATCGGCCTCGATACAAATTACTCGTACTCGTTAAAAGTCCCCTGATACCGAGGATCGATTCCACGGTCTGAGAAATGTCTATGTTTGAGTGGCGGGTAAGGGGTTAATGCCTCGTGTTGTCCAAAGTGGCAGAGTTTACAACAAACTGAAAAAAATACTTGAGTTGCACTGTCACTGTTTAAATTTTTTATAATTATTTATTCTGTAATATGTTGCATACAACATGCTTTTCATTTTAAATAAATGGTTCTTAATTCCAAACTAGTCCCTTGTTTTTTTGTTAAATTATATGACTAAAGCTCATACTCCAAAAAAGTGGTATCGGTGCATCCCTAAATTTTAACATGCTACAATAAATTATCTATATGATATTTTGAGCTAAAACTTCACATATGTACTCTGAGGACACCAAAAACGTATTTGGCATTTTAAGAAAGACTTGTGAAATGTCCCCTTTAAGTTGAGGCACTTACCAGGGTAGTAAGAAGGCTGCAGCAACACTGACTCCAGCAGCAAAGGAAACAATGTATATCACGATAAGATTGCTTGGCACAAGGACGACTGAGATCAGGAAAGGTACCACAGACTGCAATAAGAATACAAGT
This sequence comes from Misgurnus anguillicaudatus, assembly GCF_027580225.2. Lineage (NCBI taxonomy): Eukaryota > Metazoa > Chordata > Actinopteri > Cypriniformes > Cobitidae > Misgurnus > Misgurnus anguillicaudatus. The sequence continues at coordinate 10,277,961 of NC_073356.2, forward strand.
TGTCAGATATTGTATGACAGGCCAGCAGATGCCACTGTGGGCCTGTATGCGCCATCTAAATCTGAGTTTAATAAAACAATGTCAATACTTACTGTCGTTCCAACATACACTGCCGTTTTCTTGCCAAATTTTGTGAGGAACCACTGCCAGAATGGGATAGCAAGTGTGGCGGAGAGCTGGAGGGGAGAAATTTAAAAAATCACAGGTGAACAAGATTGTATCTACACATTGGCAAAAATCTTACAAAAAGACTTGTTTGTATAGATGGGTATTAGGTAAGATTTGGATTTCTTACAAAAATTACGTCTTTGCACAACTTCCTATCTGCGAGTACGGTGTGTATCCTTACACACCTTCCTACACTGACGACACAGTCGCTTTGTGGCGATCCACATGCGTGCTTAAACTTTCATGTAAAGTTAAGCTTATAATCCATGAAGCTTATTATTGTCATAGAAAACAAAACATTGAATAAACACAATGACTCTCACTAAGCCTGGGTTACAGTTGAAACCTTTGAACTTGCAGATGAACGAAAGCATGAAAAGACGACTTTCCAGTCTTCTAAAACTAGAAGCACTACTTTGATTTGAACTATATTTAGTACTTTCTGATAGTGACATGTGTTTGTCAAGTATAAAACGCATACTTATGTGACCTCTGCATTTAACCCATCCCAATGAGTAGTGAACACACACATCCGGAGCAGTTGGCAGGGATCACTGCAGTGCCCGGGAGCAATTTGGGTTAAGTGCTTTGCTCACCTTCTGGGGCATTGTAATGTTTTTTTTCTTTTGTAATAATCCCTGTCTGTGATTTCACAATAACACATTGTGACTTTACAGACCAGACAGGATCTATTCTGCGATTGAGACAGTAGATCAGTGCCCAAACGACTTAAAACAGGAGTGTATTGATTTGTGACACACCCAAAGTTTTATCACATTCCTGGATGTCACACCGTTTACTACCCTATTTTAAAAAGCATCTATTCATTTAACTTAAACATTTAAGTATTACTGTTTACCATGCCCTCTATAATTACAATACAGGTAGTTGCATCAAAATCATACATGAGGTTAGCTTAGCATAATGACAAGCAGGATGTTTTGAAAGTCATTTCTGAAACCCAAGGTGTAGCTACAGAAGAGTGCAAAGTTTCCCTCCAGGAGCTGCAAAAAAATGTATTTTAGCAAATCACATTTTAGCAAAAATATATAAAATCATGGCTGCCCATGATGCTTATAAACCCATATGGCTGCAGGTGCACGAAACGTCGAAACTCACCATAAAAGCCAGAGAGGTAAAGAGGAAGCCCATGACCAGCTTGGCGTATGGACCGTATCCCATTACCATACGGATACCCTGGAAAAACGACATGGGTTCGGACCTTACCCTGCAGGTCTCTGTCCAGAAGAAAAAAAGAGGGAAGTGATTAATGGTGCTACACCAAACACAATTGAAATCAGAGTAGCATGGATATTTTTTTTGGGTTATTCCCACACAATCCTAGCTAGCAGTTTTTGGTCTTGATGACATTCACACAGTGCTCTTTTTCTTATTTTGACAAGGTGCAATTTGATTGGTTCCCTGTCAGATATTTGTATAAAACTGGTTTTCGCAGCCAGTGTTTGAATAATTTCCAAGCATTAGACAAATGCCAAGTGAGGCCTTGCTAAAATTTCATCATGCAAGTGTGTAATCTCCTCTATTTTGGTTTAACAAATACTAAGGGGGTGTGTACACCAAGGCTTTTACGCCTGCGGCCAGCGTATGTTTCCAGTGGAAGTGCCGCGTATTTTAAAAAATGCCAATAGTTGGCAAATATCACAACTATCTAACTGGCACATCATACAACGACTGATAAACAAAACAGAAGTATTATAGCAACCAAAGCGCCCACAGTTGGCATCCACCTGGCATTTTCAGATATGTTTAAGCGCATTACCGTACACGCCCCCTAATTTGCTTAATAAGTCACTTTCACAAGAAAATCTGTGCTTGCCAATTCTCCAAAAAGGTCTATGCATGCGTGTCATGTATTTTAATTTTGTATATACAATTTCAGGGCGAAAATAACCCTTTTCCTGTAAATGTGAGCCAAATGTTTGGACTAGGGATGCACCGAAATGAAAATTCTTGGCCGAAACCGAAAGAGGAAACCAAGGCCAAAAACCAAAACCGAAACACCGAAAGAAATTATGCAGATTATTAGTGCCATTGCATTTATGGCTATCACTGTGTACTAACTTTACCAGGGGTGTGTGACGGATCACAAAACTCACGCTTCGGATCACATTACAGTGTTTGAGGCACGGATTGGATTATTTTTCAGATCAGCAAAAAGGGTGTGGGAAAAATCTAATAACAAATAAAGAAATTGCAAACATTTATAAAAAAGAACAAAGTTGTACATTAATAAGGTCTGAAATTAACATTAGGTACAGAAATCAAATTAATGAATCATAACACTGTCTTTGTTGTGTAAATTAAATATATTCATGTTATTTTTTAGAGCTTCAGAAGTGATTTACTCTTTGTCTTGGGTTGTTTGATTAACATTAATGACACAGATTTAAGTAGTTTAATTGACGTTACGGTCTCTTTAAGACCAAATAAGCACAGGCTGGTTTCTGACTGTAATCTATACATACACTTAAGACATAATCAAATGTTTTTATTAAAGAATACTGTGGAGATCATTTTGTTTATATGTGCCCTGTCAATAACAGAAAGATTTTATGTTCGCTTGTTTTTGAAACGAGTCTCTCTGTTGTGTGCACTACTGAGGGCACTTAAACGCGCGTGCGCGCACACACAGAGACCGAGGGCGAATCCCAAACAGCGCAACAGTCGCTCCACATAAAAACGCACACATTTTTCATTGCTTTATTCGCCTAATGTTAATGGACTACAGTATGAGACACAGCGCGACTCTCTCTAAAGTTTACACACCAAGAGTTCTGATCTTTGAAGGGTATACTGTGATCACGTCTGGACCGGACACATTCAACCGCATGTGCCTCTGTGTGTACAGAAAGCTGCTCACTTTAGCGCTGTTTTGCGGTTAAATACATCCACAACGCAGACATGTTGCTTCAAACAAGCATGTGCGCGTCGCGGTTCCTGTTGCGGTGGCCGAATATTCGGTGCATCCCTAGTTTGGACGGCCTTCTCCATTGCGTCAAAAAAAAAGAGGGATAACCAGTGCTCTTTTTCTTATTTTGACAAGGTTCAAGTTGATTGGTTCCCTGTCAGATATTTGCATATAACTTGCTTTGGCAGTGGGGTCTTGCTAAAATTTCATCATGCAAGTAGTGTAATCTCCTCTATTTTGGTTTAACAAATACTAAGGGGGCGTGTACACCAAGGTTTTTTTACGCCTGCGGCCAAGCATATGTTTCCAGTGGAAGTACCGCGCAGTTAAAAAACCGCCAACAGCTGGCAAATATCACAACAACCAACCGGTACATCATACAACGACTGATAAACAAAACAGAAGTATTATAGCAACCAAAGCGACCACAGTTGGCATCCGCCTGGCATTTTCAGACACGTTTAAACGCATTAGTGTACACGCCCCCCTAATTTGCTTAATAGGTCATTTCTGGTGGAAATTTTAATATAACGCCAATAGAGTTTTTTTGTTCAGAAGGTAATACGTTGTTCTTCCTATGGTGTTTTCGAGTCGATCGAAATAACGCTTGCGGAGATATTCACGTGTGTTTTTTAAGCGCCATTTTGCTGCGCAGGGCTAACCGTAAGGAAAATTCTGGCATGTTTGATGTCGTTGGACTCGGCAACTATTCTGGACTCCAAAGAAACAAGTCCCATGAAAATACGTTGATCGGAACCAAAGTTATAGATGTGTAAAGCATAAGTCTGACCACTAGGTGGCGCTGTGACAAAACTCTGCATTCATCCTCAGTTCCTGACTGGCATCACAAGTACCAAGTGTCGTGTCAATAGGCTTAAGTTTGGCGAAGATACAGCCTCAAATCCGTTTTTTAGTACGCTTTACGTAAAATTTAATCGACGCGAATTCCATAACTTTTTGCCATGAGTGTCTCTAGATGCTACATAGCGATTTTCATGGCAATCAGACAAAAGCTCTAGGACGAGTTCAGAAAAGTAGGTTTTATGAATAATAATCATAACGGAAAGTGATGCCATAGGGTTCAATCGAATCGTCTTGAGCCAAGGAATCAGAGGAAGTAAGAATTTAGTTTCTATGACTTACGGATCAGAATTTATAGGCAAAAACTTGTGCAATTTTGATCTGTTGGTGGCGCTAGCGGGTTAGAGATAGAGACTCCAAATTGTGGGGACACATTGGACTGTCCTTTATCAGTGTGCCCTTCGGGGCTTGACCCCTAATAACTCTTTTCCTCTAAATGTGAGCCAAATGTTTGGACGGCCTTCTCCATTGCTTCAAAGAAAAAAGAGGGATAAACAGTGATTAATGGTGCTACACCAAACACAATTGTAACCAGAGTAGCATGGATATTTTTTGGTTCTCTCCCTCACTATCCTGGCTAGCAGTTTTTGGTCTTGATGACATTCACACAGTGCTCTTTTTCTTATTTTGAGAAGGTTCATATTTGACTGGTCCCCTTTCAGATATTTGCATATAACTTGCTTTGACAGCCAGTGTTTGAATAATTTCCAAGCATTAGACAAATGCACAAGTGGGGTCTTGCTAAAATTTCATCATGCAACTGTGTAATCTCCTCTTGTTATCAAATATTTTGGTTTAACAAATACTAAGGGAGCGTGTACACCAAGGCTTTTACGCCTGCGGCCAGCGTCTGTTTCCAGTGAAGTGCTGCGCAGTTAAAAAACCGCCAACAGCTGGCAAATATCACAACAACAAACTGGCACATCACACAACGACTGATAAACAAAACAGAAGTATTATAGCAACCAAAGCGCCCACAGTTGGCATCCGCCTGGCATTGTCAGACACGTTTAAACGCATTAGTGTACACGGCCCCCTAATTTGCTTAATATGTCACTTTTTACAAGAAAATCTGTGCTTGCCAATTCTACAAAAAGGTCTATGCATTTGTCTCATGCTTTTTATTTTTGTATATACAATTCCAGAGCGAAAAGAACTCTTTTTCCTCTAAATGTGAGACAAAAGTTTGGACGGCCTTCTCCATTGCTTCGAAAGCTAATCATCCCACTAAGCTAATTCACTGACATTCACTGGGACCTGAACTCTGCATGTGGGGCAAAAACTGCAACATGAGCCCTGTGGAAAAGCAGCAGGTACATCTGCAATCAAAACTCATCCCCGTGAGAAATTTCGAAGGAACCAAGTGATTCCTGTGTGTTGTATCAAAATCAAATCTAAAGAAAACAAGCTCTCACAGCTTTGCAGTGTTACATGCACGTACCTTTTTGTTCTTTCACACCAAGGAACAGCACCACGGCACAGAGAACATAGATGGAGCAGATGACACCAGATGCAATCAAATAGGCATTTCTCTGCGGGACAATCGAAACAAGACATTAAAAACCAACGTATCAATAACGGCCGTAATTCAGCCAACCTCGAACGAAAACCTACCAGATCTCCCAGCGAAGCTTGAGGCTCGGTGATGTTGACACTAGGAGTCACGAGTAGATTCGTGGAGTTGAGGTCGACACTAGGAGTCACTTGTAGATCTGTGGAGTTGAGGTCCCCGGTAGGGATGCAGGGAGCGTTGGCCATTCCCACAATCTGACCTTGAACCGCAGTGCCGATAAGCGTACCCAAAACCTCCACTGTCATTCCTGAGGTGAAACAGCTAGCAGTTAGCCATGCGAACAGGTTGCCACCTTAGGTGCTGTAACCAGTTGTAAATGTTTAAAACTACAATGTAGTGAAGGAAACTCACGGTACGCTGTGGCCGAATCCCTCTCCTTCTGATCGGAGCTGATAAACATGGTAAGGGCAGAGTACGGCACGTGGAAGCATGTTTAGGGAAGCAGGAGATGCCGGAAAAGTCAAGAGCAAATTCACACAAAATGACATAAGCTAACACACGTGCTATTGTGAAGATTGTTACTCACTGTTTGTAATGTTTGGAATCCACAGTAGAAGATCAGGTACCAGATAACTTTGCCCTGGTCAACCATGGGCACGTACCAGATGAGGAAATAGCATAGCACGGCGAACGGGGTGGACGCCACAATCCTGCGTGAAAAGGACATATGGTTTTACTACAGACAAAGTGAAAACATTTAACAGCACAAAGGACACAACATTATTTTTTTATATATACCACTTTCAAAAAAATTCAAAGGGTAGATCAAAGGAGTAGGAGATGTGAAAGGAATATATGTCGCATAGTATTTCCCATCCTGCTACTTAGTGCATTATTCCAAAGACCAAGTATGGCTTTCCTTCCCTTTACTAATGACATCATCATCAGCTGTATACATTGAGAAACGGAAGAAATTGATAAAGGAAAACAATTAGCACACAACATCCTGTTTTTGCTTCAGACCCATTGTTGCGTGAGGTGTGGCAACATGCTGAGACACAGTGTTAACTCCTATGTTTCATATTTCAATTTCACATTCTCTTACTGTAACTAAATGCCATGACTGGCTGTGTAAAAATACTTCACAAAAAAGTTAAAAGTAACAACTTCTCTTTAACAAAGCTTCCCTTATACCACTTACAAGTCTGTGTAATACTGAAGGCATTTCAATAATGCTTCCCACTAGAGTTGCGCAATTCGTAAACGTGCATATCGTGATAAGCATTGCGATGGTTTGCTATAAATTAGCATTTGAAGAGTTTGGTTCCAAAACGCAATAAATCCATTTTGTATTCTATACCAAGAAAGTGAAAACCATTATTTTCTGTTACAAACTTTCACATAGCATCTTTAGGTTAAAAACATAAAAAATTCAAATCCATAACTTGATTTTCAAAGATTTATTATAAAAACGATTTATTTTTTCCACAAAATGACACGTTTTTTTCAAATTGCTACAAATCTATTGAATCAATATATAAATGTGCATTCATCTTTGTCATGTTATATTCATTTAGTTGACTAGTGGTATTCACTGATAAAAAAAAAATAATAGCATTAATCAAAACACTTACTTTACAACTTAAATTAATTACACTGCCATTGCTGCGGTTATACTTGCGGTTTTCGTTGGCTTCGCGTTAAATAAAAGTTGTTCATAAGATCCCCTGGGGTCAATGTGTTAGCATGACAGAAGCTTGATGCTGTCGGGAGAACAAGCGGCCGTCTCCCGAGTGCCGCTCATGTAAATTATTAGATTTTGATGGCTTAAGTTTTTTTTCCCATCCAAGAAAACCACCAAAGGTTTAGCAATGCCATTAAAATACTATTTAGTTTTTGTTTGTTGATCACGAAGTACAAAGTAGATTAGGAAAACTAGGATTCTGTGTACTCAACACGCCGCCATTGTTTGTTTACAGTGTGTGGGGAATGGTGCGCTGTGATTTGTGGAGAAAAGATGACAGAATTAGACGGCGATATTGTATTTTGCGTAAATTAAGAATTTACTTTTAAATACTGACCTAATATAATACTGATTTTGGCAGTAACTCATTTTTTTTAAATGGCGTTAATCGCGTTTTTTAATTTTAATTTTCTTCATTTTAATTTTAATACTTTAAAAAGAAATGTATGATTAAAGTTTTATGTCAATGTGGATGATATAGCATCTGGCAACCAGGTGTTAGTTGGTATGTGCGCATTTTATTTTTGTCTGTTTGTTTACATTGTTAAATCATTTCTTTTATGCAACAGTAAAACGTGGCTGTTAATTTTTCAGCTAACTAAACAGTTATGTTGTTGTGATGTTTTTCCCTGAAATATGAAACGTATGTTGATTATATAATGTTTAAAAACATATTTTAATACAATATAAATTGATTTTTTAAAAGGAATACCATATCGAATATCGCGTTTTGGCATGCTATTGAATTTTCCTTCAATATCACACTTACAGATATCATTAAGTGGTGTAGTACTTTCAGCTCTATTTAACATTTCACCATCTTTGAGAAATTACCGCAGATTTTTCTTTCACAATCCGTATAGAAAAGCACACAAAAGGGGAAATGGTGACATTTTTGCACATATATGCCTTCAAATTTTTCTAGGTTTGGTAACGAGTTCCACAAATGGTCAAAAAATGTACCAGAGCTCAATGCTTTGTGTTGTATGTTGGTAAAAATACCTCTGAACAAAATAATCACCCTTTAATAAAAGTTCATTTTTAAAACTAGCAAACCCACCCAAAAACATCAAACGTAGTTAAATAAAAAACAGCCCACACTGCCTACATTTGGATTGGAAACTTAAGTTTAGTAAACATTTGTGAAAGTCAAATTCACCGAAAAAAGCACTGACCAATTCAGGGGGTTATAATCGTTCATTTCAGACTGCTGGTGTATATAACAAACAGACCTTTATTTCAAACCAAAGCCCTCCCTAATACCAATAAAATGACATGATTAATGCTGAACCTCACAGTGGTTTAATGTATTAAATTATTTGAATGGATTAAAACAACTAAATCTTATATCTATGAAAGTAGTCATAAAAATTATCATGTATATAAATTTTATCTTCTAAATCACCAAAAAAGCATATTTCTTGGTTAAGCAAATGTACACGTGTAACAAACACAGTACTATGCATCTCACGTGACTGTCGTATGAACGACAGTAACCCCACTGCTCCTAAAAAAAATGAGTGCGTGCCGCCTTTAGACTTCATGCTCAGCTGGTTTGCCTTCTCTCATTCTGATTGGATCACAGCAGTGGTGTGTTGTGGGTTGGACCACTCAGAATTCCCTATACATACTTCCCCCCCAAAGCATGCTTCAGACACACGCACACACACAAAACAGGAATGTCTTCTTCCCGAACTCACAACATATAGTATCAACGACGTTAATCATGGAATGAAAGATACTATCTTGGGCTGAGTTACAATGCTTTAACATATCTCAGCGATCAAGAAAAAAAGGAAGATTGGACTTCTTTCTGACTCATTTCTTTCTTCACATTTTTTTGGTTTACAATTTCCTGAAACCAATTGTGGTTTAAGCAAATATTCTGTTAAATGTTTATAGATGCTGGCCATTTATAACTGACGCCATCAAAACATGTTGCTAACCTTAGTAACGAATTCCTCACCAGGATTATAATAGCATATCTCACATGGTTATTATTATTATTAGTAGTAAAAATCCACGTAGCCAGGAATTGTGAAAGGGGAAGCATGGAATTCAATTTTATTCGATTATGGACCTTTTCTCTGAAGACCTTCTGGGAAATATTCCCATTGCTCTCTTACACAAATCCCATATAACAACAACCCTGTCTAACTGACACTTGTGTATTCGCATGTGACATCACCACAAAAAAACAGGCATCCGTAGGGATCTAATAAACCACTCTAAGAGGATACAACCATCTAATTGTGCTTCAATGTCTTTGAAACTTTCTTGCCAGATTCCAGCCAGTTTCCATTGCGTGCCTTGAGTTCAGACAGAATAGAATGACGCATTCCTAACTCCATCCCCCATTCCCGGCACTTCCTTTCTCGGAGTTCATATAAGGACTTATGTGTCTTGGAATGACTTAGACACAGGCAACGTCATGTTTAAACCAACATACCCATCATATAAAAATTTTATGTTTATATTTATGAGATCTACGTGTTAACTAGAAGTGCAGTTTTTATGTCAAGTGATAACAGTGATGTGGAAAACTTGGTTGTTTGGAATGTCAAACAAAACCTACCAAACCTGTAACCCTTTATTGTTGCATTAGGAACCACTGAAGCTTTCTATGAACTACACCTCTCCATTGCCGCAAGCATCAATGTTACTACATCATAGCCGAGTGAGCACAAGGTTAAAAGTCGCTAGTCAAGGCAAGCAATGCTGCAAAGTTGCATTTTTAAGTCCTGTGCCAATCGTTTTGCTGCATTTGTAGCAGCAAACCACTGTGGTCAATCGAAACTTTGACCTTCGAACCCAATACTTTATCGTGTGCAGAAACACTCAAGAATGCTCTAAGCATCTTCATTTCCACCATTACTGTGACCAAATGGTTTAAAGGACCTTGACAGTGGGTGCTGGCGCTCATGACCACACATTTGCCTTCATCTTTTTGATTAAGAGGTCACTGATAAAGTGCTACTAGTCAACCTGGTCTATCAATCAGATCAGATAGTCGCAAGATCTGGCATTTCCAATAGATTCAATGGTAACAACGACCATAGATAGCCAACAAGGCTTTTGGGAAACGCAGCCCTGGTTGGTTGGAATAAAATGCAAATTGGCCAATTGCAAGCTACTGTGGACCAGAAAGCCCCTCCTTCTCTTTGTACATCCCTTGACCCCATTATGAGGACTCTGGGGGGTTGCCCACCACCAAACACACTTGGCACTCTCACTTGAAGGCTATGCCTCCTGACATTTCCAAATCATGGAGAAATGGGTCAAAAGACAAAGCAAGTGACGGACCGGACAGATTAATTCTGAAAACAGTTTATAAAGCAAAAGAGGGTGCTGTGTTTTCAATAGAAAACAAGCAGACAGTTTCTACAGGCAACTTAATCCTCAAATAAGACAATTCAGACTCGTGTCACATAGATCTGGGAGAATAATGCATCTGAACCAAAGTACAAAAAGACCAGGAGAAATCATTCAGACGTGTAAGTCTACACTGAAGAATATCCAACAAATCAGAGTCAAGAAAAAAAAACATACCAGGGCATCATTCGTCCAAATCTGGTCCAGGGGCTTCGGCTCACCAGAAAGCCCACCGTGGGGTCTGTGATGGCATCCCATGCTCGACCCACAAACAGGATGATGGAGGCATAAAATGGATCCAACTACAGATAAAAGGAGAATGACTTTATAATGTGAATCTTTTAAAAAGCAAAAAAGACAAAATACTAAACATGTATATTCATATAAACATATTTCATTAGTACTGTGTATCTATTTTGGTGCTAAAGAAAAAATATCCTATTCTCAACTTCCTCATTTGGAGATATGACTCAACTTTTCAAGTATTCACTATCATTTTATAGGGCTATGCTACATGTGAACGATAACCTTAAACAGAGACAAGAAGAGCACATGGGGCGCCCTCACATTATCCAAACCAAGCCAAACCATGCCCCAGCACGATTGTCACCCCTCCCTACTCCCCCAGGTGCTCACACTTACACTGTACTCTTTTAGCGCTTTCATCATTAAGACGCGATTGTTTTGAAAAAAGCAGGAAGTAAAGATCTCTCTTAACACTGGAACCCACCGTAATGATAAGTCTGTGTTTTTTATTCAGAGTCGGTTGGTGCGCGATTATAGACAGCCCTCTCACATGTCAACATATTGCTTAGTGGATCTGTCACGTGTGCAGCTCGGACATCACGTAACCCCGCTGCTCGCATCAAAAGGTTTTTACGGAGGCAGATGAAGGTGAGTGGTCGCGCAACTGACGTCTTCACCTTTTGAATCGTGCTCAGGCGCGATTGCTCTCACACCACAGCCTTCCGCGCCTGAGCCCAAGTGAACCGCGCTCCGGCCCACCTCTGCAACCCGGCCGCGGCGCGATTAACCAATCCGCGCCCGGGCGCGGAACAGAGCGATCACACTAGTCACTAGCCCGAGCACGGTTTGGTTTGGATAGTGTGAGTGCGCCCTAAGACACATAAGATCGTTAAAGCACCTGACAAGCAAATTGCTCTGATTTAACTGCTTTACGTCCATAAAAACACTTGCCAACATTGCTGATTGCACAATGGCTGTTAATTGTGGTACTAAATACATTAGCAACTTGTGTAGATCTTGGTGACATGATAAATGTTGAGATCTATGAGAACAGTCCTGCTTTTAATCTCATGCTCTTTAATCTTCCCACTAAGCCTGCCAAGACTACAAATAGCGACCTGAAAAGTTAATGGCTTGAGACTTTTGTCCACCTATTCATTTCCCAGCACAATCCATTCTTTGTGGCTGTACATACTGTCTCGGACTGTGTAGTCAGGGGGTGTAAAGAAACCCAATACCCCCTGAAGGTCACAATTAGTTTCACATAAGTAATCTGATCGTTGGTTATGACCTGGTTAACTACTTGTATTGAATCTTGGTTGCAAATGTTCACAATGTAACAATAATCTAAATTCAATTTGTTTCAAAACTCACTTAAACTTTACAAAACTGCAGCTGGATTGCTTTGAAGTTTATCTCTACTCACCAAAGCAACATCCAGTAGATAGATCTGGAGGAAAAAGCCAATTGCACATCCTGTTATCTGGTACGGAGCTCCTCCAATGGCGTAGCACAACTTGTTGCACACTGACAGACGATTCTTTGGCTCATGCTGTTATAAAAAAAAGAAATACAAGAGCTAATCTTAAATCATGCACCATGAAAATTCAGAAATTGCAAGAAACATAAAAACATAAATTGTGAGAAATTATAGCAATTAGTAGCCTTTATACCATCTGCACTGTGATTGGCTTGGTTGGTCCCACATTGTCATTGTGTCGCTTAGATTACTAGATCACGTTGCGATAATATAAAACAGCTTTGAAAAAATCGTAGCTTTTCTGAAAGCTTGAGTCTGGTTCGGATTATGTTGCTGACTCTCTCATACTTAACAAGCTTCGGAGACTAACAAGAGAGCATGACTTTAATGATGTTTATTGGCACGTATAGCATGACAGATAATAAACAGCACTTGAAGCTTTCGTAAAAAATTTTTAATTAAACACCCAAAACTGTATTTGGTACCAAAATGAATTTGTTTTTTCCTTTTTTTTAAAAAATTTAAACCATTATGCAAACATTGTGAACAATACTTAAACAGCCCGTAAAAATGCACAAATTACTTTTTTCTTTATTCTGTGCCTGTACGCTGGCAACTATCTCAGCAGGTCACGTCAGCAGCATGCGCCGAAGTCTGGCTGTGGATGCGCACTGAATGACAAAATTGTTGAATAAAATCGTTCATTTGGTTTTCTTTGCACACAAAAGTGTTCTCGTCACTTCATAATATTATTATTGAACTACTGATGGCACATGGACCTTTTTGGCAATGTCTTTCATTCTTTTCTGGGCTTGTTAGTGAAAATCAAACTGCAGTCTGTGGGACAGTCGCAGGCCTACCAGTTTTCATCAAAAATATCTAAAAATGTGTTCTTAAAAAACAATTGAAGTACTTGGTGGTTTAGAAGGGCACAGGGGTAAGTGATGTATGATAAAATTTTAATTTTGTAGTGAACTAACACTTTTAAACATGTGCTGTCAGCAGTAATCTAATTGGTGACCTTATTCTGAATATGTAAACGTAGTCACTGTCTCAGTTGGAATTTAAATTAACCTAATTGTTTTGTAAACAGTCACACCATGGCCAGACGTTTAAATGGGTTGGGTCTTCATTCTGTTTCAATTATGCTAATACGGTGGATTTCTTCTTGACTTGCTGTTTGGTCCTACTCCAAACATAGCCTCATTTCTCACTACTTGTGCAGATGCTCATATCTGGGTCAGGATATCGCCCTCAAGTGAGAAACCCCGCTGAAGAACATCGACTGTGATTGTCGTCAGCACACAAACTTAAACATCAGTCATCACATGCAAAGTTGTACACTCCCATACTTCTTCCTGTATAGGGTAACTGTAAATGTCCAATCAGTTCTGTGCTAGATAATAACAGCTGAGTGTCGGACACATGCACCCTCCAAAAATAAACCATTTAAGTTGCAATGCAAAGACCACAGCGACTACCCTTGAGACTTTTGCCCCTTCCGCACATGACATTCTCACAATGCCCATCTGTGTTAGTGGACACTGGGTCAATCTGTACTCACAATATCAATGTAATGAACTACAGTACTGTGGATGCCCCTAAATGAATACATAAACAGCGCAGAGGCAACCAAACCATTGTTTTATATACAGTGAAGAATTCTTAACCAGAGACAAAAACACTTGTTAGGATGTGAAAGAAGTTTACAGCCACTTACGAGGAAATATTTTCAATTAGGCAAGTCCCTACAGGTGCATTTGCTAAAAATAACAGATGAATCATAATAATCGTGATGTTATCCTACCATAGTCAAGATAAACTAAGACTATTAATATGGTGTTTCAAACAGGTCAATAGATATAGGACAGAAAATATAAGGTTTCTACGGCTCATTCAGCTGTAAAATCAAAGTAAAAAAACACTCCCATAAAGCTCCTACTGACCACAGGCATCCAAACATTATCCATGCATCCTATACTGATGATGTGGCAATGCCAATGCATGGGAGGTTTGTTACAGACCCAAATATTTACACCTAACATTATCCTAAATATAAACACAACCACACCAAGACTTTGTGCGGTTGGTAAAACGAATGCTTTCGGTTTACCAGGAATATTGAGTTGAGCTACTGAGTTTATGAAAGCGAAAACGTCTCGCATACAAAAATAATCGCCTTTTTAAAACCACGAAGTACAACAATTTGTTCGTTTATGCCCACATGTATACATAACTTTATTACATTTAAACGTTACGTTACATTTTAACGAAATCACAAACTGCGTAGAGAAACTGACAGAAAGCAGCAGTAAATCAGTCAGCGAGCGGCTCCCATTCAAATTCTGACACGCAGATTATCGTGCGACGCGGCAAAATTCGTTACTTTGAAATTTCGTCATTTAACGGACAATCCGTACGGTGGTTACACTCAATTATTCGACCGTAGCGTGAAATTGCGTATTTTCGTTAAATATAATGTAAGCGTTGTCATTTTTTATCAGCACAGTAAGGTAAAGGCGTGCGCACGCTCCAGACGGTGACACGTCGGTCGCACCCGCCGATCCTACAATGCGAGTTAATGCGGCTGCTCCATATGGATTAAAACAGGCATACTAGAAAAATCATGACTGAATCAGGCCATAAATCGTTTTGAACATCTCACCTTTGTTGCTAGTTTGATCCCATCATCTGTGCTGGGTTTTTGTAGGAGACTCGCATTAGAGAACTGATCTGCGCCCTCTCCTTTTGCCATGTCGTTCCGGAGGATTTTAGGATAAAATCGCGTACACCCTTCTTAAGTGCACAAAAACGGAATAATGATGATGATGTAATTATATAGCTTCTCAGTAAACGCTGGTATTGATGCTAGATTAAACCGTTTCCTTGGAATCAACCTGTGTTTCTAACGACTCGTGGATCTGCCGGGTGTAGTAATTGAAGCGCTGCTGGACACTCCCCAAAAGCGACTCATTCATTCTTGTTACACGGTTACACCCCTCCTCCTCCTCCTCAGCTCGTATGATTTTCGCAACCTATGCCTAGAAGTGGGCTGGTACCATATGACGTCAGCACGCTGAAATGCGTCATATAATGCCAGGGGGACTGAATTGCTCATGACACCTGTCTACAAACATTACAGGGTGCGCGCGCATCCAGGAGGCAGAAAGCACGATTGGTGAGAGTCCGCTACTGCAACAACCTTAATTATTGAAGCGTTCTTTATTGTTTGTGTATAAATAAAATTTGATTTTAGTTGGATCTGTTTTTCTGTCTTTATTTTTGCAGTGTTACTGTGATACATGTATGAATTATAATGCTAGTAACGTAATAGTCGCATCTACTGGTATGTTAACATCAGGCACCCAGCACTGACTCTGTTGGTACAATTAACCATGCAACAACTCCTTTGCATTTTGACTTACAGACACCGCTACTTGTCTACAATACAAGGCACGTCTCTTCATTCTGCCTCTTGGTTGCTCGCGCATTCTGACAAATTATGAAAGCAAAAGTACTATATGTTAAGTTTTGTTTCTTTTATTTATTATTTATATAATTATCTGATTTAATTATTATTTTATGTTTATTATGTGTTGTGTTATGAATTACTTTATATTTTTATTTGTTTTTTATTTTTCAATTTTATTTTATATATAAGTGATTTTCTTGCTATTGTTTATAATGTGAAAATTGTTTACTTACTCTATTATTGGCCATAATAAAGGCCCATTGACATAAGATGACAATTAATGTTTTCAGATATTTTTGCATGTACATAGTAATTTCAGCAACACTATTTTGGGGGGACATAGATGTATGGGCTTATTTTATGTATAATTTCATTAAATCTCAGTGAAATGGCCGTCATTGGGTGCTAGTAATTTGCCATGTGTGTACTGCTGTTTACATACAACGATATAATGTACAACATAGACAAACATGCAAATGTAAATGTAAACAAGGGGCGTTCCCTAACGTCACATTAAAAACACACACACGCACTAAGAGTGTTCAAGTTTACATGCTAATCTATGTGTGTTTACAGAAGATAAGATAAAAGTCTATTGGGTTGTATGGTACAGTGTTAGACAGTTAGGCCTTATTGTTTATCTTTATAGCATAGGACACTATCATTCTCTATTTCTGTATTTCAGTTAGGTTACCTGTCAAGTAAACCATCTTATGCATCAATTTTTTGAAATCATCATCTAAAAGCTAAATAAATAAACTTTCAATTGATCTATAGGACAAAATTTGGCCGAGATACAACTATTTAAAAATCTGGAATCTGAGGGTGAAAAAATAGATTGACCCATACAACGTACTGTTGGCTATTGCTATATACCCGTGTGACTTGTGGTCCAACGTCACAAGTTGGTTCAACTTTTTTGAGCACACCCAAATAAAGACAATTCTGTCACAAGTTATTTACTTATTTTCATGTTATTCTCAACCTGTACATTTTCCTTTTATTTACAATTGTATCATTGTAATTGTATAAATTAAATATAGTTATTTTTTTTAAAGCTACATAAATGATTTTCTCTTTGTCCTCTGTTGTTTAATTCACATTCATAACACAAACATAAGCAGATTTATAAGGCTATGTAACTTTAAGACCGAATCAGCACGGATCCAATATGCTGTTGAGGCATATAGTGATTTTATTCAGTGAAAGCCTTTGTTATTATTTTAAAGACACGATCTTTATCTACCGTTTATTTACCTGTCTGGAATAATATGACAAATTTCAAAGTCTATCTCAGATATCGCATTGCTCTTGTTTACATAAGCACATAAAGCAAATACTGAACCAGAATTCCTGAAATAACCTGACATGACATTGACTCATTCCTTCTTGTTAGGAATGCAATGTCTTATTATTATAATCATGACAGCGTTTCATAATAAAGAAACCAATGACTTTAACCATTGTTCCACTAGTGATTTTTCTGTAGCGTTCACTTCTTGTAATTCATTTCCATGTGATGCATGATGAAGTAGTCCTCCTGTCACTCCTACCATTCTTTCCGTCAGCTCACATGACTTTGTTGTTCACATACGGGGGGCACTGGTCAAGATCATAATAACCAATGTTCCTGTGTTAAGAGAGCAAGACTCAGTGCTATACATAACTACAGGTGTTATGGAAAATCACAAGTAAGCCAGAGTATCTTTTGTGTGTGTATATGTGAACATTGTTACCACTGTGGTAATAGCTTTGAAGTACAGGCACCTTGCATAGTTTTGCTCATCAGGTTTATTTAAATTTAAAATTAGATGCAAAATACAATATAGCTAAAGGTTTAGGTGAATTTCACTGAATGTATATTTTCAAACATTTTAAAACAGTCTCTGTATTGTATGGATGCACCAATAAAAATGTTTGTGCCGATACCGTTATTTGGTCATTTAGGATAACATCATCTGATACCGACAGTTTTGCGTTTTACTCCTTGCTTCAATACCTATGTCATTAAATCCTAAAAGTGCAGAGCGTAGTAGGGGAGAGTGGGGCACAAAGAAACGCTCTTTGGCTTTGGCTCTTATCATACATTTTTTTGAAGAAGAAGAAGACATATCACAAAAATCTGACTTTTTCCATGTTTGAGTGCTATAATTGGGTCCCCGGTGCTTCTATCAACCTAGAAAATGTGAAAAAGATCAACCCAGTAACTTAGTTTGGTAAACCATTCTCTGCAAGCATGTGAAAAATTAGGTGAAATGTGGATCCCCTTGTGATGTCAGAAGGGGATAATACCGTCCCTTAATCAGCACTATCCAACCACAGCACTGCCATTTAGTGCAGAGATCATTTCTATTTAAAAAGACACACCCAAAATGAAACATTTTTGCTCACACCTACAAAGTGTTAATTTTAACATGCCATAATAAATGATCTGTATGATATTTTAAGCTAAAACTTCACACACAAGCCTTATTTGACATCTTAAAAAAAGTCCCCAAAAGACATTGTGAAATGTCCCCTTTGAGTTAATCATTTTTTACACAATCAACCAGAGGTGGGAGTAGGTCACACATGTGCAAGTCACAAGTAGGTCTCAAGTCTTAACCTTCAAGTCTCAAGCAAGTCCGAGTCAATTTTTGTGAGAATTTAGTCAGGTCACCATGCTTTATGTCAAGCAATTCAAGTCGCAGCTTGGGTCAGGCAAGTCATACAAATGCTTGACGATTTAACTCAATTTATATATTACAGTTTATCTCAATTGCTAAAACACAATTTCTGAAACCTTGCTCCACTTTCTGAAAATATTAAACACAAAACCTCATCTTCAAGCACTATTTTCAAAACCTCTGACTCCTCTTGCAAAATGAAACTTTCGCCCCAAAACAGTTTACCTGTGTTCAAAATCAAACACTGTTCTCAATCCATAAACAAAGTGATCAAAATGATATACACTATCAAACAGTGAGTAAACACTGCACCAGAAAATAGAAAACACAACGTTTAAAACAGTTTTCAGGGAGAAGTATTTTTGTAATTCTCATTGACTGGACATATTGCCAATGCATTGATCCAATCAAGCAGATGATTATGTACAAATGTCTGTTGTTTGCATTTTCAATTTAATTTTCATAAAAATACATTATACTTGTTTCTGTTGAATAGTCTCAAAACATTTAGGAATTAGTTCATTGTGCAAGGCATGTCATGCAAAATTGTTGACCATATATATGTGTCATACCACATATATATACCACATTTATGTGTCATAATCTGTTACTATAAGCATGACGCATGTTTTCTACGTGGTTTTTTGTAAATGTGAACTGATTCGATAAATTCAAGTCAAGTGAATCCTGAAATTTGGAGTCATTTTTTGTAATTTTTTATTTGTACTGTACATTTTTTTTCCAAAATCACAATTTGTGTAATTTGTTTACAGAAAAAAAGGTGAAAATTTAAACTCATCCACAGTTTACATCAAAAAATACTGACACATATAATTGTGTACACTTGGTATTGACAACATGGCGACATTTTGACTGTCTTGTTCATGAACAATGACACATGGACTTGCCATTTTGATGGGACTGACATGTTCACCAATGTAAAAATTTACTTTTGAGAGATGATCTAAGGATTTTACGCCTATTTTTTACATTACTGTACCCTGCATCTCACAAACTTGTCCTTTGTTTCTGTGATACTGTAAAACTGTAAAGCAGTCAGTACTGTTAACAAGGAAAGCACAATGTTCAGGGTCATACAATTTGTTCATTGTACAGTATACAGCCTAAAATGCACTGTACTACTGTATACAACAGTGAACTGGCTTATATTGGTTGTGTCACATCATTTGAAACAGGTTAATCCATTTTAAGTGGTTATGTTAGCCTCTTTCACACAGTAATTCTGGTAAATTACCATGAATTTACCAGAATGAATTTACCAGTAAATACAAAAATGTGCTGTTCACACACGCAGTGGCGTTCGGTTATTTTACCAGTAAGACATCATTCACACATCAGTATCAAAATACCGGTAAATTCGTTGAGAAAGCGGAAGTACCTGTGGCACGCGGCGAGCTCAGTGTTGTATTTGTAAACAATCCACGTAGTTCATATCCACGGTCCGTATTTTGTTGTTTTCACGTCTGTGGTAAACAGTCGCGAGTTGCTCATGACCAAACAACATTGAATGAGACGACGTCAAACCGAAAATGCGTTTTTAACCACAGTACTGTTTGCACTTTAGGCTTCACAGAGGGCGTGCTAAGGACGTCGGCAATTCGGCGGTCAGCTGTTTTTAACAACTTTGGTGAAGAAATGTGGATGTAAACTGCAGGTGTGCTCAACTTTCAAGCAGCATGTGTGTGGAAACGTCAGTAAACAGTGCGGGGGAAAACGCGTCATCTGAATTAAACCGCTATGATTGGCCCGAAGCTGTCAGCACGGTCTGACGTCGTCTGTTCTAAATGCCGGTAATCCTATAATTTTCGTTCACACACAGCGCTTACCGGTAAATTACTGGTAATCTTACAACCTGTCTTACTGGTAAATTGGGAGCACTGATTTACCGGAAAGGTTCTGTTCACACATGATCTGTTAACTGCAATTTACCAGTAAATTACCAGTAAAGACTGTATGTGTGAAAGGGACTAATGACACGTGTGCTCTATTTGTAATTGATTGTTGCCGCTAGTATGCATGATATGTGCATTAGAGTGCAGAATGTGTTTTGAGAATGAGTATGTGTTTGGAGTTTTGCTAAAAAGTCTAAGTGAGATCTGCAAATTGTGTTTTATGATGTGAAATGGTTTAAGGTATTGACAACAGACTGCACAATTAGATAAATGAGAACAGGCCAACTTTGTTCAGCCAATGGGTTTTAGTGTTTGAGGAAAAACTGTAAACAAAGTTAAATCTACAGTAGTTATGGATTATGAGAGTTTTATTTGTAACAAAAAATAATTATATGCAATTATATTTGTCCACATACAGGTGAGTTGGCAATACAATAAAAATCGAAACTAAAAAGCCTAATATGTAAATGTAACCGAAATTAGGCCACCATAAAAGCATGAAAAGTGTTTAGGTACAACTGTTTCAATATGCCTTAAACATGGCAGAAGACCATGGAAAGGTATACAAATTAAATTAAATTAAAATGGTTTCTATGCCACCCAAAAAGAGAGAGAGAGAGAGATAGAGAGAGAGAGAGACTTTGACTTCATAATATTTTTATTTGTAAACAGTATTACAATCCTGTTCTCAATCCAGGTCCTGGAGGCCCACTGCTCTGCACATTTTGTATGTCTCCCTTATTTATCACAGCTGATTCAAATCACTCGCTCGTTAGCAGGGATCTCATTGAATTGAACAGAGTCTGTAAGATAAAAGAGACATACGAAATGTGCAGAGCAGTGGTGCTCCAGGACCCGGATTGAGAACCACTGCTTTAAACATACATTTTTACACAACCATCTGTCAGGATCCCATCACCAGAACCATCCACATCATCACTCATTCCTCCCACTCGTTGTCATTCCACCTGTTTCCCATCACCATACCCCTTTAAATACCTCACCTCACACCCAGTCCTCGTCTGGTGTCATCACAAGATTGCTAAACGCATCCGCTTCACTTACCTGGAATTTCCCATGCTCTTTGACCAAGCCCTGTCTGCTAGTGATGGGCAGTCCGGCTCAAGCGCTGGCTCTACATTTAGTGATGGCAGTCCGGCTCTTTTCATAGATTCGGCTCTTCTAACTCGGCTCCCTTAGAAGAGCCGGCTCCCCTGCATGCGTCTGAAGATTCGGCTCTGCTCGTTCGCTACAAAGAATCAGCTCTTAGAGCCGCTCGTTCGCGAACGACCCATCACTACTGTCTGCTCAGCTCGTCATCTTCTCCTGCAATAGAGACATTGTTACCTACTCAGAACTGCCTATCATCAATACTCACCTGTTTGCTCTCTATCTCTGTGTGTTTCAATAAAGAACATTTCTAATTACCTTCAGTCTCCTTCCTGGTTCCCTCCGTGACAGCATCAGGGTCAATTTCACAAACGCATTGATTTATGCACCACTTGAGACTGAAAGTTTTCAAGTCATCAACAAGCTTATAATAAGCATACTCTCTGTTGATATCAGTAATGCCCTAAAAAACTAAATAACATCAGTTGATCCTGCGCCAAAAAATTTACTTTTGCGAGACACCCAAATTTCCATTTTTTGCTTGGCCAAACAAAAAATGCATTAAAACGTGAACTAGCATACTGCTCCTTTTGTACTTGGGAAAATAGATACAACATATAGGCGTAACCTCCCCCCCAGAGACTGACAATACTCTTCTAATAGATCAAACAGCAGTAGGAGTCTCAAACATTTAGGAAACAAGTAAAAAAAAAATTATTGTAGCCCACAAAATTGGATCTAGGTCTGCCCTGTGTCCGTTTGTAGCTATTATACAGTACCATGCACTATCCTCCATTGAAGGTCTCCAGACCTTTTCTCAATAGGGGGTTTGTACAGGGTCCTCCAGCAGCAAAGACCTCTTGCCACTTAGACTCCTTTACGTTTCCAAGAGGGTGAAAATGTGTCACCTTAACACACAACACATAAAGAGCCGCCTTTGCATGTCACCAAAACAGCTCAGTTCAAGGGGTTCTGAAAAAAGCAATTTGCCCTCCATTTCCTGCCATTCTCTCGTGCCAACTGAGAGAGTCATTTCTGAGAAGTGAGAACTGTCTAAAGGTTTCTAAAGGGAGTCTCTTATGGTGATGACTCACATGTTTGAGTTACCAGTTTCTCTGCCACTCATGTCCGGTTTTAGGGCCAAGGTTTCCGTGGATATCCATCCTCCTTCACTGATTAAATGTCCAACGATCTTAGCGGACCACAAAGCTTTAATGAGGGATTCTGACCTAAGGATATCTATGGTGGAGTTAAAAACCAGTGGTTCTTCCCTTAGCCTAAGTCTCTGTGCACTATTAAAATCTCTAGAAATCTTGAAAGGTGACCAAGCTCTTAACAAATTATTTCAGTCAAATTCATCTAGTTAGTGTGAGATACAGTGAGACACAGGTGATGGTCTAATCCCATGTTATCAGCTCTCCTCAGAAGGGCACACATGCTACTTTAGATCAGAATACATCCTCCCCATATAAAATTCTCTGAGCAGTCTGAAGTCTAAATGGTTTAATTCTAGAGTTAATGTCAACAAGTCCTTGTCCTCTTTCCTGAATAGGCAGGTATAGTACAGGTGCTGTCCCGACCAGAAAACATCCACCAGCTGCTGTTGAATTTTCCTCACCAGATCTACCAGAGGCTCTTAAATCATCATTTTGTGCCAAATAGATGAGGCTACAAGGTTATTGCAGTTTAGAACTTTTCCAATGTGAACTTTTTCCATAATAACATTTCCTTTCCCCTGCCGGTGAACTAAGTATGAAAACAAGTTAAGTAATGCTGAAAGCACCAAGGCCAAGTGTGCGATCTGGTAGGTTCCCAC